>NC_068355.1:58549437-58894437 GCF_020536995.1 Dreissena polymorpha | reverse complement strand
TAATAAATTACTTGCTATCTAGGCTATAGATTTAATGACAATTTTGCATACTTTCAAATTGCATCTATATGTATTGATGAACATGATTTTCATTTCCAGAGGCTGTAGCGTGTTAGGACTAAGAGTGTATGTCAGCATTTCATAATAATGTCTCACTGGATTTACGAAAGGTGAGAATAATGTGAAATAATGGCTGCAATGTGTAGCATTGTGTTATTGTTTTACTTTAAAACTTACACTTTTGGTGTCGCATTATGCTGTTGATGAAGCCGGAATGACCGCTTGAAACCCCAACTGTCCGGTATAGTGACCACCAACCAAATTTACATGCGTCTATAGCGGGGATCGCACCCGGCTCGCCCAGATGAGAAGCGTATATACCAACCACTGATAGCCATTGATAAGAAACATTGTTGTTAATTGCAGCCGCTGCGTAATTTTTCGGAACGGCCACTAATCAAAATATAGGTCGCGGCACTTTAGATCGCGGCTACGCTGCCGATGCCTTTGCTGTGTGTGTTTACAAATTCAGGTTTAGACCGTTGAAATACATTCCGCTGTCTTTACAAAAGACAATCGGCGAGCCATTGGGATCGAATACTTAGTGAAGGAATGAGTTGGTGAGTGCAAGATTTGGTCCGTGCATGCAGACGGTCTTGTCTTTCACTGTGTGAGTTGAGACTATGCTTGTGCGGAACTCCTACTTGGAACCTTTCCCATAACAAATACTTTCGATTGATGACTTCTTTGAATACCGAGGACGGTCCACATTTTCTTTTGCACTTAAAAGCGCTTACAAACCGGCGTGAGTGAATGATTGACCGAGATGGTCATCCGTATTTGAGATCTGGCAAGCAATACTGTTTTATCAATAAACGGCGTTTATTGATAGTGCATCGCGTCTTCCCCTTTCGCTTTACTGACCCAGCACTGAATCTAAATGTCTTGGGGGGAATTTTTGATGGAATATACCGGTAATGCGTAATTGTAACTTGACCAAAATGTATATCTATCTTTCGTATGACCATGCAGAGAGTCGTCCGCATTCCCCTACTCTGAACAGTGTTACATCCTATACTACAAAGACGCGGTGATGTTGCTTTTGTTCCGGGGGATTATGCTCAAATCAGCCAATTAAATGAATGCAGTATATTCATGAATAGTTTTCCCTCCCAGGCATGTATTAAAAGCAGTGTTTGGAATTACATGTGTACTTGATTTTAATTGTTTGTTTACCCGATGGGTAGCGAATTTTATGTACAATAGATATCGTTCGGCTTTGATCTTCCGTTGGTTTTTCGAATACCTCTAATGTAATGCAAGCTGTACATCATGGCCCTCGTGATTACATCGCATACCTTTCTTGTTTAAATTAGCGGGTGAACATTGTTAAGTGTTGTTTTATTTTTGCAATAGTCAACTAGGGTTGCTGATTGGCTTCTGTGTTAAACTTAAAATTCGATGAATACGTATTAGCGTGAGTTCAAATCCGAGTTGTTTATATAACGCACATCACGATATTCTTATTCCTCATAGGTTGTGTGAACTCGTACGATCGTGTAACCAAATTATTCTGATTGAATATTTTATTCTATGTAAGCAGGGATGCCGTTGTAATCGTATCTACATGATATAAGTTTGTGAAATAAATAAATATAAGCACACGAATTTCTTTCTATTTGAGTTCAGCTCAAATATCAAATTATAAGATGGTGACTCGTTCGCTATTTTTTCTGATGAGTGGTTCAGAAACTCGAAACCGAAACATACGGCATTTTGGTCCGAGGTAGACAGATTGCGTTTCATCCTGCAAACCGACATATATGGCTCCTAGCAGCTTGCGGACCATAGTTTCCTTGAGCGTTTGGTGAATTCAGCATTTTTAACGGCAAGTTTGTTGTTTGATGGAGTGGAATGCTCCCTTGGATTGCAGACAGTGTTGCGGAGAACATCTATGGTTCATTTACATCGTTTGTTCTCCGAGAATTCTCGTCACGGCACAACATTTTTTCGGCGTAAGCTGAATTAAGCCAGCTTTTCACCTCTCCTGACCTTTGTAAGTGTCCAATAAAATTCAAATAAAATTTCCCGCGGCTAGGTACGAATGAATACACTTCATTTATTCCATTGGCTGATTTGAGTATTCCACCAGAACATTGGAAACATATCCGCGTCTTTGTAACACTGTTTTACTGCATGAAACAATTTTATTTCTAATGAAAAGGCTTAATAGATAGAACAGTTTTACACTCAATTCTCGACATAAATACAGTTTGTGCGTACACCTTTTATTTTCAGAGAATTACCAGCGCAACGCGTTTATATTTAAAGGCTATGTTCTCATTTTTAGTACTTACTTCCATATTCTTGTCAACATGTTAACATGTAAAAGTATAAAGAGCAGTGGAAGCGAGGCCTCACTTTAATACATTGCATTTCAACCCGGGTCAATTCGCGGCCAGTGTATGAATGTCAGAGTTTATATACAGGTCATCTCCGGAGTTCGCGGCCAGTAAAATAATAGTTATATAATAAATACGCTATCCGTGAACTAGGTGACCTGGAATTTTCTTTAGACCAGAAATATGTAGATTCTTAATGTGTTTTCAACAAAACAATGATAAATATTATTTTTGATTAATTTAACAATAATTATTCCACCATATTGACCAATGCATAAAGCATGAGCGCGATGATTATCGATACTGTTAATAATCGAATCAAACCACTAAAACAGGTTTGTTCGAAGAACGCGCCTATAAATACGGATACTTCTCGTGTGGCCGGTTGACTCGTATGTTTTAATTTCACTTCCATTCTTCTTTTGGTTTTCTGTTTTGTATCTATAGGTTTATGACCAGCAATATGTAAAAATGTAAAATAAGCCGCGAAAACTCCGCGTAACATCCCGTACTGCGTGTGATGCAGCTAAGAACTGCACAGAAAAAAGACATTCGCTATCCTTGATCTCATTCATTGAACTATCAACGCCGTATATCTTTTTTAAAGATATTTCTTGTTAACTTAGCATCGAGTATTTGTGTTGTAACCAGAGTCGGAACTTACACCGAGATCTCTTCTCCTCGAGAAAAAAAGGCGTAAAGCTGTGACATAGTCTTTAAAATTCAATAAACATACACAAGTCCTATTCAGTGTTCAAAGCAATTTATTTCTGTTTATTAAATTTCAACACAACGTTTTCCACTGTTCGTAACATATTCTAAACTATAAGTCTGGCGGCCTTCCTGCTCTTGGACCTGGACGGCGGGCTCCTTCCCGCTAACACAACATGCAGAGCGACAATGCTCTACCAGCAAATCTAAACAGTGCCTCATTTAAATAAAACTTCAGTCTCTTTAGGAATTGTTAACATGTCGATTACATAATTTTCCAGGTAGTTCACTTTTCAACTTTTATAGCTGAATTTTGTTATGAAGATATTCAAATAACATATACCTGTATACATTATTCGATTGTCAACCTTTTTAAACATTGCGCTTTCCGATGAGTCTGTGGTTGTCTCAAATAATAAACATAAAGCATGACAGCTCCTCGCATGGTTTAACTGCTTCACGTGAATTTGGCGACTGGGGTTCAACGATGCCCTGAGCGAGGAATTCGAACGCGCGTATATCAGAAGAACATTATAGCCTCAAATCCAACCTTCCAAAAACTACTGCAGGCATAATATACGTTGCACAATGGACGATTATTGATTAAATCGCGATTTGCAATGTCTGGAATATCAATTTTACAACTACAAAATTTGATTACATGTTTATTTTATCTAGCGTTTTTTGTGTTGTCAATGTCGATTATGTAGCGGAATGAAATTCTGAACTACAAAATTTGATGACATGTTTATTTTATCTAGCTTTTATTGCGTTGTCAATGTCGATTGCGTAGCGAAATGAAACTCTTGACCTTTTGTACCCCCGCACATTAAATGTTGATAAACTGGAGTAATATTGTTGGTCGGTGATTATCTTCTTTAGCTTGCCTAACCACAACGATCTACATAATATACCATAATTTCCGTCGTCCGTCCGTGCGAACGTCCGCCAACGCTTTCATCTAATGACATTTTTGTCCTGAACCGATGATCATTGTAACGAATTCATGAGCTATAGCATGGGTATAATGCGTCTGTCAGTTATTGATGTTCTCATTTCTAAGTATTAGTTCATCTATCTTTGTTATGTCAAGTTATTTTAATTAAGAGGCGAAAACTAACAAGTATTCCAAGCTGTTAAATGTTGGTAGATTGCAATGAGAAATGTTAAATAGACAAATCTATGTGCAAATGTTTTGTATTGCTAATAAAGTGAATAATGCTTGACTCAAAGTTCTGTAGTAAAAACAATAACTAAAACCGTGTAAATTGTGTTTAATAACTGTTTCAATGTTGACTTAAACTTTGCAAAACGTGGGCTTGGCGTAAATTTGCAAATCTGCTGTAATAACTTGTATCTTAAAGACGAAGTTAATATTGTCATTTCAGAAGAATGCTTGGGAACACTTAGTAAGCTTATATAGTGGAACCCCTCTAAACCGGAAATCCCCGGGACAGAGAGGAAATTCCGGTTTAGAGAGGATTCCGGTTTAGAGGGGACATTGAATATTTTACTTTCAGAAGGTCAATTACATAGTCTAATTTGGGGACAAAAACACTTTCAGCGAATTGTAATAGTTTATTAATATATAACATTCATTCATACTTTATCACACTATAACAATACATGTCACTTAATCTGTTGTTTCGAAAGCACAACATAAATCAAACAGTGCACCCTGAAAAACAAACAATGGTATATGTATACATTTGTTAGTTTAATTTAGTTCCTTTTTACACTGAAAAACATGTCAAGAACGACCTGTGTTTTCAAACATCTACCACGCATAATAGTTTTCTCCACCTTGTTTATCATAGCCTGAATGGCTTCCTACATCAAAAACAAAACACACTAAAGAACTCTTTGTTTGTTATCAGTAATTATAATCAGTATTAACACCTCTATTGATCGATATGTACACCACAGGACAAGTATCTTTAAATTGTTTTGCGATATTTACAGTTTGCAAATGTATGTAAAAATGATAGTGGTAATAAAAACGAACTGATAAACTGTTATTGTTTGGAAAGATGCTGATCTTAAAACAACATATGTTACGCTGAATTGATAATTGTCTAAATTTGTGTTAAATATACGCCACCAAAGAAAAAAAAAATTTGCTTCTGTTAGCAAAAGCACATAGATATGGCTCTGTCATCTACATCGTATTCACAAATATTGCGAGACATAATTACCTAAACACAATCGAGTTTAATATAATTAAACAACTGAAACGTGGTGGACATTTTTACCGAATTCGTATTAATTTGATTATATCTGTTTATCATATAATTTTCCGGTTGTAGAGTTTTACTCTGTTTTTCTAATTGATAAATAACTGATATACTATAATTAATCACAAAGGAGTTTTTCGAATTGTTTCATCTTTACTCATGTCGTGCATCAATTTATATTTACAATATATTTAAAACTAGTTTGGTGAGATTGCAAATTATAGTAACATTCAATTGAGCATCGTATTTCCAATTAAGTAAACGGAATCATTTCATGAACTTGCTTTTGTAAAACTATATGCATGCATACATTAGTGTTTTGGAAGAAACAGGTGCTACAAAGCTAGGGCTCATTGGGTCATTGTCGACCTGAAATGGCTTGAAGTCACCGGGAGGTGACTAGAAGCCGATTCATGTCACATTATGGTGACTTCAAGCCGATTCTAGACAGCCGGTCAGCTTGAAGTCACCCCAGGGTGACATGAATCGGCTTGAAGTCACCCTAGGGTGACAAGAATCGGCTTCTAGTCACCCCCGGGTGACTTCAAGCCATTCCAAGTCGACAATGACCCAATGAGCAAAGTTAGGCACACTCATTTGATTACAAGAGCGATTTATAATTCCTTCAGTATAAACAAGATTTCAAACGCACAATCCTTATTTACAGCATTATTTATTATAGAGCAATTTATTACTGTTTATACCTTTCTATCATTAATGTGAATCATACGAAAAAAATGTCGTTGCTTTTAGACTTTTACTTTTCATTCAAGTAGTCATTTTTTTACAGTTTCTTATAAAACATGTTTTAAGATTATTCTGAATTGCAGTTGGCATTTGTTTCACTTTCATTATCCTGAGCCCATTCGTAATGGCAAGCATTGTCGTTCGCAGAACATATATTTTTGTCCGGTTCGCTGTAGTTTGTATTGCTTTCATTTGTGTCAACAATTTCTTCATAATATTGATCTGGTCCAATTTCAACCGAGTGATTTTCAATATTGGAAGTCGATGCAGTATTCGAACAGGGATATTCTTTCCTGATAACAATAAAACTTGCTTCTAATTATACGCAATGATTTAATGACAATATACTCATGATTTTCTGCAATAGCAGCGAAATTGTTATTCACTTTTTATCAAGCCATCAATTAGATGCTTAAAATGTCTTAAAGTAATTGTATTTCCTTATAATCAGGTGAACATAGCATGGTTACGTTTGGTTTTTGTTAAAATTTTACGATGTTTCCTTAATTTAAATGATGTTCTAACATATTTTACATCGATGCATTATGACATTATGCAATTTATAACACAATACCTTCTCCTTAGTACAATGACGACAACTACTGCTCCGACTGCACACAATAATCCAACTGCAACACCGATACCTACACCTACATCTGAAAAGAATCTGAATTATTTAAAGACTTATATGATATTCATGATCGAAAGAAATGATTCTACAGTATAAACATAATAGTCAATCCCATGGTGGTAACTGTATTGTTTTATTAGTATGACTTTATAATATAAGCCTGAATATGATATTTATGGATAAATATTGTAAAATACCGTGACAATTATCATATATCAAATTTAGCACTAGATTTTTTTACTTGGCTTAAAATGTCTAAAACATAAAAAAAACACTTAATATAGTCATTGGTATTAATTGCTAGTGTGGTATGATGTAGGAAAACAGGCACAAATACTACTTTAGTATGGTTTTCATGCGCGTTATTCATGCTGATACTCAGTACAGTTTATGGTTTTTATAATACTTTTAGCTGTATTGCGTTCGCATTTTTAACATAAACCTTCAAACTATCCGTGGACACATGCGTGGAAGAAATAATTATTATATAGTCATTGTTAAATCATTGAACAATTAAACACAGCTCGTGTGTATGTATTTTATTGATGTTAACAAAAGAACAAAGAAAAACGCATTGTGTACACAACGGTCTTACTGACCTGTGTACTAACGCGAAAGGCATTGTGGGTAGCACTTCTTTTATGAGTGAAAAGTGAAAGCGAAAGTAGGTCAGGTAATCGTGCTTCTGATAATCGCTATCAGTTTAATAGAGATTCAAAATCACATTTAAACCTAAGTAAATAACATTTCTTTAAACAATATTCCGTTTTAAACACACAATAAACAACGATTTTTCTTTCATTATTAACATTTTCATTCCTACGCAGAACTACTTTGGCGATAGCATAATTCCCCAAACCAGGGGAATGTGATGCGTCTTAGTATAGAGGTGACAATAACGTAGTGACGTCAACATCTATGTATAGAATGAAGAAAAACGTGTTTTCCAAAAAACGGTACTCTAAAAAATTCCAATCATGAGACTTGCAAATAGGTATAAAACCACTAATAGTATGACACTGTTTTATGAGGTTGCTTAGACACTACATTCCTCCCTACCTTGAATTAAAATCTTCTTAACCTGCAAAGAACTATTTTTCTTAATCAAATGTTTAAGAGATTCTTAAACGAAATGTAAAAAATATGCATCATTTCAGACTTACAAATAAACAAGACATAAACAAGTGTAAGATAATGTGAAATGAGGTTGTTACAACTTAATGCCAGAGTAGGTTCAATTATTATCATAAAATGAAAAAAACATGATAAACAAAATGACTAATGTTGAGGCTAATTTACAACAATTTAAAATAATGCTTCGAAGGATATGCCATTAACTAATGACTAGAATGATTAAGTTTTCAAAAATATCTATCAAAAGACTAGTATGACAATTTCAACAATTTAGGACTAGATTAACGATACTTAGAACAATACTGAAACTACCTTAAACAAAAACACACATTCCTGTATTTTACTTCAAAACATAGTCTTTGAATTTCTGAGGCATTCCGACAGAGCGAGAAGGGTTTCTTCTAGGGGTTGAAGGGACCGCCGGGCTCTGACTAATGGTTTGCGGAAATGGCTCAGAGATAGGTGGGGGATCACATGAAAGTGGGGGTGTTTGGATTTCATGTGATCTAGCCATTGGCTTAGGTATCGGGCGAAGACTAGACAACGGGATAGGGATTTGTGGTTCAGTTACCACATCCGTCTTACTTTGTTCCTCTTCATCGGGTAGGACTACGCCTTTCACTGGTCTGAAAAACGAAGAGTTGCGTGTTAGGAAATGACCGTCGCGCTCGGCTGTGATCATACTACCACGCTTTTGAACTACAATATATGGTTCGGGATCATAAGGAGGGGTAAGCTTGTTCAGCTTTGGCTGTTTAACCAACACATGACTGCCAGGTTTGAGAGGGGACATAGCTGTATGTCTCCTTTTGTCTGCATAGGCCTTCATGTTGTTTTTGCTAGCACTGTCATTCTCAGACATACGAGCTGAAACAGGTATGGGTTGCTCGGATTTTGGGATATCAGGAAATCCAACATTCATCTTACGGCCTGTGAGAGATTCAAATGGAGAAACCTGAGTTGAGGAATGAGGTGTAGCTCTGTAGTACATCAGAAAACTATGAAGTTCAGCTTTCCAATCACGGTTGCCTGCAACAGATGCTCTGATAAACTTGTTCAAAGTACTCATGAACCTTTCAACACATCCGTTGGCTTCAGGCCATAAAGGAGTTATTCGTCTGTGCTTGAAACCACAGATTTCAGCAAAATCAGCAAAGTCTTGACCCTGAAACGGGGGACCGTTATCTGTTTTGACCACAGTAGGATATCCATGGCGAGCAAAGATAGACCTAAGACGTGGGATAACAGTCTTGGCAGAAGTAGAACAGATAATCTCTACCTCTGGGAAACGAGAATATTCATCCATTGCAACGAGAAGATATTGCCCCGATGGGAAAGGTCCGGCGAAATCTAGGCTTATTTGAGACCATGGCCCGGGGGGAAGAGGGGTTGGACAAATGGGTTCCCGTTTGTTAGGACCGGGATTTGACGCTTGACATGGAATACACGCCCTTACTGCCTCCTCCACCATTTTATCAATGCCTGGGAACCAAACCTTTTCCCTAATGAGTTGTTTTGTGTTGACAATACCCTGATGAGTGTGGTGAGCTATATCAACCACCCTGTCATGCAAAGGTTCTGGGATGACAAGGCGATGGTCTCTGAGGATTACACCGTCATAAATAGAGTACTCATTCCTGAAACGTACAAACTCATTGAGATCTGGGTCACTCCACCATCTACCCGTCTGGATTGCAATCATTACCTTCTGTAAGATTTTGCTACCGCTTGTTGACTCACGCACTTCATCCAGAGACATCGATTTTGGCACGGCGTGCTGGCTTACAAAAGCAACATATGCTTCAGCAGCATTATCTCTTGTGGGCTTTTCATGAGGATGCCTACTCATGAAATCAGCAGGGTTCAGCTCGTCTTTACCAGGTCTGTATTCAAGTGTGAACTGATAAGGCATCAGTCGCAGACGCCATCTCTCCATTCGAGCAGACGCAGGTTTGCAGCTATGAACAATGCCCAAAAGCGGCTTATGGTCCGTGACCACCTTGAATTCAGAAGCGAAAATATACAAATGGAAATGTTCTACCCCAAAGACAACCGCAAGCATCTCTCTATCTAGTTGACTGTATCGTTGCTCTACATCGGTCAAGGCACGACTCGCATAGCATACGACCTTTCCTTCCTGCATTAGCATGGCTGCTACACCAACAGTGGACGCATCAACAAGAATCTCTGTGGACTTCTTTTGATCAAAGTAAACCATTACTTGAGTGCTAGAAAGAGCAGATTTGAGGCTATCAAAGGAAGATTGTGCTTCTTCAGACCACGACCAGGGTTCATTTGTCTGGTGAGTCGCCTTAGAGGCTCTGTCATGGTGGCATAGTGAGGTATGTATCGAGAGACGTATTGGGTCATACCAAGAAATGAGCGTACCTCACCTGGGTTCTTTGGCTCAGAATGGCCAACGATAGATTTTATCTTCTCCGGATCGGCTGACACACCCATATTGCTGAAAACATGGCCAAAGAAACAGATTTTGGTAACAGAAAAGATACATTTATCTTTGTTGAGTTTAGCACCAGAACTGCTAAGTCTGTCCAATGTGAGTTTGAGTGCATGATCATGGTCCGCCTGGGTCTTGCCATGAACAATGATGTCATCAGAAAGATTCCTAGCCCCTGGAATACCGGCTAATAGGTCAGCAACAATTTTCTGAAAAATTTCAGAGGCAGCATTGACACCAAACAAAAGACGCTTGTATCGTCTCAACCCAACATGAGTTGTGAAAGTGGTAATATAACGACTGGACTCTTCAAGCTCCAACTGATGGTAAGCATTAGAAAGATCTAACTTGCTAAAGACAGTGGAAGAGTTCAAATCAGCCATAAGGTCTTCAACAGTCGGCATGGGGTTTTTCTCTCGGGAAATCGCCTTATTGGCCTCTCGCATGTCGATACAGACACGAACACCAGCAGACCTTTTGGGAACTATAACCACAGGACTTACCCAGGGTGTAGGACCACTTACGGGCTCTATGATATCAAGGGCTTCAAGACGCTTGAGCTCATTTTCAACATATTTGCGTACATGGAAGGGGATGCGTCTATGACGCTGTGAGACTGGAGGGACATCACAGTTGATGTGAAGCTTCACCACTACATCTTTGATCTTCCCCATCTTCCCATCGAACAGTGAGGGGTACTGATCTAAAATGGAACTAGAGGGGGAGACAGAGGAGAAAGCAAACTGAATCAAATTCAGTGACTGAGCCGCTTTCGCGCCAAGGAGAAAACCGGAATGCCTCGAGTCAGTATTTGTAATAACATACATATCAGTATTTATAGATTTACCCTTGTATGATATTTTGCCTGTAAAATAACCTTTACAGGGCAACGGTGTAGTAGAACCATATGCAAAAATCAATGGTACTGGTTGTTTCAATACAGGTTTCTTATCTAATTTCTCATAATTTGATTCATTAATAATGTTTACGCTTGCGCCTGTGTCAATCAAATATTTAACATCAGTATTGAAAACTTTAACATGTACAGATGGAATATCACCATGAAAGTTTTTACTGTTAATATGAAACACAGATTCGTCGGACGAATTGTCACTAAAATTCGATTGATAATGTTCACCCTGTTTCACATCTATAAAGTTTGCCTGCTGAGGTTTAGACCTACACACTTTTTCATAGTGATTGAGTTTTTTACAAAATCTGCATGTCTGTCCATGTGCAGGACACACTTTGTGTCTGCTGTCTCGTCCACAGTTTCGGCATAGTTCACTCCTGCTATGACCATGATTTCCACTGGAGCGTCCAGATGTGCCACGACCACGACTAGCCCCACGACCACGACAAGCGCCACGACCACGGAAAACGCCATGCCCTCGAGATCCACCAGATTTCGTACTGCTATAAGATGTGTTGTGACTATGCGAATTGTTCATACGAGCGTGCTGAACAACGTTTACTGATCTGGTGTGCTCCATAACTGCCGCTCGTGACTCCGAAATTTCCAAAGCTCTTGCTTCTTCGATGAGTTTGTTTAGCGTATAATTGTCCCTAAGAGCTCTTCTTCTCGTCCTCGACGATGTGCAGCCCTGGATTATTTGCGATAATATTTCATTATCCTTGTTGTGAAACTCACATGTGTTTGCAAGAGTCCTAAGCCTGGTGTAGAACGAATCAATACTTTCCCCAGCTTCCTGCTTGGCCTGTCTGAATTTGTACACCTCAAAACTGAGATTATGCTTAGGTGTGAAATAGTTCTTAAGCGATTCGCAAAGTTTGTTATACTCATCTGGAACTTTCACGGTTCCTTCGCCGCTAATTTCGTCCCTAGTGGCACCAATGCCCTTGTCTGTGTCCGAGAAGGAATCAAAAATGTCGTAGACCTCCTCCCCACAGTAATGCAGTAACATGGCTTTCTTACGTTTGTCATCTTTTATGTCCAGTGCACGTAACATATTGTCAAATTTGTCCACCCATTTCTTCCATCGAACACCAGCAGTGTTCTCTGTTTGCCCACCGTCAGACTGTATGACGAATGTTGGGAAATTTGGTAGGTTTGTAGCCATGATGTGTACGTAGACAGTTTTCCTCGTCGCCAGATATTATATAGTCATTGTTAAATCATTGAACAATTAAACACAGCTCGTGTGTATGTATTTTATTGATGTTAACAAAAGAACAAAGAAAAACGTGTTTTCCAAAAAACGGTACTCTAAAAAATTCCAATCATGAGACTTGCAAATAGGTATAAAACCACTAATAGTATGACACTGTTTTATGAGGTTGCTTAGACACTACAATAATGGAGGTGACATCGTTTGTCGTAAAATCGAGTTGTTAAACTGTCAGGTTTAGAACTTTGTGAATACCTTGATGATGAGATCCTTTTGCATTAGTTTCGACGGAAAACAGCTTAGTAGATCCACCTGGATTAGCTTCAACGGAATACAGTTTAGTAGTATAACTATCAGTTGTGGAACCATCATGTGTCGACGTATTAGTTGTAGTTACACGTGTAGTACTCATTGATGAAACAGTTTTAGTTCCTGTAATAGTAATGTAAGGAATTCGATAGATATCGAGTTAAATGTTTGTCAAACATTATGCCCTTATTTCATTTGTTTTCTATATTAAGGAGCATCCGCCTAAACTCTTATACACATGGCTTTTAAAATATTATATTACCATCATGCATGTATCTTAAATGTAGTAATGGATTGCTTGGGTGTTATACGCATAACACTAATAAAAGCATGATCATGGTTCACAACCAACATCAAACACAGACAAGCATACTACACTTCTTAATGACAATAGTCACATTAAATAAAACATGCATTATCATTAACGAGCATATAGGCAGTTACAAAGTTTGCATACACATTATATATCATTTTACAAATCTGGACTAAACAACAGCTCGTTGTTTATTGAAGTATATACATACATGTATATATAAACATAAGACTTGAGAATAAGATACTATGCTGATAACAAAATTCGTGTTATTTTAAAGTTAATTAAATGCACGTGGTATATTGGATACGGTGTTGCTTAGCAATCAGGATGCATATGTTAAATCCTTACATCCTTAGAATATGAGAATTCACCAGATCTCTGCAATCTGTAGAAGTAATATGAAGGCTTTACACAGGAAACAGATCTAATGGTACAGGCCCGTAGCCAGGGTTTTGAAAAGGGGAGTGCGAATTGTGGCCATCGACGATTGTTATTGAGCAACGAAGTGGCGAAGGGGGTATGTGCGGGAGGGGATGTCCCCCTCCTGCAATCGGGGGCGTTGGAGGTCCTTCCCCTAGAAACTTTTGAAAATGAAACGTAAACTACTGCATTCCGGTCACTTTTTAACTGTATTTAGAGACTGAAGCTATAGATCATTATTATATGAAATTTCACTTTCATTGACCATACTCAGTGACTGATCGAAATGAATATGATATAACATACATGTATTCCCCACCACGTTTTTCAATAACCACCTTTTTTTTATCAATCACGGATATACATCATTTCATACGGTGTTTAACCCGACACTAGTATGCGCGCACACACTTTGTTTACATATGCAACAGCAAAATTATAGAATGTTAATCAAACAATAAGAACGGTATAAAATATCTTTATTTATTGGAATCTTGAAATCTTTATAAAATTGGTGTGTTTTACCATTCCAACATTCTACCATTCATAAATCGAGCAAATTTAATAAAAAATGTTTACTTTTTGTTCAAAACAATAATTGGTCTGCTACTATGGATAGTACCAGAGGGTTAGCATTGCTCTAAACGTTCTAATAGTGTATTGTACAACAAACACTGATTAACAAAACTGGGTCATCTCCAATCTGCATCAATACTTAAAAGAAATCAAAAATGGCATGACTGGTTACTTTATTTTTTTTAAATAATATTTATAACAAATAAGTAATCTTTTTCTAAACGAATTTCAGAAAAATATAACACTTAATGCTTCATTAAGACCCTATAACCACAAACTACTGGCCCTATGATCCTAAACAATATATACCAGGACTTCGAAGAAAAAAGATGTACTTATTTGCCCATTATATGCTCAAGATCCGGCACAGTTGATAAACATTAAACGTTAACGTCCATCTGATCATATGTTATAACGTTCACTTTAACAATTGTTTGAGAGTAGGACATTCCAAGTGTCAAGTTTGACATAATTAAAACATTGTGAAAAGTTATTTATGTGGAGCAGAACAGATGCCATTAAGTGTTGGCAAACTACAAAAAAGCTACTTTGCTTTGTAAAAATGATTTGTGTTCTTGTCATTCAACAACAAAATAAGCCTGTCTTGAGCATAGCTGATATGTTTGTTGCTGGAAAACCATTTAGGGGATCCGAAAATAGTTGTACGTTGATATAACAAAAAGACAACACAGTCTGTCGAAAATGCTGTGCACAATGTGTAATTGTTATAAGTGGTGGCTTCATCATTTTGTTATGATACCTATTTAAGTTATGGCTTTAACAGATATTAATAACGGTGACAAAAGTTACAAAACAATCATTTAGTATCAAATATCTAAACTACATAAGTATCGATTTTATACGGATAAGACTGCCAGGTGTATAATTATGCATTATACAGAAAACAAATATCCATTTTTAACAAAGATTCCAATTCCATTTTGCGGGGACCGGCTTCCTAGATCTTCTCAAAGTTTGCTGTCAAAACTTCTGTTGATTTCAACATTTCTACGGTTAAACATTGTAAAAAAATCACGCGCTATCTTGGGAATGACTTAATCGAGAAATTAATTATATGATGACCTGTCGGTTGCATATTGAATACAACATTATTTTAACGCTTAAATACAAAGACTCACTGGGTTCCTGGAAAAAAATTCATTACCGTTTTTGCGTCAAATATAGTTGGTTGCAACTTATATTACAATTATTTTTACTCGTCAAAAAAGATTGGGTGCGAACGCACCCAACGCACCCCCCTGGCTACGGGTATGAGGTACGTGTTTTTCATTAAGGTTGTTGTTCAATATAATTGGGCAAATATTTTTGTACAAAAAATTGATGATAATTCGGTATGTTGAAAGTTGAAACAGTACATTGTTTGGATCCATCCGACGCAGTATTGTACTATTGTGACTGTTGTTTGAATCGTATGGGCTAGAGCAGTGTGCCACTTACCTACCATGTTGAAACAAATAGCATCCGTAAAATTAAAGCTTCCTTGTAAGAAAGTCAAATGTAGTCGTAATAAATACGAGTAAAAATACGATAAGCGTAATAACATTTTTGGATATTTAATTTTGCTGTCGCGTCCAATAATTTAGATACACAAACACAAGTCCAAATAACAGTTTTAATACTGTGTGCCATTATAACGATTGCATAAACGTGTGAATAGTATTGTTCATACCGTAACCTCCGGGATTGGCATCATTTGATATATTGTAGTATGAACTAAATATTATTTATCTTACATAAACTGAAAACATTTTAATGTCTTTGCTTGTCGTTAAACACTTAGCTCAAATATTTAAATATGGCTCAATATATTTGCAAACTATTTTTCATACAATCGTTTTGACAAGGGCATTCTGCCTTACATATTTGTATCGTTGTCATTTAATAACGAAATACAAATACCCAAATGCATTTGGACTGTAACAGTCGGCTCTAAAAGAAACCATTTTGTAAATAATTGCAAGACAAAAAACAACAACAACTGTGAACACATTTTATTATGATAACGATGTTTTCAACTGCATTATCTTTAAGCGATCGGATAAAATTGTGTCTAGTTAAGATACATGTGACAATTAACCCAAATAACGCAAAACATTTTGACCACTGATTTCTCGCATTCGCTTGCACGATTGTATCACCACCGTCAGTTTGTAAAAATACATACGTGATAAATACATACGTGTAGAGTTCTGATCAATTTAACTGTTAAAAACGGGGAAGTCATATTTTCTCTGGTAAAAAAAGTGTGTTGAACAACTAAGATGGCTTTCCTTAATTGCAAGGGCATACTTTTAGATAATTTAAAAGGTCAAGCTAGATTACAATATTACTTACTGGTATATACATTTTGAGTTTGTACAAAATATTATTTCGATATGCCGTGACAGATTTAAAAATTAATTTCCACATTTTCTTAGTTATATGGAGTGTGTTTTACTTTAAGGTCAACGTTTGAACCATGTCCTTGTATTTGTAGTGATTGTCATTCAATATTTTTCTTTTCCAGTCAGGGTAAGATATTGAAACAACACGACATCAATGTCTACCTATTATAGGTGGTTGCACAGAAGTATTAGATCGCTCTCATCTTTGAGTAGGTCAAACTGTCAGGTCAAACAATAAAGAAGACTATATTTATTGCCACAATATTACGTTAAGTTAGCATTATAAAATAACTTGTTAAGGGATAAAATATATCATGTCAGGTAGTTAATCAAAACTGGACAACATTCATATGTCAAAGTATTACTTTTAATTCAACTGTCAGAGTCAATCTTGTTTTTTTATATTAATAAATGACCTTTTACTTGCGAATGCCTATAATAGTTTACTTCATATATGTATGTAAGACAACGTATTATACACATGTCTAATGCTTAAGGGTCACAGCTGAATATACACGTCGAAATTCTTTTACAAATGTAAATATGTGTTACTTTTGTTTATATAGTCATAACATTCACATAGCGGACTATAATGACGCTATAATTCTCGCGCGCAGTAAACGCGTTTTATGATGACACTGCGCGTCTTCTACATTCGATTATGTACAGAAAACTTGTACAGATCTGGTGCTGGTTTTTGTTTGTCTACAGAATACCATAGAAACATTTACCTGTGTCAATTTACTTCTACACGTCTGATTTAAGACATGGAGATTGCATTCGAGGTTTCATTCAAAACATAATATTTATGCAAACCACTAAGCAGTAACTGATATTATAATTCTTTTGTGACGATGTGTATTAGGCTGCAATCAGAACTTATCGCAGAACAATTTCGTCAAATATCGTCGATTTTCATAATGTTAATATAAAATACAGTAGTAGGTCTTAAACGTAAATATCAAATTAGTTCGTGCTTTTTTTAAACAAATAATTCAATATTTTAGAATCATTTGTTAGACTTAAATGTATTGCAATGTTAAATATAAATAATAATGCGAATATAATATGCATCCTTCAAATTGCATTGCAAAAGTATTATACTATTTTAGATATACATCGTAGATGAAAACTATAGATGTCCAGAATCTTACCTGTTTGTTCGCAGGTCGCCTTTTCCCATGACTTGTTTGAAAGGCAAGTGATTGTTTGTTTGAAAACCGTGTTACAGTAAACATCAGCGATTGAACCGTATATAACTGGGACATTTCCTCGTACCCTAGCATATCCGTTTGCAATTTGGGGAGGGTGTCCACAAACTGTTAAGGGAAAACATTAAGGAGTAATTTATTTACCATACATTCATTTGCATTACATTATTCCAAACAATTGTGTGTCAAATGGTTGCACACTCATTCACAAAGAGCATTACGACAGGATATGCTTATTATGAACAGACATTGTTTTAGAATCGACTTATTAATTCTAACTTAAAATAATATAACAGGCTTGTATTAAATGATAATATTCTAAATGTTGGAACTATTTCTAAAAATAAATCGATTAATTCGTTTTCTCTGTTTAGTAAACGTCTAAGAAATAAATGTTCACACGGCATTAGGAAAAATGGTAACTTAAGGCGTAAATTTAAACGTCTGCTTTCTTTAAATGACTGCTACACATTATTACAAAATGGGGGTAAACATAAATTACTAAGTGCACTTTGCTCTCTTTCTGTTTCTTCGTTGGCGCATATTGATAAGGAATGTAAACTTATTTTACTTCAATCTGACCCTCTATATGAATGTGCTTGTATTATTAAATATTTCACTGACTACTATCTTAAACCATTTATTGAAAATGCACTTAACAAAACAAAAATCGTATCAAAATTGAGTTTTGTAACAAAGATTTAATTGACCTTCCAAAAATATTCAATGATAAAAATGTACGTCGGTTCCCCCTTATTTCCGCAATACTGAATCACCACTTATTTGCTACAAATATAGTAAACCTGTAAGAAGTATCGTTTTTAATGATAATTCTATTTCCACAGATATTAATGTAATATGAAATTGTCCTACATCATGCGACTGTTCTAGTTCCAAATATATATATGGTCCAAATGGACATGTTTTTAATGGGGACCTTAATTTCATTCAAAATAAAAACCTTAGAAATTTACTACGCAGAGGCCCTAAGTATAGATTGCCTATTCCTGTTGATTTTGATGACTGAATTAAGAAAATCGTAACATCCTTAGAGGATTATTGCACTAAATGGTGCAGGTAGGAAAATGCTGAAATCACTGCACTCAATGATTGGAAAACAAAAATATTTAGTATGGCCATGAATAAAATATATTTTTATGATACAAATCCTTTGGCCTTACCACATTCACCTAAATTTAATAAACAATATCTCTGTTAATTGCTTGAAGACTTTAAATCTAAATTAGTCATAGTTCCTGCTGATAAGGCTGCTAATAATGTTATAATAATATGACGAGTGTTTTATGTCCAAACTATTTCACAAAAACTTTCACAAACTACATCATATTGTGATTACAATAAGCAACTTATGAAATTATTGCCGACCGTATTGCCGAATGCAAAAAATTAAATGTAATAGTCAATATTACTGACAAGAAAAATCACTTAACTGGATACCTAAATTACATAAAACGCCATATAAAAGTCGTTTTATCGCTAATTCAGTGTCGTGTACCACCAAGCAATTATCATACATCTTACATCTGCATTGAGTGCTATTAGATATCATATAGCTAAATATTGTAATAAAGTTTATGGAAATAGTACTATTAACCCATTTTGGTCAATAAAAAACTCCTTAGAAGTTATTGATAAAATTGAAAAGAAAAAATATAAGGTGTCACAAGTAAGCACTTATGATTTTTCTACACTATATACAACGCTTCCTCACGCTTTAATAAAATCCAAACTTGTTTCTTTGATTGATTTGTGAAAACTACATTTAGACTCACATCTTACATCAAATCATTTCTGTCGTCAGTTGTCAAAACACCTATATACTGTTTGATTCCAATAATGTCGCTTTAATGGAATTACCATTTTTATACATTTGATTGTTAATATTTAATCACCTTAACTTGTTTTATTAGTAGTTCAATTTTGCAGTACCGCCCCATTAATATTTTTATTTTTACTTTACAGTACTGCCCCTGGATTTTGTCACGTCATTGTGTCTTCGCTTGTCAATTACGTCATAACTCTTTCTCTGTTTCTGGGTACATTGATTTTTGTGACGTCATACGACCAACTTTCCCAGTTGTAATCTACATGCATATGTCATTGGGTTTATAATTTTATTTTTATTTTCTCTGTGACAGGCGTTTCTTGTTTGATTTATTTTTTAGCAGTACATAAACAACCAAGCAATTTAATATGGAACTTTTACACCCATTATTGCTGCTTCTTCCTGTATTTGTGCAATGATGATCTGAAATATAAACTTCATGATGCTATATTTTTAAATCTTTTTCTATAAAGAAGGAATGTAGTTGATACTTGTTCATAGTTTCATTCCATCGTTCCTCAAAAAGTTGTAACTCTGTTGCTCTGGTATCTTCAATACCATTGAATAATTAAATGGTAATTAAATTGAATGCGTTTTTATTCCCTTTTATTATTGTTCAATTTGAGTTACAATGCTATGAGGTTAAATTTTATTTACACTTAATTGTATTATGAATATTGCTGGGCAAAGTGTGAGGTTGAGCGCTCAAAACCCGGTTTAAACCCCCAATGCTTTGCATTGACCGTTCCAAGGCGGTGACCCCAGCTTTATTCTTATTTGTGTTTATGTTGTTTTGTATTGTGCTGTATTGTGCTGTTTTGTGCTGTTTTGTACTGTTTGGGCAATCGGTCACTTGCCTTAAATAAAGGACCTACTAATTGTTTATAAAAATAATTCAATACTACTCCAGCAGCTGGAGTTTCACTTCTTTATATTGGTATAATTTAAATATAAAAATGATGTTATTACATTTTGTCTTTAATTTGTTGCACTAAATCGGTAGTAACATGATGAAAAACATACAATGTTCACAATATACTTGCATAAAATGAAATAATTGTTATAAAAATATAGCTTTACCCCAATTGGTATACACGCTAATCCTATTCCCATCTCCGCATATCTTGCTTTTGTCTCCAGGACACTTATCATTACACTCCGATTCTGGCCTTTGCGATGCAATCAGCATATCACCACAGAAGCATTCGTCCTCGAACTAAATGAAGAGTTTATTGAAGGAACATTTATGCTCTTCGGATACTTTCAATTTCGGATGTTTATGACATGCACTAATTTAGTCATACACATATTTTGTCATAAGTTTTATTCACCGGCCAGTTTGTTTTAACTCTACGGTCATAACTCAGAAATGGACCGTTACAGAACAAAACCTGAGGTAAGCATAAATTTTAGTTCAGTTTTACTTTTTGTTTTCAAATAACCGTTGTTTGTTTATGACTTTATACCAACAATCATAGTCAACCAGATCGTTTTTGTCAACTGATCTATTAAAATCATGAAATACTTGATCTTAAATCTGAATCTTAAACATAGAAAAGTGTGATAATTTGTGTTAGACAACAACCATTAGCAAAATTTTAAAAATTGCCTTGGAACTCGTGGAAATATGAGCGTATCTTTTAACTCATAGAATTTCAATTCGGTATTGCATGAAAGTGAACAAAATAAATATTTATTTAAACGTATTGTAATTAAAATTGCGTCCGTTATCTGAGCGTGGTTTCATGGTTTTCACCCATAGCGTTAAAACTTATATTTTAAAATACCAAGGTTAAAAAGAGTGTCGCAATAAGATTTTGCAATTCTTAAAAGTATACATGTTTTGCTTAAACGTATTTTTATTTCTAGAAATACTTTAATAAAACGTTCCACTGGAATACTACCGAAAAGTTCACTGACCGAATTACAAACAAATATTTAAAATAACGACCGAACCTCCACGCCAGCATATCTGTATTGACTGCAACGACTTGCACACTCCTCTGGTGTGTTTGAGTTAGAGTATTGCAGCCTAGTCGGGAATACACGGTTGTTTTTGGTCACCAAATCTCTATAACATCCCAGATAAACAATACCTGCCAAAACAAATTAAATTGCTACTTTCCCGGCAAATCAATCATGTTTTCTAGACAATTCATTTAGACTAGTACTTAATATGCATTAATATTTGTCTATGATAATTCTGATCAAAAAACTAATTTAATCTGAATGTTGTATCAATAGTTTTAATGCAAAACCGCAATCGTTTGATTTTTTTCTATAATACAGTTTTTGTTGATTTTTGTACATAAAGTGCTTCGTTCTAAAATGTGATGTTCAAAATAAGTATGATTTTCCGAATATTTAAACACCTGCTGCAAATAGTCTTATTATTAAAGTTGTATCACAAGACTTAGGCGCAAACTTATGTAAGCAGTTTGTAGCTTAAATGAATGATTAGAATCACGGATTCGTCGAAAATTATGCAACGTTTATTAAAGTAAAAGCTTAGGTGCAGGCTCCTATACGCTAAATATGGTATAAAAACGACGAGCATACTCTGTTCTATGCATGTTACTTTTTAATCGCCCTGAATCTTTGGACCCGAGTTCTTGAATATGCTTTAGTCTAATTTAACATGCAGGAATAGCAAAAGCTCTTTTCCTCACATTCAAAGTAATTGAGCGACATCGTTATTGTAATTAAACTACAAATGAAAAGGGACAAAATTGTCACAAAACCAGGTTTTCATTGTGAAAAAAAATCTGATAAAGGGAGAAAACTCAAACTGAACTTTTGAAATGAACAAACAAAATTAACCCCCTTTGTAAGTTTTTTTTTTTTTTAAATCTATTTTTAGTCGTGGCGACCTTGACATTGGAGATATTGACGTGATTCTTTTGTGCGACACACCGTCCCATGATGGTGAAAAAATGTGCCAAATGATTTTAAAATCTCACAATGAATGACATAGTTATGGCCAGGACAAGCTCATTTATGGCCATTTTTGACCTTTGAACTCAAAGTGTGACCTTGACCTTGGAGATATCGACGTAATTATTTCCCGCGACACACCGTCCAATGATGGTGAACAAATGTTCCAAATGATTTTAAAATCTGACAATGAACGACATAGTTATGGCCCGGACAAGCTTGTTCCGCCCGCCCGCCAGCCCGCCAGCCAGCCCGCCAGCCCGCCCGCATTCGCCAATCTAATAACCAGTTTTTTCCTTCGGAAAACCTGGTTAAAATCCGTTCTCAAAGTGAGAAAATAAGAGATATAATTATTGACCATGTTAAATGTTTTTCTTAGAAATTACGCCGTTTTTTTGCGTCATTACCTCTGTTATTCAGCGAATCACTCTAGTGTAACTCGTTTAAGATGTAAATAAACGGTAGAAATCTCGTTAAATTAAAAGAAAAGAAAATGAAATGTTGTGATTTTTTTAATTCACTCGTTCATAACAAAACATTAATGTACTTTCACTAGAGTCATCGAAATTTACCAATATCCTATTTATATTGCTGACTGTATTGAAAATGTTGTTAAACAAAACTTAAATACATTCATCGACAACATTGGTCAACCATTGTCAGTTACTTCTCGTGCAATATTCACAACAATAATTTTTTTTTTATTCATGCAACAGAATCAACAAAGCCTTCATTTGCTATAACGAAGCTACAACTTTTACGCTTTTTTCCGAACCATACTTACACAAAGAAACGATAGGACCATGTAAGACGTCAGAAGAGACGTTAACAGTTGAAGCTACTCTCGCGCTTATTTCAGTCATTTATCTTTTTAAATCATAAAATAACAAGAAACCGTCGGAGACGGATGATGCTCCCCAAAGTTTTTTTTTGGTCACAATATTGCACTATATATTCAGATAAAAGGAAACGTCTTGAGGGCACAGTAGTTGGGGGGACAAGACTTTTTTTTAGAAAATTTCAAAGGGCCATAACTCTGTGAAAAATCATCCGACCAGAACCCGCTGATAATATGCACATCTCCTCTTGGTAATGAAGCTTCCCATAAAGTTTCATTGAATTCCGGTCATTAGTTGCTGAGAAATAGCCCGGACAAAAATTGTGCACGGACGGACACATGGACACATGGACACACGGACACACGGACGGACAGACGAAGCGGCGACTATATGCTCCCCCCAAAATAAATTTTGGGGGAGAATAAAAACCAATCCATGATGTTGTTGTTTTATCAAATACTTTCTTCACTATTGGGCATTGGAAAACACATTTATAGAGCTAGCATGATTATTAATCGACATGTCATATGTTATATATAAAGATATTCTTTCGTCATTGCAGTATTTTATTGTATTAAAATATATACCAAAACGAATGCAAGCTTTTGTCCCATACTTTTTGTACTCTAGGGCATTGAAAAATGGACATGTCTTTATTTGAAAAAATATTTCTTTACATACGTATGTTTGTTAACATACAGTTTGTGTTTGCCTAGAACTGTTCCCATTTCTAGGTGTCATTTTGTCACATGCCATTAATATAGGTCATGTGATTTTAAAATATATCTCCTGCTGATTTAACTGTAATTTATATTTAAATAAAGACATTAATAGGTATAAATGCATGTGCGTAAGTGTATTCCCGATACATTTAATACTTAAATAAGAGTTGACTGTTAAGTGTTTATACTCAACCATCAATAAATAATATAATGTAAAAATGTATCTATAAATGAATGATGCGGACTTACTATGACGTTATAACGGTTGACTGATTGTTCTTATCAAAAAGCATATTAAAGAATTAAACCGCATAATTAAACAAACCCCTACGAAACTTCGACATAATAATGCTTTAAGATAAGACTACCACAACATTATAATCTTTAAGACAATCTATATTTACGTCTCTTTATGAAATCAGATATGTTTAACTAAACATAAATATACATATTCAACAATATATTTACCCTTCACTGTCCCGAAGAGCAGTATAAATACAAACACAAGTTGATAAAGCCACATTTTGCAAATCTGTATGGTCCTAAAGATTCTTTTGGACTGATTGAGGAAGACAAAATTCAACTCGACTGAATGAGGAAGAAAACTCAGTCCAAACTGCGCAGTAGCACAGTCAAGGGCGAGTGCTAGAATGGTTTAAGCTGCAAACCCTCCTTTCACTTAAACAATGTAAACATTGCATTTTTATAATATCCTTGTACAAACCAAAAGAGTCGCTAGACTGTAAATATGGGGATTTTGATATTTTTTTACATTTTAACCTTGTTTTAAATAGGATCCAAATGAGTTGTCAGAGAGCTAGACTGTCAATAGAGTATTCGTTAATTTGAGTCCTTGTTCTCAAGAGGCCTACAGGTATCCCAGTTATATGTAAGATAGAATTACAGCGAGGTCATTTAGCATGAACAACGTAAATAAATTATAAAATGGTTTGTAGAACCAATGTTAAGTGCTCATTGTTTATTCCAGTAACACTAAAAACTGCTATAATTGAATCAGAGTCAGCTGAATTATGGTTACACTCCTTAGATTAGCTGAGCTTGCACTGGAAAAGTAACAATTTTAATCATCACCAGTGTAATTTCAAACATATAAATAATCCATTCTGGTTTGCCCTGTTCAAAGGCAAATCATTCGCACACATGCGGATCTCTGGGGTTGAACAAGATGTATTTTTCATCTCATGTTGTTACTATATTGAATACGAGCTTATATGTTTGCAGAAATGTTAAATTAGCTAGTTTTAAAACAAACATTTTAATTTAACATTTCAATTTAATTTGATCCGAATACCAAATAGAGACTCTGGTATCTTTTCGCCTATGTTATATTTGATTTCAACGTGTGTTGACAAGAAGTTACGCCATGATGTATTCACAAGCTCTACTGACAATGCTAACTCAAATTAATGCAAAACCTATGCCTTATAAAGTGATCATTCTGCATTTTGTCAAATAGTGGCAAAGCTGTAGACCACCTGACCTGCATATGCGTGTTTGCGTTGTATTCGTCCTCTTTTAAAACAAATTAACCCGACATTAATTACGTCAACAAAACTTGAACACAGTAGCTTGAAGTATTTAAAATTGCATACATCAATGTATGATCAATTAATAAACGTTCTAATTATGTTTTGGGCAATATAATTAAAACAATTTAACAGCATCATAACTTCAAAATACAATGAATGAATGTACATTATCATTAATAGTATACTTATATTAACTACATGCGCGAATTGTATGCACTGATATCCACACTTTCTTAATCAATACAATGCAACAATAAAACATCCGATGAAATTATATAACGATCAGTTATGAAGCATCTAGCTGTCATGTCTTCGCACGTCTGTTGGCCCCTGACTGGGCTCCGAAACTACTAAACGACACCTATCTCAAGAGATTTCGGCAAGACCAAAATAAGTTGACTTTCAAACAATTATGATACATACAAATTAGAGTAATTAAATGCACAGATGAATACATTATAAGATTTCTTTTCCTTTCAACCTATATTAAAATGTTCTCTTACACTCAGCGCCATGGAACTTTTGATTCCACTTGAATATATGTTTCAACCAACGATACAGCCAAAGTCATGCAAACAATTAATTAAACGTTTAATCTCAGTCAATACATAATATATGACAGGAATGGTAAATGTCGTTTTGTTAAAGGAGTATATAAGTATTGCTATTTTGCAAACCGTTTATGGGCGTCACAACATTACATGGACAAGCATTTAGTAACTAAATGTTTTTGTATGTTAAAGTATATATGCAAAATCTATATGCTTCAAAACAAACGTGATTTAACTTTAAAATGTTTGTGTACGTTTTTTTAAATAATAATAATGCAATTAATGTCACGTCGTTGTATTCGCTAATTTTAAATTATATATTCATAATATTAAAATAATTTTGTACTTCTCTTAATAAAATGTTAACATTATAACATTCTGATGCACTAATCAGAATATTTCACCCATTTATGCCTAGTGGATTCTCCCATCCTTCTAAATTGGATCAATTTATTTCCAAAATTAGGGATGTCTAGTAAAATTCCTTCAAGCAATCAGCGCAGACACTGATGAGACGCCGCATTATGCGGCGTCTCATCTGGGTCTGCGCTGTTTGCCAAGGCCTTTTTTTCTAGACGCTAGGCATAAATGTAATCAACATTGAAATGTTTATTAAACTTTCTTTAAAATAGTTATTGTAAATATATATTGAAGCACGATTGTAATAGTTAGATTATTGTCACATAATGTATTGTGCTATTTACTGCCATTTCAATTCATTCGGAAATTAAACACAAGTGACCACTTAATGCGCTGCAGAATTTTCGCGTTCACTAAAAGCCGATGAATTGATAGTTTTATTTTCCTTATAAGTATATGATGATTCATGGAGATACTTTACCAACGAACAACATGACAAAAGCAATATAAATCAAAAGTTAAAAATATGGGTGCATTCGATATACACCACTAGACCACAGTTGTCATAATATATATAATATTTATCGACCTAGATTGGTTATATTATAGGAATTGCGAATGTTATTTACATTATTTATTTATCATTACATTAGAACTAGGGTTGCGTTTTTCTTATAGTTACCTTTAAACAATAGAACCATGATTACCATGAATGGCTTATTTTAAGTTACTTTTCATTCTTCAGTGACCTTAGTAAAAAATATAATGAATATGCTGTTTAACATTGTGAACAAAGAAAAGACAAGTTTCCGGAAGGGCATACCTTATTTAGACAAGAGAGTCAATAATTCACATGCAACCCATACGTTTTCTATGCAAAGCATACGCTTCGTATCAAACTAATACTTATATATAAAAAAGCACGACAAAAACGACTCATACAGTGTTTATGTGTAACCCACATAGTACTTATGTAAAACATAGTATTCGAATGCAATCAAAACTCTTTTTTTCTTTTTTGAAACCATACACGTGAACAGCATACACGATACCGGTCAACCCTTTCATTTCCCACTCATCGGTCACACTTCACATGCATTCAAAACACTTCACATGTAACGCAAACACTTAAGATGCAACCAATGCACTTCTTGTGGAACCCATTCACTTCGCATACAGCATATAAACGTCTCATGATACCTATACATTTCACATACAGCCCATACAATTAATATGCCTTAATTTACGTTCCTCTAGCATATACACATGACATGCAACCCATACAATGCAAATACAATATATTAAGTTCACATTCAGTCGATAAACGTCACATACAATCAGTTCAATTTACATACACAGCCTACACTTCACATACAGTCAATACACTATACAAACAGCCATATTCTTCATAAACAGTACATACACTTCACATACAACCCAAACATGTAGCCATATTCAATACGCAACCCATTCACTTCACATGTCACTAATGCGCGTTAATCTAACATATACACTTCACATGCAACCCACACATTCTTTATTAAAATTTGTTATGTCATTATTACTTTGTTTGATTTTGTTTTAGTATTCAGCATCTAGTTAAATAAATTATTTATTTTAAAGTATCCGCGTCCTTTCCTTAGAGTTAAATATATATTTAAGTTTATCTAACCAAAAGAGTTGTCCGTTTTATATACAGATGTTATGTTACATTCCGACATACACGATTACGTTAATTGATATCAAGAAAAAGTCAACTCTGCAGAATACAAGTTATTTACAGTTAGAATGTCTTGTAACTTTTTGTCAGGATGTTTTATCCTCCAGATGTCACTCAGTTGATTGGTGGCAATAAAATCAGTTAGAAGTCTTCTGCAGTTTTTATGTGTATTAAAATAATCAATTTTTTTTGTCAAGACCTGTTAAGACGGTATTAAAATCACCTCCTATAATAAAATTCGACATTGTCAGCATTTGACAACAAAAAAGTTTTTAGTTATTGGAAAACATATGGGTAATCTTTGTTCGACCCGTAATTGTTAATAAGTGTGATGTTTAAATCTTGAATTGTTATGTCTAAAGCCATTGACCTTTCCATGACAATTTCAGAAAAGTTAGATATTTCCGTGCCACTATTTGGATGTAAAAAATATCCCTACAACTTCGCTATTTGACTTACATTCACTTAAATCGACCAGGCTGGTCATGTTTCGATAGTTTATAATGAGAGCCACTCAAATATTTATCTTGTAACATGAATATCGATTAGCCATTCAAACGCATGCATCCGTTTTATTTGTTTCCTTAAATTCGCATGTTCAACGTTAGTATTATGGTTTCCATATGGATTGATAGCCCATGTTATTACATGTATTATTAATCAAATTTGTTTTTATATTAACTTATATTTGAATAGTATGATTATCAGTGTCTGTCATAGTGTTTTCTGTGCCATTAAATAATCATTAAAGGTAGGCTTCTAATTAAAACATTTATATAACATTATATGCAACTTACAATACAGATAAGTTTTTTGTTTGAGTTTTGTCGGTTTAGTGTCACAAATTAAATATGACAAAACTATAGATGATGCATCAAAGAAAATTTTGTAATTTTAAATACAAGTCATCTATCTTTCTTCTATCTTACATTTTATTGCCTTTTTAATAAACGACAAAACTAACGATGCTTTCATGCTCAGTGTGTATAATGTTATAATAAATTGATTCAATGAACCTATACATGCGTATCAAGTTCATAACAATTTTCAAATACATTTGAAGTACATTTTAAGTACATTTTACGAACATCTTGCTTATCTGATATTGTTCATAAAACAATGAGGGAAGAGAGGGCAAATGGTATCAACAAAAATATGTTAATTTATGTCTTTATCAACAAAGTTATACAGCTACTTAATGAGCAACGTTTTTATATTTCACCTTTGTAAATGTGTTTTAAATAAAAATGTGTTTTATTTAATTAAACGCCTGTATCTGTACACAAGTACATATTCAGTGGCGTTTAACAACACATTGAAAAACATCATAAACACGTTCAGAGCATAAATAAAAAGATAAATAAATAAACAATTAAACAATCGCAATAATCAACATTTGAAAGATAAACATATTAAACAACGTGATTATGATTAAGATATATAAATCATTCGTTGAATAAATGAAAATGTAAAATAATAAACAAATATAAATTAATACTATATAAAATAACATTAATATTTGACAAAAACACGCAAATAATATAAGTATGTTTATGTGGTAGTGAACATAATCATGCATGCATACTCGAAGTAAGTAATGCGAAGGTTACGGAAACATTGAGTAAAAATCACTTAAATAATATGTTTTAAGATTCTTCTTAAGCCCGTTTATATTGTCAGATTTACGAATATACGGTGGTAAATCGTTCCACAACTTTATACCAATGGTAGAGAAATTTCTGGCACAAAATATCTTTCGTTTGTTGAACGGGACTACATAACACCCATCCAGTCTGTCAGCGGACCTCATGCCTGTGCGACTGGGTGCATACGGTGTCAGGAGTTCTTGTAATGACCCTGGTGCTCTTGAATTATGGCAGTTATACATATTACACAACATTTTGAAGTTAATTCCGTATTTAATCAGTAGCCAGTGAACGTCAAATAACGCCTGTTTGGATCTGTCGAATTTCTTCCGTTGTAGGACCATCTTTGCACACATATTTTGAATACGTTGTAACTTATTAAGTTCATGATCTGCAATACCATATAGAATAGCGTTGCAGAAGTCCAGATGCAAAATGACAAGTGAAAGAACTAAGCGTTCGGCAGCTTGCTTGGTTAGATATTGACGAATGCGTTTAATGCGAAGAAAGTTTATCATGGCGGTTTTACATTTGCGTGTAACATGCTTATTAAAATATAGTGCTTCATTTCTGAATGCACCTAATTATCTAATACAAGGAACTTTATTTACCGTGTAACCAGCAATATATATAGTTTGTGTTGCACATTTGTTTAACTGTTTTCTGCTTCAAAACATTATACAGTCGGTTTTAGACGTATTCATTTTTAATCTGTTTTTGTTCATCCTGTCATTAATCACTATTGCCGAGTGTTCGACTCCTCGGATCGCATCAGCTTTATTGGAACTAGACGGGCGAAAATATTTGCTAGCGATGTGATCGTCTGCGAAGACATATCAAGGTATAAAAGGGGGGATAACATCGAACAATGTGCCGGCGTAAGCGAGGTACATCCATGGGCCAAGACAACTTCCTTGAGGAACACTACAATCTAGAGCGCGGCATGAATACGGCGTACCGTTGATGCTCACTCTACAGCCACGCGGTCTTAGGTACGAGCCCACCCAGTCAAGGGCTGTACCTGAAACACCGTATTGGCAACGCAGGACCTCCAGAAGTACATCGTGGTCCACAGTATCGAACGCGGCAGTCAGGTCGATGGCTTTGAGGGCCATCACTTCCTGTCGTTCCATTCCTGCTAAAGTGTCATTTACAACCCGCAATATGGCCGATTCAAATGAGTGATCGGGGCGATACGCATACTGATATTTTGGAAGTAGTCCGAATTCATTACTTTGCTGATAGTCTTTTCAAGGCCGCTTTCTCTATAAGCTTTGAAATAAATGATAGATTACTAACTGGTCTATAATTTGACAACGCAAGCTCAAGACCCGACTTCTTTAATAAAGGCCGCACAATCGCTTCTTTGTATTTTTTTAGGAAAACACCTTCTGACAAAGACAGGTTAATGAGTTTAGTTAGTACGTGTAAAAGTTCCGTGGTATATGTTTTCAATAACTTTGTGGGCAAACATCAAGCTCAGATGATGTGGTATTAAGCTCACTTATTAATTGTTTAACTTCATCTTCTGTCATATCTTTGAAGCTAATCAGAGGAGGAACATCCCGTGTGGATGGTGTGAATTGTTCAAAATCACGTTAAGAGTCGCGAATGTCTTTAATTTTATTCATGAAATAAACTGCGAATTAGTTTGCAAGATCTTCATCGGAAGCCTCTGAAGGTAATGGATTTTCAGGCTTTGTTCCACATAGCTCCGAAACTAAACTTTTCGAGTCACCTTCACCCATTAAAACTTTTTCGCAAATAGCTTTTCTTTTCGCGCTGTTAATGGTGCACGTATACTCGTTATGTAGGGATTTAAAAGTTTCAAAATTCGCTTTCTCACGATGAAATCGCCACATTTTCTCTGCCTTTCGTAGTCTGCGCTTTAAATCCAATATGGTGTAAACCATTGTTTATGCGCTCTGCATATGATCTTTATTTCTAATGTTTGTGAATGTGCGTCATAGTTGTATAAATTACTCAAGGCGCGAATGGATGTACTCGATTTCACCAAATAATATATCTTGATCAAAATATATGGATAAATGGTTACTCTTAATTGATACAGTTTTACATTTTATTTCTTGAACTACTACGCATTCAATAGCCTGCAGTGAACACAACCGGTTGAATCGAATGTGCACTGAATGGTACGTAAAGGGATCATATTATTAAATGTTCGAGCTGCAGTGTTCACCCATTAAATCTATCATTGCAAACATTGTTCCTGTCGCCACTTCTTTACTTCCATATTATTGCCTGTTGAATCCGATTCGGGCATAATGACCAATGAAAAAGGTAACTTAATGTTTAGTATCCATTACTTTGCATTTATTAATTGCATTTTAATTCTAAGATTGAAATTGTCTTGTTGTGATATTTAAACAATGGCGTATGCGAAAAAGACATGATACACATTTGTATATTAAAAAATATAGCTGTGTTTGTAAGTAATTTTAACCATTTCGGGAGACAAGGAATTGAAACGGCAAGCGTATAATAATGCTGAAAGGGTATTTTACACAATAAAGCGCCTTTGAAATGTTGTCCTGAACAATGAGCTATTTCGAATTAAATTGTTCTACTTCTTAATGATTCATGTCCTCAATAAACGTTTGATTAATCTGGGTATATTTACAAAAGAAATCGAATATGCGATGTCAATTTTTCATTTTACTAAAATGAAAACGATAACGTGTGATTTGAAAATGCGAGATCCTTCAGCCTTTAAAACAGCCCGTGATTCTAATTGACTGTTCAAGTAGTATTGTCTTGCAATGTTTTGGCAACGGATCATGCGCATTTAATTAAAGACGATCGGAAAAGAATTTTCTAATGAAAATGTTTATTGAGTTACTCTATGCCAATATATATTTAGAAATACATACAAAGTGCGTTACCCTAAAGATGATTATATATCGTATATGTGAGAGAGAATGCCTATAGTACTTTACATTAACATTAATGTAGCACAGTTCATCGTGATGCGTAGTTCAGGTTGAATAAAGACGCATATAACTCGATGAATTGCCACTTGAAACTTGTGGAAAATCAAAGCACTGAAAGTACTGGTTTGACGATGCTTTTGAAGAGGATGGATATATAGAGGATATTTGTTGGATTCGGCGGAATATCGATTTTCCCAGAAAAACAGCGGAAAATATCGATATTTTCACTGTTATTTTTCACTGTTTAAAACAGTGAAATACCAGTTTATTTAACTGATATTTCTGTATAAATCACCGGAAAGCATAAAATAAATAAGCATCCATTTAAGTTTATCTACATCACCGCAATTGTGTAATTTTTATTGCTTGTCATTTATCCGCAGGTCAATAGTTAATAGTTGTGGTGCAATCGTTTGCGTTCTTGCACTCTGCACTCCCTTCAATGAGATTTATTTACCTAAATATCTCATATTTGAACTTAGAATTCTTTTGGGAGTAATGGTACAGACAACTGGATAAAACAACAACAATATGCTAACCCATTATTTTTCGAGGAACATAATTGAGAATTCCTGTGCTAGCCCCAAATCACAGTATATTGGGGTTTAATAATAGTCAAATTTTGTTTTTCTTCTCAAAAGATTGTCGTAGATTATAAGTTGAGGAATATATCATCCAAGACTATAACCTTTAGAAAGCCATTTTTTTCATTTATTTTTATTGATAAACAAGGTTTTGTAACAATCTATACTATACATAGATAGCTTTAACAGCACAATGTGGCTCACCTGAAACTGATTGTTTCCTAGTGGTGTTAACTAATTTTTCATGAAGATCTAGAAAAAAGGCATTGTGAGTATGAACAAACTATTTGCGTCTATCCGGTCTAGTTGAGCCTTGTTACCGAGTTCCTACTTTTATTCATTTGAACATTCTCATCAACTGCCATGAAGATCAGGTAAAAAATGTAAGTGTTAACATAGATTTAAATGATTTTAGTTATTGATCAAATGCTTGGAAGCACATGACCCACTTTGGAACTTGACCTGTTAATCACCTTGTGACCTAATGTTGAATATGCTACTTTCAAGCTTGACTTTGAAATCATTTTAAATAATGTTCTAACCAATTTACAAGTGGATCAGAGACAGAATGTGACCACTTAAGTATTAACAGACCTTTTCTTATATTTGACCTAGTGCCCTAATTTTTGATAGAATATGAAACCCAAAATGACATAGAAGTGACTAGTTTAATAAGAATCTGAGGTGACAATCAAATTTAAACATTGTAAAATGATATCTTATATGTTCGCAATAAACTTTGGATAAAATACAACAGACAAAGAGTGATAACAAAAGCTCACCTTGTCACATCATAACAAGTGAGCAAAATAACCAAAACTATGACATCATATAATTGCTCAGTTACTTCCAATAACAATAAAATGTTACTTTTGAAACAAATACAATACCTTCCCTTTCCTACTACAGGCTGTTCTAAAACAAGATAGCCCTGTATCGCTCACCCAAAACTCCTTCTATAATGTCAAAAACTTGTGTATGATTTGACTAAGTTGTAACCTAGCTTTAGCCTGCACATGATCAACTTGCAAATTCAGCTTTTGATTTGATTAAGATGGACACTGTAAGCAATTTTCATGAAAATCAGGAAGAAAATGTGACCTGTAGAAAGGTAAAGGAAGTTTTCTGTATTTTGACCTAATGACCTAGTTTTTGACAAACAACCAACTTTCAAACTGAAACTTTATTTCATCGAGATAACATTCTGTCTAATTTTCATGAAGATCTAGAAGAAAATGTGACCTCTGGAGTGTTTACTAACCTTTTCTGTGATTTGGTTTGTTGACCTAGTTTGAACCACATATGACCTACTTTCAAACTTAACCTAGAAATGACCGAGATGAACATTAACCAACATAAGACAAACAAGGGCTGTTTGTAAAACATGCATGCCCCCCATATGGGCTGTCAGTTGTAGTGGTAGCAATTGTGTGAATATATTTTTTGTCACTGTGACCTTGACCTTTCACCTAGTGACCTGAAAATCAATAGGGATCATCTGCCAGTGATGATCAATTTACCTATGAAGTTTCATGAACCTAGGCCTTACTATTCTTGAGTTATCATCAGGAAACCTTTTTACTGTTATGAATCACTGTGAACTTGACCTTTGACCAAGTGACCTGAAAATCAATAAAGGTTATATACCAGTCATGATTAATATACCTATGAAGTTTAATGGTCCTAGGCGTAAGTAGTTTTGAGTTATCATCCGGATACTATTTTACTGTTTTGAGTCACTTTGACCTTGACCTTTGACCTAATGACCTAAACATCAATAGGGGTAATCTGCAAGTCATGATCAATGTACCTATGAAGTTTTATGATCCTAGACGTAAGCATTCTTGAGTTATCATCCGGAAATCATTAAACTGTTTTGACTCACTGTGACCTTGACCTTTGACCTAATGACCTGAACATCAATAGGGGTCATATGCCAGTCATGATCAAAGTACCTATGAAGTTTCATGATCCTAGGCATAAGCATTCTAGTCACTGTGACCTTACCCTTTTATCTAGTGACCTTGAAATCAATAGGGTTCATCTGCCAGTCATGATCAATGTACCTATGAAGTTTCATGATCCTAGACGTAAGCATTCTTGAGTTATCATCCGGAAATCATTCAACTGTTTTGACTCACTGTGACCTTGACCTTTGACCTAATGACCTGAACAACAATAGGGGTCATATGCCAGTCATGATCAATGTACCTTGGTAGTTTCATGATCCTAGGCCTAAGCATTATAGTCACTGTGACCTTACCCTTTTATCTAGTGACCTGAAAATCAATAGGGTTCATCTGCCAGTCATGATCAATGTACCTATGAAGTTTTATGATCCTAGGCCTAAGCGTTCTTGAGTTATCATCCGGAAACCATCTGGTGGACGGACCAACTGACGGACTGAGCGACATGTGCTAAACAATATACCCCGAACAAGCCACATAAGAAATGCAGCATAACACATTCTAAAAGTAAAAAACATCTGTGCAATGATATCTTTTCTTCAAATGGTAAGATGAACAAACAAGAGGGCCTGAAAGGCCCAAAGTCGTTCACCTGAGATAACAAGATATAATTGGGACAAATATTGTGACCAAATTCTTGAAGATCGGAAAATAAATGTGACCTCTCGGGTGTTAACAATGTTTACTATAGCAATATAAGGAAAAATGCCCCACCCCCTGGCAGCCATGTTTTTAAACCAATTGTAACCATTTTCGAACTGATCCAAGATATTATTGAGAATCATATTCTGGCAAAATTTTATGAAGATTGGAATATAAAGGTGGCATCCACAGAGTTAACAAGGCAAATTTTGACGGCTCACGACGGCCATAAAGCGATCACAAAAGCTCACCATGAGCACGTTGTGTGATATCACTCAAGGCGTTCACATTTTTCTCACAGGCTTTGCCATTGACCTTTATAGTATGGATGGCTTTGTTATTATTTATTGCTATCATGTACCTGCAATATTGTGTGTATGTTTACAATACACAAAGCATAAGACATAAATAGACTAATTGAGCTTATAATAATCTGATTACTATAGCCAGGTCAATTAAGGACTTAAAAAACATGTTTGTTGTCCTGATTTCATGAAGACTTGAGATATTTATGCACATAGAGTTTCAAGATATGGGATGATCTACAAATAAAAAGTATTTTTGATCTGTGATGTGCAGGCTCTTTTTCCATGACTGTCAAAGTGAAATTTCCATGTGAAAAGGATGTCAATTTTTTCATTCAACCATTGTGTATAAAGAACGGTTCTGCATATAATTTGCCATTTTGATAGGAGATGACCAGGGTGACAGAGAAAAGGGATATGCATTTGAGATCTGGTCAGGACTCCATATAAAAGTGGTTATATTTAAAAAATATTTAATTACCACATGACCACGGACTCTAGATCTCCGTGACATGACTAAGGTTCTAAATTAATCTAGTATGAACATTTGAACTAAATCTTTTTAAAACAATTAAAAAATAATATTTGATGTACAAATTTAATCTACCAATGTGTACAGATACTACTTAACATATATTTGACTGTATTGAATGTAGGATCTAGTTAAAATATCCATTAGAAAAAGAGATCAGGATATGAAATATTAATTGCCTGAAGCAAAGACCCTGGTAGCTATGTTTATATATCTTTAAACACACTGATTAAAGAAGTAAAACACTACATTGATACAACAGAGGTAAAATCGACCCCTCTGAACAATATGATACATAATTATGTATCATATCTTTTTATCTGGATCTGGATAGGTACACAGCAGGATGTTTAGGTGTGCGCGCTGCAGGAGAGATATAGGAGTTACTTATTTTTTGGATTTCATTTAATTCACTGAAATTCATCACTGAAGTTACAGTATGATCTATTTTGAAATAGATGTACATGATTGTATCAAGCAAAATCTATTAAATTATTATCAGTATTAATTCACTGTACATGATTTCAGTATCATTAAAATGATTTCAGTAAAGTCTATCATTCATATGCATCAATTTTGTAAATATCAATATAAGTATACTACATGAAAACATTTTTGAAACAAGGGCTGTTTGTAAAACATGCATGCACCCCATATGGGCTGTCAGTTGTAGTGGCAGCCATTGTGTGAATACGTTTTTTTGGAACTGACACCTTGACCTTTGACCTAGTTACCTGAAAATCAATAGGGGTCATCTGCGAGTCATGATCAATGTACCTATGAAGTCTCATGATCCTAGGCGTAAGCTTTCTTGTGTTATCATCCGGAAAACATTTTACTCTGTCAAGTCACCGTGACCTTGACCTTTGACCTAGTGACCTGAAAGTCAATAGGGGTCATCTGCGAGTCATGATCAATGTACCTAAGAAGTTTCATGATCATAGGCGTAAGCATTTTTGAGTTATCATACGGAAACCATTTTTCAAAGTTGAGTCACTGTGACCATGACCTTTGACCTAGTGACCTGACAATCATTAATGGTCATCTGCGAGTCATGATCAATGTACCTATGAAGTTTCATGATCCTAGGCATAAACGTTGTTGAGTTATCATCCGGAAACCATTTACTATTTCGGGTCACCGTGACCTTGGCCTTTGACCTAGTGACCTGAAATTCAATAGGGATCATCTGCGAGTCATGATCAATGTACACATGAAGTTTCATGATCCTAGACATAAGCGTTCTTGAGTTATCATCAGGAAACCATTTTACTATTTCGAGTCACCGTGACCTTGCTCTTTGACCTAGTGACCTCAAAATCAATATGATTCATATGCGAGTCATGATCAATGAACCTATGAAGTTTCATGATCCAAGGCCTAAGCGTTCTTGAGTTATCATCCGGAAACCATCTGGTGGACGGACCCACTGACGGACTGAGCGACATGTGCTAAACAATATACCCCGAACAAGCCACATAAGAAATGCAGCATAACACATTCTAAAAGTAAAAGACATCTGTGCAATGATATCTTTTCTTCAAATGGTAAGATGAACAAACAAGAGGGCCTGAAAGGCCCAAAGTCATTCACCTGAGATAACAAGATATTATTGGGACAAATATTGTGACCAAAATTCTTGAAGATCGGAAAATAAATGTGACCTCTCGGGTGTAAACAATTAGAGCTGCAACGATTCGATCCGATTCATCGAAAATCGATTCGAAATGCTTTGATTCGATTACGATACCAAACCTACCAAATTCGATTCGATTCTTTAACATATATACATATATATACATAGATACGTAAAGGCGATGTATTCTGACTATTGATACAGGAAGGTGTAGGTTTTATCTTTACCTGTAATTACGACGCGCGCGATTGGTTGCTTATTACTTTAGTCATCCAATCAATAAGCCCGTTACGGTCTACTTTCGGAAAAAGCATCAAAATGGCTGAACAAGTTGTTGCCGACAAATTGAAATTATCAGATGCGCCTAAGAAGCTAAAATCAAAAGTGTGGCAGTATTTTGGGTTTCGGGATGGTAGCCCTACCAATAAAGCAAAGTGTAAACTGTGCTTCACGGATGTGGCGTACGCTAAGTCCGGCTCAACCACTAATCTAATATAATGCAATATGTCAAACACAAACATAACGTTGATTTAGCAAGACAAAGAGGTCGCATAAGTGCAACTACTCAAGTCGCCAGCCAGAAAAGTAGTTCTATTTCTGTCGGAGTTTTGTTAAGTTTATTAGAGAATGTGATTTGTCCTACAGGTAACAGGTGATGCTGTCATGGCACAGTGGTAGACATGCTCATAGCGGTTTTGGGTAAAGGTGGAATAGTGATAGTACTACCATTCAACTGATTCCAGATACGTTCTTATGATTATTTATTTATTTTTTATATTATTGTGTAATCAACACAATCTTCTAGTCAGAAGTTTTTATATTAAAATTGAGTCCTAATTTGCTATTCTTTTTTATGTGTTTTATTGAAATCACATTTGAACAGAAATGTTAATTTTGAGGCATAAGAGTGAATATATGATACAACTAGGATTGAAGATGAATCGAATCGAAAAAATCGGTATCGGAGTGTCTGAAATCGAAATCGAATCGTTGCAGCTCTATAAACAATGTTTTACTATAGCAATATAAGGAAAAATGTCCCACCTCCTGGCAGCCATGTTTTTCAACCAATTGTAACCATTTTCGAACTGATCCAAGATATTATTGAGACTTATATTCTGGCCAAATTTTATGAAGATTGGAATATAAACGTGGCATCCAGCATTCTTGAGTTATTATCCGGAAACCAGGAGGCAACTTGTTATGTCACAATTTGGCAGTGTATAAAAAGTGGTACTTAATTATCTCGCTAAACATGGGTCTAAATTACGTTTAAAAGCTATTTTCTGATTGGATGAAACAGTCCGAAATCATCCAATAAATAAAGTCGATATATTTATCTTGCGGAACATGCAATGCCATGCCGCATGCAAGCTATTTATAAAGTAAATATCGTAAATCAAAATGTTTGTTATGTTTTTTTTCGCGGTCATAGACAGTGTTCCTGGCTGAAAACGATGCAATATTATTTTAATCATTCATGCATTAGTTTTTAGCAAGAAAGAGGTAGAATATTAGTGTAAAACATATTTTTTTATTTAAATTTGTGTTTGCTTTAATTTAAAGAGTGGTTTCGGAAATTACCGATTGTTCAGATGTATCGACAGACATATGCAAAACGAAAGAATAGCTTGCATATTTCAAGTTTATCAGCCTTGAAATTACCTATTAATCAAATGAGAATCGAAATTATTAAAATATAAACCAGTAATGTTATAAACACCAAAATCTTTGGGCACAACCATCATATTTTTGGAAACCGTGACGTATTGTTTTTCAGAAACCGACGATCGGTAATTTCCATAACCATATGAAAAATTTCATCACTGACCAGTTTCGTTTCTAATGTTTTTCTCAAATATTCTACCACAAAATTATTGTATACCATTACACAAATGAACGACAAGTAATAATTCCCTGATTTTGGGGAGGGACACTGTCTATAAATGCTAAAAAAGCATAAAGGCTAAACTTAAGTGCATACAATATTGAAAAATAAGTCATAATTCAAGTGTAGACAAGTGTTCGTTTTATCCGATATATTCATTCATCCACATTGCTCAGACACTCAATTATAATTGAAATTATTACGAATATCTGACAAAAACTTGCATTATTTATTTTTATCTTTAAACTTCCATTTCATAAATGTTTTTTTTTTGATAAACGTCGTCAATTATTAATTGCATATAGATTTCTCTATAGTTTGAAAACCATTTAGGCAAATATTTCTCATGTAAGATAAATGCAAATAATAAATAAAATATTCCCTTTTAATCAGTATGTTGGTTTATCGGTCAATAACAATATCACTTTGAACATTGAATTATTTAAAAGTTATAACAAACATTAAATGTTCTCCGAACAAATGATTCATAACACATATAACAGATTGATAGGAAGATATGAACAAATCAAGGTTGCTAGGTTGCCCGCCTAGAATGGTCCTGTTAGTATGGAAGTACTTGATATAAATGTATTAGCCTGTCGGTGTTGTAAAGACATAAAATATTTTATGAATGTCTCAAAGCGTAGAATTATTTTGCATTTAGTAAAAGAAAGGCAACATATAACCCTTAAGTGGCTGACAAGAACTTGTGGCTGAATACAACTAAAAAGAGGCATTATGCTTCTTGAAAATAAAAGTAAACATCATTATTAGGAATTTTCTGATCAAAAGTGTTATTTTTAGTGAATAGGGGAAATACATTTTCAAGAATAAATAATATAATTATAAATGTTTTTGGCGAAGTGCATTATAGTTTTATCATAGTACCAGTTTTTGGTCTAAAAATCCAGTAACGTTTTTAAATTTCATAACCCCTTGTTGCAAAAAAAATCATGAAAAATAGAATTTTCAGAGTAACCTATTAAAATAAAATAAAAAATGCTTTATTAGACCCTAGATATTATTTTTGCAATCATTTTTCATCAATTACAAATGTTTAAAAAAAAATGTTTAATGCTACTCATGGTACCAGTTTTTGTCGAAAATTAATTACCTTTTTTTTAAATGCGTTACCCCTTGTTGCCAAAACATTCATAAAAAATATAATTTTCAAAGATATCCTTAAAAAAAATTAGAAAATGCCTTCTTAAACCTTAAATATTATTCCTTCAAGCATTTTACATCAATAATTATTTATGTTTGAAAAAATCATTGGTTCATGCTAAATACTGTTTGATATACTGTAAATAATGTAACTACACATCCAAGTAGTGAGTCCATCAAACAATTGCAACCGAAACACCTGGTGTGCCAAGGCACCAGCCGAAGTCAAATGCCTACTGACTTAGTGCATTTTACTATTTATATTTGTATGCATTTGTATATGTTTGAAAAAATGTATAATCTTAAATGACATCTACTGACCATGCATGTCCTAGATTTCAAAATCCAGGCCCTGGTCTGACACATTGGTAACATTAACGTTAAACTGTTACCAGGCTTCTGAATTTAATTAGCCATGTCACAGGAAAAGCGCAGTCTAATCAGTATTCAATTAAACTATTCGTCATTGTCAGAAAACCGCTCTTAAGCAAACAGCTTTCAAGCAACTGCAGGCTGAACTGGATCTAAACAGGCCACAATCGCCTTAATGTCTCTTTTACTGGGATACAGTTCATTTAACTTTAAAGAGATCTTTTCACGTTTTGGTAAATAGACAAAAATTGAAAAAAGTTGTATCGGATTCGCAAATTTTTGTTTAAGTTATGCTATTTTTAGGAAACAGTATTACTGAACATTTATCATGGTCTAATATAGCCATTATATGCATCTTTTAACGATTTATAAATTATAAAGCGTTGCAACGCGAAACGATTGAATAATTTGGAGAGTTATGTTGTTGTTGTTTAATTGTGTGAAACTACGAAGATTGCTTATATTAGGTATAAAATACGTCAACCATTTATACTTGGCAGAAAAGTCGAGCAGGCTAATGCGTTTTTACTCCAGGACTAAGGGGGTCACTGGTTCAAGCCCTGCGGCGGACTACTTTTTTTTAAAGAATTTTATTCTGGATTTTTAACTGGAGCTTTTAAGATCCAATGTTTACATTTATCAATATAACGCATTTAATGACTAACTTCAAAACATGTTAAAATCTGTGAAAAGGCCCCTTTAACATAATATCTACTCCTATAAATATGAGGTCGATATACATGGACTAAACGGTAAATTACGTCTAATTATTTGGACTATGATATCAACTACTTAAATAGAAAGAAGAAAGAATTCATACAAACCAGTAATTTGAGTAAAGAGTTTGTAATCAATGTTGTATTTCAGGACAGCTTAGTGATATGCAAATCCCATATGAGCTGTTGATATCGGGTATCATAGCCATTCAATAAGTCGCAAAATGCTCGAACAAAGTTTATTAAAAAAAAATGTGACTTAAATTGATAACTAAAAATACCAGTATCATCAGTATGCCAGTTTTGCCTTGTCAATCTGTCAAGATCCAGAAAGTGCTTCATTTAACATTGAATATATCCTTCCATTTATTGTTGCATTACTAAATAGCGAAACAAGCCAATTTAAGCTGTAAGAAAGTTTTGACACGAGTGTTATCAAGTCTCTCATGTGCGAAGCCATTGTTGTAGAAAGTGATCCATTCACATCGAATATATCCTTCGAATTCCTTCCATTGTTGTCATTAGCGGAGATTTAGTGAATAAATAATTCATATATCATAAATGACAGCTTCTAAATAGCGAAACAAGCCAATTTATGCAGTAAGAAAGTTTTGAATCGAGACTCTTATGGGGGCGGCCATTGTTGAATGTTGAAACACGAACGACAACTCTGCTAGGAGAATGTTATCAATGAAAATCAACGAGCAATCTCCTACGCAGTGGCGAATGCCCAAGGGAAGTAACTGAAAAATCGAGTTATCTCAATCGGACTGGCTCGGTCTTTTACATAGTCGCCATTGTGAAGAATTTTTTGATGGTTATCATACCTTAGACGATGCTGTTCCAGAATTATTTTAGTACGACTATCATGCAGCAGGGCAGGACCCCAACCCATATGGAGCCCATTGACTGTACTTAATACAATCATAATAAGTATCCTGTTTCCCCTTTGTATCATACTAAAAGTGACTTAATGTTTGCCCCATACCACATCTAAACGATTGTAGGACAAGCATTTTAACTTTTGTGAATAGAGCTAAAACTGTTGGCATGTATGTGTATCTTGTAATTGCCTTCTTTTATTCAACATAAAATAAATACTCCGGGCTAGTCGCGTAATGGACTAAACACATTAGCGATATGTCAAGGAATTGCATTGACGTAGGTTCGATTGACGTTGACATATTATGTCCATTATTGCAAATACCGACCATTGTATTTTAGTAATTGTATCATTGTTTGACATCGGCACCATTTCCAGAAAATGTCTTATTTAACTAGTGGTCTTTTTAAGCAACCTCAAACAATCAATAATTTCAATCATTTCACCCAATATTGAAAATATATATTACTTAAGTTTATGTACTTCTTTTCTTAAAACATTTTGTGAAATAATTGATAATATTTCACGAATCCCTTTCCGCTGTAAACTTATTTACTGTTGTAGATTAGTTGTTAATGATTAATCTTATACTCAATAATAAAAAGATTGTCGTACCTGCTCAGCATGTGGGGACCACACCGGCTAATCTTGGAGAGACTTCAAGCGCATGTATTTAGTCCCGTTTTCCCATATAGCGGCTCATCTTTTACAAGAGGGGACACATCATGATGGATGATGGATGTCATGATGGATGTCTATCATACAAGGTCTTTGCGTCGCTTGAAATGGATCCACACTCTCAGTACACTCAAGGGGAAAATGAAAGTTTTGTGAAGAACAAGTCCGGCAGATTTTGATATTTGCACGGATTTAGGGTGTAAAGTAAAACGTTAAATGGATAATTGGTGAAAAACTTATTTCCTATTAAAAAAACTTAATGATACCGGTCTGGAATCATTAAGGGTTTTAGGAATGGCGTCCAATATAGCCATCATTTCAACATTTTGACATCTGTGGTGATATTATCACACACGTATTCATTATTTTGAATCTTTTAGCCTTGAAATAAAACTATGTTATGATAGTTAATGTTAGGAAGTGGATTAATTGAAATAAATTCCCGATTATATCAAAAAGTCTTCAAATATGGTGGCTAATGCAAATCATTGCAGTCGCAATTCCATTCTACTCCATATGGTCTCAATTGTGTTCTTAAGAAAATAGCATAGCAGTATGTCGCCTGAATAGAATGCCAGTTTCAATCGTGATACATCGGCTATCTCGGATTCTTCCGTAAGATAGGCCTCGTGGCTAACGGTCGCCATATTGCCTTGTATTACTACTTTACTACCCAAAAGGTTGTCAGTCTATTGTTATGAGGCTGTATACGATGCGCGTTGAACTAGCGCCAAACGTTTTACCGAAACTTTGATATTAAGAGCACTATTAACGTTCATTTGTGTTGCATTTTGACCTATTATCCAAGTGATTTACTTTTCCATTATTATTTAATCACCCTAACATCCAATTTTTAAGATGAAATTACGGTGTTTACAAAACCAACCAAACCGAAAGTGAAACTGGATGCATTACGTTTCGCGATGTAAACATTAAATATTTGTTCAGTTTGAGGAAGCGAATCGATAATAGACGTTGGAATATGTATGCAATACAGACTATCATTGCCGATTGTAGTACTGGCTAAAAATACCTTTTATGACAGGTCATGTATAGAACGTTAATCAAATAGTGACCATAAATCACATAAATGTCTGCAATGTTCATTAATATAATGAATGCACGTTTCTGATCTAATTGCTTGTATCTAGTTGTAATTACCATGATATTGATAAAAATAAACGTTTTTTTTTTCATAAATTAACATTACATGTTTTATTTTTATCATTTAGGAAATAAATAATTGTATCATTTTCATCATTAAATATTCTGAAAATAATCTAAATTATCATGATTACTTTAAAGTAGAATTTTTAAATTTTACTCATTATTTTTAATGAATTTCCACATTTGCTTGATTCAAAATAAAAGGTATTAATAAGGGTTTCAGTTGTTAGTTTTAACCCATTTTTAGTTCGATTAAATTTAAATTACTAACTACGTACATGTATGTGAAATGCTCTTGAGTTCGTTTCCTGGGCCTAGAACCAGTACTTGGGTGTCTCTTGGAGATTTCTTAAGAATGCTCCCACACTGGTGATCAAACCAGTGACCTCCAGATCATTAGGTGGACACCACATCCATTACACATCAGCGACCTGCAAGCATGAACACGGTTTCATTTTTTGAGTATTTAAACAAGAGGGCCATGATGGCCCATGTATCGCTCCACTGCTGAAAAAAAGGCTGAAACAAATTTCTCTGCATGTGCAAATACTTAAATATAGGCCCTATTTAAGCACATGTACACTTTTGTGACCTTCTGGGCTGGGTCAAATTTAACCCCAGGGGCATAATTTGAGCAAATTTTGTAGAGGACTACTATATCTCACTACATACAAAATGTGGTAGCCCTAGGTCCTAGAGTTAAGGACAATAATATTTTTAAAGTTTTCACAAAATAAGCAAGATATAAGCGTATATAATGTTCAATTTTGTGACCTGCGGGTCAGGATCAAATTTGACCCAAAGGGCATAATTTGAACAAACTTGGTAGAGGACTATAAGATGTTACTGCATACCAAATTTGGTAGCCATAGTCCAAATGGTTTTCGACAAGAAGATTTTAAAGATTTCACAAAATAGGCGCTTTATAAGCGTTTATTCAATTTTGTGACCCCCCGGGGTAGGGTCAAAGTTGACCCCAGAGGCATTATTTGAACAAATTTGGTAGAGGTTTATTAGATGTCACTACATACCAAATTTGGTAGCCCTAGACCCAATGGTTATGGACAACAAGATTTTTAAAGTTTTCAGAAAATAGGCCCCATATAAGCGTATGTTCAGTTTTGTGACCCCGGGCAGGGTCAAATTTGACCCAAGGGGCATAATTTGAACAAACTTGGTAGAGAACTATTACATGCCACTACATACCAAATTTGATAGCCCTAGGCCCAATGGTTATGGACGAGAAGATTTGTAAAGTTTTCACAAAATATACCCTATATAAGCATATGTTCAATTTTGTGACCCCCGGGGCAGGGTCAAATTTGACCCCATGGGCATAATTTGAACAAATTTGGTAGAGGACTATTAGATGTCTCTACATACCAAATTTGATAGCCCTAGGGCCAATGGTTATGGACGGGAGATTTTGAAAGTTTTCACAAAATAGGCCTTATATAAGCAAATTTTCAATTTTGTGACCCCCAGGGCAGAGTCAAATTTGACCCCAGGGGCATATTTTGAACAAATTTGAAAGAGGTTCACCCCAGGAACATTCCTAAGAAATTTCATCAGAATTGGATCAGTAGTTTAGGAGAAGAAGATGTTTAAAGGAAAAGTTAATGCACGGACGCACGATGGACACAGGACCTATGGCCAGTGGAGCTAAAAATCAACTTAAAAATTTAGTTTTGATGTAAAATCAGTTTTTATATGCAAGTGTCTATTTCACTTATAAATTAAAACAGCATATTATTCATTATTGAAAAGATTATTCCAAGCGTGATGTCATATTTCAACTTTGCATAGTGTAGTTAATTGAACCTTGTATTGAACTGTATGGGCAGCTATATTTTTTAATTTATGTATGTTGTATTATACAAAATGCATTATTTCTACCACAAGTAGACCATATAAGGCCTACTGCTACTAAATAGGCACTGGTATGAATTTGACACTGTTTTTGATGCTCATACAAAACTTTAATTATTACTACACTTTAGTATATTAAATATTTTCAAGTTTTTGTTCAACATTTTTTGCAAAAAAAGAGAGTGTCTTAATGCATTTGAAAATACACTTAAAACAAACTAAAAATGCATTTTAACATACGTTTTTCCTGGTAAAGTGTATTTGGGATGATACAAAATACACTTGAAGAGTATTAATGCTGGAAAAATGCAGAAAAAAATACATTTTTTTCTGTTAGAAGTTTGTCTTGTCTGCATTTTTAAGTGTATTAAATGCATATCAAATGCAGATAAATACAATGACAATACTGTTACATGTATTGTAATGGACATAAAATGCACTTGTTCTTGTAATTAAATGCTTTAGTGAATTGAAATAACCTTTTATAACGTTTTAACAATTTATAATACCTTTTTATATAAATTTTCTTTTGAAATGTGACACTTAAAGGGATCTTTTCACGATTTGGTAAATTGACAAAATTGAAAAAAGTTGTTTCAGATTCGCAAATTTTCGTTTTAGTTATGATATTTGTGAGGAAACAGTAATACTGAACATTTACCATGGTCTAATATAGCCATTTTATGCATCTTTTGACGATTTGAAAACCTAAAAATTATAAAGCGTTGCAACGCGAAACGATTGATAATTTGGAGAGTTCTGTTTTTGTCGTTAAATTTTGTGAAACTACGAAGGTTGCTTATATAAGGTAAAAAATACAACAAGTATGTGTACTTGGCGGAATAGCTCAGTAGGCTAAAGCGTTTTTACTTCAGGACTCTGGCAGGACTCCAGGGGTCACTGGTTCGAAACCTGCTCCGGGCAATGTTCTTTTCCTTTTTTTAATTTTATTCTTGATTTTTTACTGGAGCTTTTACGATACAATGTTTACATTTATCAATATAAAGCATTTAATGAATAAGTAAAAAAATGCCAAAATCTGTGAAAAGGCCCCTTTAAATGATTTTTGCACAACTAGTAAGAGATATAATTTGTGCTCATAATGCTTTATCATTACACTATATAATATTATTTGTTGTATGAAAATTACCCGTAAAATTCATGTGAAAGCTCAAGAGATCAATAGCAGCGTGCTTTACCCTGCTCCTTTTTACATGACTTGATGGTATTTAGTCCCCAATTCTACATGGCTAAGGGAAAATTAATGTGAAGATTTGACAAATAAGTCTTAACTGGGATCCAATAGGCAGACTTTCATATTACTTGTATTTAATTTAAATCATGATCTGAATTGCTCTTTGGCAAATCTTCGTTGGTCACAGTATTCAACTGAATTTTGTTCACTTTGTAGTGATTATATTTTCTATATTTATCAGACAACATCTTTCTTCAAAAGTTTAATATGATTGCTTGGTTAATTTAGAAACAAGATCAATGCATCATAACATAAAATGAAAAAATGTGTAATAGTAAAAATGGCAGCAAAAAAGCACCAGATTATCTGCCTTAAATTTGAGACGATATGTTGATGTATTGGAATTTCTCATAAATAATGTGTCCCATAGTTGTATAATTGTATAGTCGCATGCATGAGTGGTGACAATGTCACAATACCAATTAAAGCCTATAATTTACTAAAACAATTTGAAGTTTAATGTGTGTTTTTTTTCAAGATCTGTTATAAATATATATATATATACATATATATATATATATATATATATATATAATATATATATATATATATATATATATATATATATATATATATATATATATATATATATATATATATATATATATATATATATATATATATATTGTTGAAAAGTTAACATGCAATAAGTTTGCTGTAATTAAGTGACAAATAGTTTTACTGATTTGGTTGGATGCATATATGCAGATATATCATGGTTTGTGCAGAGGAAAGTAGCAAAAACAAGAGCTGTCTCCGTAGGATGACATACGCCCCCGATAAACGCTTTAATAGAAGTTATGAGCATTTTTCAAAACCTAAACGCTGACCCTAAGTTCAAGGTCAAAGGGGTCAAAATTTGTGTGTGTATGGGAAGGCCTTGTCCATATACACATATATGAATGTTACATCTGAAGCGACATAGAAGTTATGAGCATTTTTTCGAAACCTAAATGCAAAGTGTGACGGATAGACAGACGGACAGTGCGATCACTATATGCCCTCCTTTGGGGGCATAAAAATGTGTTTCACATTGTTTTGGTAAATTAGTAATGCACAAACATGAAGTTTAAAGAACAGAATCATCAATTATAAAGTTATTGATTATAAAGTGTTGCTGGCATATTTGATGCATTCATCTAGCTATAAGAAGAACCCTGTTTTATCCCCACTGGCACCGAGTGAGGGTTCTCAAATCTTTAAACAATATGAATAACTACATATAGGGTCGAGAGCCTTGTTGATATGGGGGCTAAACACCTGAAATCAAAGCGACCCAGGTTAAAGGACGAGGCAAAATAAATAATCCAGCGGCCGCATGAGCCTGCTATACTCTGAACAAGTATTGTTTCTTCTCAGAAAACTGGCTTAAGTGTCTTACTAAGCTTTAGACTTTGAGTTTCAGTGCAATCTATCTAAAATAAATTGGTCAAATTAAATAATAATTTGTAAAAAATAAACATTCTGCACAAATTCAATTATTTACTTTACCTGTGTGCATGAATCATTTCAGTCTTGATGGTTAGGGAACTATGTCAAACGCACCATAGCTATGAAACACTTGTATTTTGAATATTGCAATGTTCCACAGATATGATGCTGATGATAATTCTACACGATGATGAATTACTCGATATATTTCTAAATTCTATTTCCACCAACAATTCGGTTATTCCACTACCAGTTAAAATGCTTCGTACACAGTTGAAAATAACACTATTCCACTCAACAACCGTGACACATGCACTCAATTTTTCAACTTTTCGCAATTAAAATTGTCTCCTACTGTTATTGTTGTTGTTGTACTTTTGAAAGTAGTTCGAAAGATGGCGACCATTAACACAGAGATTGATTAATGAAATAAATCGTCTGCTGATCCAGAGTGTGCCAGTTTGTAAAGAACATTAAATATGGCCAAAAACCCTGTAAAAAGGAATTACTTTATTAATGCAGAAAGAGATATTTGATAAGGAAACTATGAAGCCATATTCAACAGAAAAAGCACATAATAATATATTCTACACTAGCTGCATTCACCATTTATACATATTCGTTAAGCACACTATTTATTTCGGTTGCGCATGGACTACAAACGTATATTTATTATACTTGTTAATAATGTTCCAATAAAGTTAACAGCTTCCAAAGGCCGCATCAATTTGAAAATTTGTAAAGTTTTATTTTTTAATTTACTTACTTGCCTTGTTGCACCTTTCGCCAATGGTCCGTCGAAAATTTGAATGAAATATAACATGGATAATTGTTGTTTGTAAATCACTCAGCATATGTGGAGAAAATGGTAAAACATAATATCATCAAATATTGCAATATTCATACCATTTCATTACTATTTAGTAAGATCCTATTGTCGAGGAATAAGGGTCGTTCATTCAAACGTAGATGCGACCGCGGATACCCGTGTGTGTCGTGCGAGGGTCTATCTTTGTTGAATGCATGCGTGTGTGTGTCTATGCAAGGCAAAGTAAGTGCTAATTGCCACATGGATGTGAAGTTGCATGGATTAAATGAGTTATAGAGTATTGCATGATCCAAAATCACCTGGTCACACCCAGAGCAGTTTCAGGATGCACTACTACGTTACGGTTGATGATTTGCTGTTGAGTTGTGTTAGGGAATGGGAACGCAATTTGTATTCTATGTCGTTAATTTTGATTCCCTTAATTTCAGGCTTTGGCCTTAAGTATAGAATTGAAGCAACTGAGCAGATAACCTTGTCTGCAACCACGTTGAATAGGAAAAAAATCTAATCCAACTTTCCGTCCATTTTATAATGTCGAGGCCGAAATTAAACCATGACAGAGTCCGATTACCGAAAGCCCAGGGCAAAGATGCAAAGGCCTTTTCAAAGTCTATTAGCAATAATAGTCTTAGGATATCATGTTCATCTGTGTAATTTTGTATATGTTAAAGGTGTTCTCTCCTATGAACATACCCTTAATAAATCCTGTTTGGTATTTGCTTATTTATTTATCTATATATAGTTTCAACCTGTCTGCAATTCATCAAGAACCGATTTGCATAAAACAGTATTAAGGAACATTTTACGTCTCCATGTATTTAAAAATTGTCCAATCTTATCACCATTTGAATGCAGGTGACAAGAACATGGGTTTGAGTTACAGATAACTTCCCACTTAGAAAAGCTTGGTTTATAGCCCTGCAAACAAATGTGCCTATTTTTGGCCAAAAGCATTGGCTTTTATCATTTGCCATAGTTGTTGTGTTTTTTAACAACAGAAGCTTCTTTTAATTGTATAGCCCTTTTTAAACTTATTGATTCTCCACTTTAAAGTTTGAGTATTTCTATGTCATTAACATAATTATGTAAATATTCATTGCAATCGTTTTCATTTTGAGATTGTTACAATTTGTTTTATAAATGAGGCATTTTCCTTGTAAATATAATATTGTTTGTCTAATACAATTCAATTTTCATTAATGAAGTTTGTCATAGTATTAGTCGTATAAGTAGTATAATTGTATTTTTCGAAATTGAAAAAAGGTTTCGAGGGTTTTTCCCTATTTTGAACCCATTCAGCTCTCGACTAATGACGGACAATTTTTCATCATAAATACTTTATGGTTAGCTTTTTAAATGTTAATATATTGAAAATGATCATGTGTAAATGTGTTTTCTAGTTTTTCGATGTCGAGTTTAAAGGGACCTTTTCACATATTTTGCAGATATTTAAGTTTGTCATTTAATGCTTTATATTTATACTGTATATACGCAATCCTCGTAGTGTTTGAAAATATAACAACAATCAACATAACTCTCCAAATTATTTAATCGTTTTGCGTTGCAACGCTTTATAATTTTCAGGTTTTTAAATCGTCAAAAGATTCATATAATGGATATTTTAGAGCATCTTAAATGGTCTTGCTTGTTGTATAGGGCTTGTTCGTCTCCATGTATATCGTTTTAAGCAGGATAATGAACGCGGAAAAGATCGGAAAGATTGCTTTCTTCAATATGTTGTGACAATGTTCTGCAAAATGTTGTTATTAAAGTCCGGGCTAACAGTGTTTAGTTCATAAATAGTAAGAATGTTTGACCATGTTTCACCGACATTAAAATTCAGCAGAATAAAGTTTCCTAGATCATCGTAATAAACGTTATGTACGTTGTACTCAGGTTTCTTTGTGAGAAATATTGACACCGCGGGCACACAAAATGTGTATCCTGAATACAGAATATGTCACAATTTGTATCCGTTGCATATTGAAATACTTGACATGTTTGATTTTTGCTCTGGATTCCTCTGCAGTTTAAAGAAAGTATTTTTTAGGGAACACATTAACAAGGAGGGTTAAAAGGTCAGTTAAATGTAAAAGCAAGTGCTTCGATTTCGACGAAATAAGGAGGATCAACATATATGGAACGGATACAAAAAATAGTATAAATAATGAACAAATATACACAAACGAGAAATAACTACAATATTATGTTAAAGATGCTCGGCTGATCATTACATCAATGAGCTTATGCAAATCAAACATACATTTTGTTTACCATAACAAAGTCAAAGGGGACCATTGGCATTAAGGTATCAAATGCATAAATAATTATGTAAGTGGTTACACTTAATGACCGGGTTTTCTTTATCTTTCAGCATACACAAAGAAACAACATTGATATTTAATGATGCATTCATATTCAACATCTTAATGCATGTACGGTTGCACAATTCACTTTCATATTAAGGCAATCAAACGCACACAGACATAAACATAATTGCATGTTCAACACATAATACTGATAAAAAATACTTTTATGGGGAAAAACATACAAGCAAAGTTACAATATTCACACGCATTGAATGAAGTGACATTTTAAATTTTTGTAATTGCTGAAATACACATATTATTGCCTAATCTATGTTCATAATAATTGCACAACCAACTGGGACATAAACATATACATGCAATTAATTAAGAAGATTATCATTATCAGATACTTTTTTACAGATGGGTAACAGTAATTAATTTCATATCAGAATACATTTGTACTGCTAAAACTTATGTATTAGGTGCATAATTTAGTTTATTATACCTCACTTTTATTCACAATGCTAAACTCCCATAGGCCATCGTGACATAGAAATACTGTCAGACCCAGCTGGAAAAAAATACTGTCAAAAAGTACTGTCGCGCGCTGCCTTGGAAATCACGTGCCACCAGCGGGAAAAGATTTACTGTACAAAAAATACTGTATCCCGCTGCCTTAGCAACCACGTGCGGAATGTTCGAAAATTATACTGTCCCATTCGCGCATGCGCAGAACGCAGTTTTGTCTTTCCGCTGTAAACAGACGACAAAATGGCAAGTAAACGTTTTTCAACGATAAGCGAGGAGGATTAGAAGGCATTGGATCGTGACAAGGACTCTAAAAACACTAAACGTGTAGTTAAACATGGTATGAACTTGTACAACGAATTTCTTCGTTCCAATTACATGGATCTAAGATAATCTTGGTGTTCTCGTGGAAAATCCAGCGGAACTTAACAACCAGTTATTAGCATCAGAATGTCATTTTGTAATTTTTACCAAATATTCAAGTGTTATATATCATTGGAAAGATCTCATTAAGACAAACACAATGGTACCATTGATTTTAAATTAGACCAAAACTGAAGGGAGTTATGGTCCTTTGAAAATTTGTGTTAATTGATTTTTGTCTGCCAGAATATGGCGCATACATATCAAATTATTTTTCCAAGCAAACATACAGTCATCTTACACCATTGTAAAGATCTCAATGAAAATAATACAAATATTAATGTAATTTCAACGCATTAACACTCTCTATAGAGTTGTTGCTATTTAAGACAATTTAATTCTTTGCATGAATTGTGTTTTATTGTAGTAAAAACGACACAACATACTCGCACAGTTATACATCAAGTGCAGTTTATTTGCAAACATAGTATTATACAGCTTGCTTAGATATATTTAATTATTAAATTAATACACTTATGAAAAAAATATACAAGAACACTAAAATCTAGTTTCCTTTACCAACAATGAAGAAAAAACAATCTGCATCTGAAGCTTTACGGTCAGCATTTATAACTAATTTACTTTGCCAACAATTCAATAAACAAAAACAACATGAACTTAAAACACTTAACAGCTTATTTGTACTTTGATCACATACTGATCAGTTATAGTAGGATCACGCCTTGATTAGTATGTCTCCCTCTCTATAATCTTCACCAAGCTGAACTGAATAGACGGCCAGATCATCTCCATAAATAACATTAAACCAGGCAGGAAATCCGGGAACCTGAAAATTATCACAACATGTTTTAAGTATGTTTTATATCAATATAACGTATGTTCATTAAAGCTGTATTAATTAATGTTTTTTGTATAATATTGTATAAAATATGTTGTATAATGTTCATTTTTATTAATTAAGATCGCAATGGTAAAGTGGGTATGGTGTCCACCATGCGAACGAGGTCCACCATGCGAACGAGAGGTCATTCCGTAAGGATTTTGATGCAATCAAGCTGAAATAAATTGGTTAAAAACTAACATGAATGGTGCATCTTCCAGTATCAAGACATGTTTGGCGTTGAATTTTCACACATAAAAAAATTCAATATATCAATTTAGATATTAAATTCAATACCCATACACATTTGTCATATACCTGTGATATAACTTTCCCTTGGTACCATTTCGCCTGCTCATCCCGAATTCATTTGTGCTCAATATTTTGGCCAACTAAAAAGTATTCGCATTCTTGTGGTGTTTCAAAGCTTTGGCCAATTAATGTAACAACATTTTCTTTTAATAATTAAACCGAAAGTTGCTGTCGTTTTCCGTCAACCATTTTGGAAAAGGCATAAATATCTTTTTTGTCACTTTTCTGATTGAAACATCTCTTCTAAATCTATGTTGTGATTTCAATGCATTTTCCTTTTCTTTTATGCTTTTAATTTCACTTAGTTCTTTTTCAACTTGACCTTGAGATTGCCACATCCCAAAGAACAACATTTCATTTGTGTTTTTTTCAAGTTTTTGTACCCTTTTCCTTTCTTGAGTTTCTTTTTTCCTAAAATCTTCTTCTTGCTTTTCAATTCTTTTTTTTTAATATTGATTAAGCCCTTTCTTTAAAACGTTGTCTTTCTTTCGATGCTTTTATCCTGCTTCCTAATATGATTTGATTTACATTTTCATGTTCATGCAACCATTCATTTGTTTTATTTAAAGAAAATGTTATTTGGGCCTCCAGAGCAAGGGTTAATATGTTGGGCTTTGCCGACAAAATGTGGTCAACAAGTGAAAAAACACGATACGGAAATTTGTTATGCTTGTCAACGCTTAACGTTTCATTTTGATTGAGGTTTTCATGTACACCGCCAGGTCAATGATCACTGTATTGGTGTTTTATCAATTTGGCTAAAGCAGGAATTATCACAGACAATATCAAAACCATATTGTCATCATTTTCACTTGGTTTCAACAGTTTTTCAAGCATAGTGTCTGTTATAACTTCAACCTATTGAAATGGGAATAATTTTCCAGCAATAAAATCTTCTAGGTTAGTTACAATGTCATTCAAAAAAGTAAAAAGTTCAAGATATTTATTGTTCATTTCAGATATTGTGATTTCCTTGCTTTCTATGATTCGCCATAATGGGATTGTTATGAATTTTGAGATTAATCCTAGAGCTTTACATCCACTGACAACAAATGGTGTCTGCAAATCTTGTAAAACACTTTGTAAAAGACCATTTGCGCAGCTTGTTTTGCTTAAATACTCAATCATTTCATCTTTCAAAAAGTACACATGGCCAGCATTTGTAAACAAAATATTGAAACGATTTCCACGCAAAGGTTGTAGGGGCAAAAACAGCATATTATTTTCTTTTAAAAAGTCACTAATAAAAGTTTTGAATCCTTGGTAACAGCCATTCTTTTGATCTCCTCTGCGCGCAAAAGCTTTGCATGCTGTTAGAACAGTTCTAACAGTACCGGACTGACCTTGTTTTGAAAAACATATATTACAAATAGGAACATCATTTTCCAAAAAACTTCTCTCAACCTCATTCAAAGATTTTTGTGAAACATCGGCCATATGCACAAGGGTGTGCAGTCCACACACAAAATTGTTCATGTGACTTAAAGCTTGTTGTGATTCTTCATTCATTGTTTCATAGTTTTTATAGACTAATGGCAAAATTTCATTCCTATATTCCTTTAGTAAAGTATTAAATTTTGTTTCAGCTGCTGCCCTATCACTCATAGTATTTATTTTTTTGTAAATATTTTTGCAGAGGTTACATCTTCAGTCTTACTAACTAAATCAATGACTGAAAGAATTTCCTTAAATGTTTCCAGAGTATCATGTGAAGATTTTGTTGCCATGTCTTGAAGACCCAACAGACGATAATTTCCCTCTGAATCCCTGGTACCTAACGCCCCCCCCCCATTTTGCCCATATTTTGAAGCCTGAATTATTGAGTTACGCTTTTTCCATGCATCTGTACGTTTGAAAAACGGCGAGGAACTAAAGAAAAAATCTTTTGGCAGTCTGAAGTATGGAATTTCCAAGCATCTCTTAAGCACGAATTAATTTGAAAGACCAGCAATTTTCATCAAGTAATGAAACCTACAAGTCAAAAGTTAAGCAGATTAAGCGAAGTGGACATGAGAGTGTCGACCACAAACCTGTAATATCGGACAGCGATCTGGAAAATTTAAGTGGCAACAGTGTACCGTTTAATATTAACATATTAACACTCCATGTGGTTTTCAAAACAGGGTGTGGTTTAACTTAATGTACTAACTTCTGAGGAGAGGTCAAGAGAATTTTGGGTCAATGACGAAGTCAACATTACTATAGCAACTGATTTAACCGGAAGAAAGTCCATACATGAGGTCATCGCAGAATCAACAAAAAAATCACGGGTAGGTTCAATTAAAAAAATATATATAATGTCAACCTTTCAAATCGTAGTAATTTTACTAAAAGCTGGCAGTTGCTGCAAAAAAAAATTGACTATAAAAGGTGGCTGTTAATTTGTTTGACAGAAGAAAAAAAACATAAATTACATGGAATTTTAGTGGTGAAACCGCATAATCTTTTAGCAAAAATATATTTTTTCGGTTTTAGGCAATTTTAAATGTCAGACCAGTGTCTAATTAAATAAATTCATCTTTTTAGGATTGACGATTCGCCTGATGATACCACAGGAGAAGGAAAGATCTATGAGCAGCCTGGCAGTACGTTTTGTCCAGTCCGATGCTTTGAGAAGTACCTATCTAAACTGAACCCTAAACTCGAAACATTATGGCAAAGACCGTTAGAATCATTTCAAGAGACCAGTGACATTTGGTATTGTGCTGCACCATTACGAAAGAATACTTTGGCTGTGTTAACCAGTGTACTTTTATTTTTGTTATCAAAATATAAATGGTTAATCATTGCTGAATTTAACTTCAATTATTAAATCTTAAAATTGTGCATGGTTCTTATAAATTGTTCATGTTTGAAAGTTTGTTCTGTATAATAAAATGAATATAACATGTCTGATAGGGTGACCCCTGTCAGACATGTAATATTTATTCTATTATACCGAACAAGTGATAAGAAATTGACTGTGTTAACCTTCAAATCCTCCTCGCTTATCGTTGAAAAACATTTGATGGCAATATTGCTTGCCATTTTGTCGTCTGTTTACAACGTCATAAATTGTGTAATCAAGTGATAAGAAATTGACTGTGTTAACCAGTGTACTTTTATTGTTGTTATCAAAATATAAATGGTTATTCATTGCTGTAATTAAATACAATTATTGAATATTAAAATTGTTCATGGATCTTATAAATTTTTAAGGTTTGAAACGTTTGTTCGGTAAAATAAAATAAATATTACATGTCTGACAGGGTGACAGTAAATTTGTCAACTTTCGGAAAAAATACTGTCAACCTCGGCTTCGCCTTGGTTGACAGTATTTCCTCAAGTTGACAAATTTACTGTCACCCTGTCGGCCATGTAATATTTATATAATGCAAACATGAAGCTAAAAGAAGGCTAATGTATGAATACAGAATACTAAAATATGTTCACGAAAACTTAGTTTGCTCAGCAACAAGCACGTAATTTAACCCGCGCAACTATCATATTTAGAGAATATTTGTTATTTTCTAACAATAATATTCCAAATAGTGGACAGGCAACGGATAAATCGTTATATTCAAAGATTATATTCATTACGGAGTTATAGCAGACAACTATTACGAGAAGTAAATAAAGTTTTGGTTAAGCATATCGCGCAAAAAATTATTTGATAAATTTTGCCCTTTTTCACTGTGAATGAACAAAAACTGTCACGTGACCACAAAAGTCAACGTCAGTAGTCATTTTATGACAACAAACAGCCGCGCAAGGTAGATTTTTTTCCAATATCTTTGCTGATCATCCTCTGACTTTCATACGACCTAGTCGTATGGAGCCAGCTCTTGTTTGGTGTGTGTTTCATGATAATTGAATAACCCCGGTGGATGGCATACAGAAGTCGCATCGTCCGTGTGTGAGTTGGCGTCTAAATATCTCCGTCCGTCTTTATTTCGAATCCTGTCTGTAACTTGTAAATGTCAAGGAGGAATTTAATATAATTTCGCAATAATATTCCCCGTGACAAGGCGATGTGTCGTGTACAACAACTAAGCGAAAGGTAAAGGTCAAATTTAAATGTCAAATATCATAAATTTTCGTTCATGATCTGTAACTTAAACTATGATGTGAGGATTCAAAAAAGCGTTAGGTTATTTTTCGCCTTTACCAGACGATATGTCGCGTACATTTCACAAGGACCTGAAAGGTCGAGGTCCCGATTCAAGATCAACGGTCATGCATGTTTTGTTTCTGCTCGTAATTTTTACATTTTATGAAGTTTTTAATATATTTTTGCATACAAACCACATACACCTTGAACGTCGATGCCATAATTTAAGGTCAAAGTTAATTAACTATTTGGTTATACTAAGTAACTGATTGATACTACGTCAGGGGCTGGTAATTTTACGGTGAAATATTATTCATTCATGGCCAGATGATATGTCGCATACATATAAATCTTATCGAACCCCAATGAAAGGTCAAGAGAACAATCCTAGGTAAAATTTATTTAACTTTCATTTGCGTAATGTAACTCAATTTATATGATGACCACAGTAAGGGTAATGTTTTATGCTAATGCTCTTGTAACAATTCATAGTCGATGGTTGTGAATGATCTTTTCTTAGTCTTAACTTTCATTTATACATGTGTAAGCAATCTCTCGTTCAGTTATACTGCCCAATCATGACAAGCTTTTAATTCTAATTCAGGGACCTATGCCACATACTGTGATACGCACGGTTTAGTTTCGCCCAAATTATGGTGTTTTTCTTATGATGTTAATTAAGGTATTGTATATGGATTTCATACAGATATGGGGCCATTTTGTAACTTCCAAACACCGAGCTTTAACGGAATCTGATGAAGTATTTAATTGCAATAAGATCTTAGTCGGCTTCCGACCCCCACCGACTCAAGTGAAAAGATTCGAACTTACGGGTAGTCAGGGACATAGAACGATTTTGAGCAAATCTTCGCCGCAAACAACGATCGCACAAAGATTTGACGTTTGACTGGTTACGAAAACAGTGCCATATTTATGCAATACATCTTATCATTGACGAGTGTAGTACTGGCTAAAAAGGCCTGAGATCGCATGTTATGCATGTAGATTCTATTTATCAACGTAGGAATTGGTTAACTATAAATAATATTTATCTTTTGTGGTGTTAGAATTTGTTGTAATTATTTGAAATTACCATGCTTTTTAAATAGTAACACTCTGCCATAAAATTGCATTGTGTTTATTTCTTACAACTTAAGTTTATAATAATATAATAGCAATACTATGTTAATAAAATGTGTAAATTGTACACGTCAATCTTAACGATTTTCCAAATTTTTAATAGGAAAACCAAGAAATATCTTTTAAAAAGATATACGGCGTTGATAGTTCAACGAATGAGATCAAGGATAGCGAATGTCTTTTTCTGTGCAGCTCTTAGCTGCATCACACGCAGTACTGGATGTTACGCGGAGTTTTCGCGGCTTATTTTACATTATTACATATTGCTGGTCATACACCTATAGATACAAAACAGAAAACCAAAAGAAGAATGGAAGTGAAATTAAAACATATGAGTCAACCGGCCACACCCGAAGTATCCGTATTTATAGGCGCGTTCTTCGAACAAACCTGTTTTAGTGGTTTGTCGGGCATTGCTATTTGATTTGATTATTAACAGTATCGAGAATCATCGCGCTCATGCTTAATACATAAGTCAATATGGTGGAATAATTATTGTTTAATTAATCAAAAATAGTATTTATCATTGTATTGTTGAAAACACATTTAGAATCTATTATTGACATACCATAATTATATTGCTGAATATCTTCATAAAACATATTTCTGGTCTTAAGAACATTCCAGGTCAACTAGTTCATGGATAGCGTCTTTATTATATAACGATTATTTTACTGGCCGTGAACTCCGGTGATGACCTGTATATAAACTCTGACATTCACACACTATTTGACCCGATACCTCGCAGGTTGAAATGCAATGCATTAAAGTGAGGCCTCGCTTCCACTGCTCTTTATACTTTTACATGTTAACATGTTGACAGGAATGTGGAAGTAAGCACTAAATATGAGAATATAGCCTTTAAGTATAAACGCTTTTGCGCTGGTAATTCTCTGAAAATAAAAGGTGCACGCACAAACTGTATTGATGTCGAGAATTGAGTGTAAAACTGTTTTATCTATTAAGCCTTTTCATTAGAGATAAAATTGTTTCATGCAGTAAAACAGTGTTACAAAGACGAGGATATGTTTCCAATGTGTTGGTGGTATACTCAAATCAGCCAATGGAATAAATGAAGTGTATTCATTCGTACCTAGCCGCTGGAAATTTTATTTGAATTTTATTGGACACTTACAAAGGTCAGGTAAGGTGAAAAGCTGGCTTAATACAGCTTACGCCGAAAAAATGTTATGATCACATTATGAGTATGTTTGCATTGCATAATATAATATTACTTCAAGATTGAACATTCAGCAAATGATTCTAGTTCAGCACTTCATATGACTTAACGCATAGTCGTCTATACGCATGAGAGATGGCTACCTGTAATCAAATATTAGTTGCAAGTTCCCTTATTGAAGGTGTACTGCATTACTCCAGACCGACGAGCGCGACGCTATAGATCTGCGAAATGATACTTCATGTGGCCAAATCAATGAAAACTACAGTAGGTTGTTTCTTTGGTTTTCTTATTCAAGTCTTTTCCCTATCTTCACATTCGTTCTCCTAAGATTCAGCATTCGCTTCGATTTTTTAAACTTTTCTTTTCAAAGCTGATTTGATTTTTGTTTTCTATCTTGTCTGCCCTGGTTATCTTTACAATCCCTATATACTTAGACATAGCTTTCTGGAAAATGTAAGAGACTGTGTCAGTGGTTGATCTATTGCTTAAGGGGCAATAACCAGTGTGCGCCGTGAGATATATTCAATATCGGTATAACCTCTTGCATACCGGCTACATAACATTCCTCAGAAAGTACTACCATGAAATTCAAGTCATGGTTTTCCTTCACCAACTTACTTATTTAATTTAATTTTGAGGTCAATGTAAGCGCACGCGACTTACAGAAAACGTCACAAAGGCGTTGTGTGAAGATGTAATTTAATTGAGTTATTTGGGTTTTACGGAAACTTAACACAATATAGTCATATCGTGTTGTTTAAAAATGATGTTAAAGTGGATTCGGAAATACTAGGAAATGTAATTTTATGTGAACGAAACATGTAAACAAAATGTTAACAAACAATAACAGAAGTACATCGTGTACCATGTCCGCCATTTTCTAGAAAATCCGTATACAATTAACTCATTAATGTGTCTTCCATGACAAAAGAAACAACAAAACAACTACGATTATAAATCAGCGTGATTCTCGATAAATATTGTACCTGAAGCCAAATATATCAAGATAAATCCAGACCAACACATTTGCATGTGGCCGGTGTTTTTATTAAGACTGGGCGTGACCCTTTGGTTTAGGCCACCAGTAAATAGTTGTGAGAATACACGCAAATATTGTTTACGTCACTGGACAAATGTATATCTGAAGGGCGTCATGTGTTATGTAAACAATGTAATATTGGATTATCTGTTTGATGGAGGTTAGCATTTAGCAGCGTATCTTATCGTGACTCACCATTCAATATGTTCCGTCCAAAACGGTTAACAGAGATGATTTGATTGAAACGCTTTATATTGCGTCTAATATAGCCTGTGTCGTTTTCATTTATAGAATTGACCGAGTTTTTTTTAACTCCGCTAAAGATATTATAAGAAATTACTTGCTTATTGTAATAGATAATTAGTTCCATTTTAATATCAAAAATATGATTTCCCGTTAAACCCCATTACATCACATTACTGACAAAAATACTTAAATTCAGCAGTTCACTTTGCGGGTGTACATGTTTATACAAGGTCACATTCATTAAAGGAAAATTGAGTAAACGTTGGTTTTTATTTCGCATAATAAGTTATGCTGCTTCGTTGCGCACAACTATTGAGCCTTGTTCTGAGAAAACTGGGCTTATCGCATGTGCGTAAAGTATCATCCCAGATTAAGGATCAGCTGGAAATACAAGTGCCCCCTCCCCCCCCCCCCCCCACACACACATACAGACACACACACTTGTTAAGCAATGCAGTTATGCGTTTGTTTCCTATTAAACAAGAAACCGTCGGAGACGGGTGATGCTCCCCAAAGTGTTTTTTGTCACAATATTGCACTATATATTCAGATAAAAGGAAAAGTCTTGAGGGGCAAAACTTTGGACAAAATAATACGATGGATGGTTTAGCAACTTAAAAATTTCAAAGGGCCATAACTCTCTAAATAAATCATCTAACCAGAACCCACAAATAACATGCGCATCTCCTCAAGGTAGTTAAGCTTCCCACAAAGCTTCATTGAATTCCAGTCAGTAGTTGGGGAGAAATAGCCCGGACAAGAATTGCACTATATGTACAGATGATAGAAAATTTCAAAGGACCACAACTCTGTGAAAAATCATCCGACCATAACCGACAGATAATATGCACATCTCCTGTTGGTAGTGAAGCTTCCCATAACGTTTCATTGAATTCCCGTAATAAGTTGCTGCGAAATAGCTCGGATAAGAATTGCACTATATGTACAATGGAAAATTTCAAAGGGCCTTAACTATGTGAAAATTATCCGACGAGAACCCGCTGATAATATGCACATGTCCTCTTGGTAGTGAAGCTTCTCATAAAGTTTCATTGAATTCCGGTCATTAGTTGCTGAGAAATAGCCCGGACAAGAATTGCACTATATGTACAGTTAATGGAAAATTTCAAAGGGCCACAACTCTGTGAAAAATCATCCGATCAGAACCGGCTGATAATATGCACATCTCTTCTTGGTAGTGAAGCTTCCCATAAAGTTTAATTGAATTCCTGTCATAATTGCTCAGAAATAGCCCGGACAAAAATTGTGCACGGACGGACGCACGGACAGACGAAGCGGCGTCTATAAAAAATCAAACTTAAGGAATAAACCAAACATAACTTTTGGGTAAAGCGGAGAAGGGGGGGTTGTCCTCCATTTACTTAAACACCTCCCCTGTTAAACTGTCCCATGTGGGAATACATACCTATAGATCTTCCAAATTAATGTGTGTGTGGTGCGTACGTGTATTAAAATGTCACTACAGTATTTGGGTATGCATAGTACTATATTTCACACTTAAAAATATATCAATATATCATATAATTGTACGTATTGCCATAGCCCCAGCTGCAGTACTCAATGTGTTGCTGTAAGCACGTTACATTTAGTAACCAGCCAGATGTCAATTTGATTGTGGCTATTCCACTTATCAGATTATGTCAAACGCTTTTGCTTTATTTTCTCTATGGTCATTAACTACACCGGCTTATGATTTGATTATTTAAATTAATATCTTTATAATCAGAAGCATCGTTGGCGAATTATTTATTGACATAATAATGACAGATAGATCCACTTGTCTTCCGCAATGGCGCATGCAAACCTCGGAATTTGTCTGAAATTACTTATTATATTACATAACACAATTACATGAAAACACGCATAGGCAAGCTACGTCCACCATAACAAGAAAGCAGTTTGTCGATTAAAAATTGCGTTTGGTTAAATTTTGACATTTTAATCATATACGCAAAGAAAAATCGTGCGTGCTAAAGGGACCTTTTCTCAGATTTTGGTATTTATTGAAGTTTGTCACTAAATGCGTTTGATTGATAATTGGAAACATTGGCACAAAATAGCTCCAGTAAAAGCAATAATTAATTTAAAGTAAGAAAGAAGTAATGATGAACTGGGCTCGAACCTCATACACCGAGTGGCGTATGGTTTACTTTATATAAGCAATGCCAGTAGTTTCACAAAATATAACGATAATAACATAGAGAATGGCAATTGTTCTTTTTTCCTCGCAAATATCATAACTACAACAAAAACGTTCGAATCTGAAACATTTTTCAATTTACCAAAACGTGAAAATGGATCTTTAAGCTTTAAAATCAAATTATAGCTATTATATATTTTGCGTAGATGTAACCAATGTTGACGATACTAATTTCAACATGTATGCTGAATTTGTATAAATTAACATTTATAAATTACTTATTATATTGTTGGACTAATATATTCACTCTGCCGTTTGGGGTTAATACATTACAGTGAAAACAAGCCAACTAACCCACTTATAAATCAAGATGTATCTTATCATTGAACCACATCTTTTACTAAGAGCTTGATAAAGACTTGGCGTCAAAACACTTACAGCTGACATGGTGCCAGCACTATATGAAACATATCAATGCGAACAATGAAGATTAATTCCCTACAGTGCCGTAACTAGACCAAATCCCAGGATGCTCTTGCAACGTGCACATAACTCCAATTTAAACGTAGCCCGGATGAAAATAGTTCTAAGTATAAAGCATTAAACTAAATCAAATATCATAACACTTTTGTTTGTATGACTTCGCGGTTGTTTATACGACCAAACAAATGAATGCTGTACATTTCTAATATATGAAATGAATAACAAAAAATCTTAAGTCGCCGCCAAAAGTATGTAGACTCAACTATATTGAATTCAACACAATGGGGCAAAATGAACGTGGCTGGCACATTTTTTTCACTTAACAATTTTTAGGCTCGATAAATCCAACAAGGTATATCAGGAAATTCAAAAGACAAATATCGGTTGTTCTGTTTTCTGTTTGCCACTTAATCGAAATTCGGCATGCATTTGCAAAAAAGTGTATATAATAGTTGACTGATAATTTGTACGTAAAGACTGTTACGCCTGAGCTCGCTAATGTAACAATGCAGACTGAATGACACAGTTATCCGTGTCCCCGTGTAAACCGCACTAGAAAGTTCACCACAAACGTGAATACTGGCAGTTAAAGCGGCCACAATAGTACCATTGACATACATGGTATGCATTCAAATTCATGAGAAACAGAGAACAACGTATACAACAATTAAGACACATATTAATAACATGGTTATTCAGTGCAAATAGTTCCCCGCATGATGATAGTCGTTATAACATTATTTGTTAATGTGAACATTTCAATAATCAAATAAAAATTATAGCTGCAAATGTGCACGCGTTCTTTTTCTTAAACACAGGATGACGAACAATCAAACACTAATGAATGCGTGACTTTGTTGAGGAAAAAGCTTTTGATTTAATGAACTCTTTCTCCCACATTTTCTCAAAATAACAGAAGGGTAAGCGAATTTTTTATGTGAGTGAGTTTGTATTTCTCTAGTATTTTTGTGCCAAGCTTTTCCTTAATAAAACAAGTAAATACGTACATCATTAAAACAATGCTGTAGTTAAAAATAATGTTAAACGTAAATGTGTCTACATTAATATATACAGTTTAAGACATATTTAAAAGATTAATGTATTCAAACACGTACATTTAAACAACCTTCATTCAAACATCATGGTATTTGTTTACAGATGGTAACTAAATTACTAAATGTTAGTGTACATATAGTTAGAATAAATGCTCAAACAATTGACCTTTTAAAAGTTTCATAACTTTCTAGTATACAATATATAACATGCACACACGTACAAATGATATTATTGCAATAAAGACACATACTTTTCATAGTATGAATCATAAGTATATCTATATGAATCATTACTAGATCACTATATCACTATCTATCACTACATTATACTCTTTAACAATTACTATATCAATATAAACTATTACTTGATCAAAAGAATCATTACTATACCACTACCAATCATTTTTATATCACTTGATATAATAACTATATCAATATCATGCATTACTGTATCACTATAAGTCATTACTATATCACTATTGATCTTTAGACTATTACTATACATCATTACTATATCACTTCCAATCATTTCTTTTTTACTATATATCACTACTCTACCACTATGCACCATTACTATATAACACCTGTAATCAATACTATATCAACACGGGTCATTACTTAATTCTATATGAATAATTCATATATATTAATTTGAATCATTCCTCAATCACTATCAATCATAACAATGACACTATTGCTTTTTACGATATCACTATGAATTATTGCTATATCTATATAAACTATTACTGTATCACTAATAATCATTACTATAGCACTCACTATCAATTATTTCTTTACTACTTCTAGTAGAAAAGTCTATACTACTTAACATAATTTATGTATTGTCCTCGGTGGTAATGAAAAGGTCATAGACCGGACGGACTCGTATGACTTGAAGGAAAGAACAAACACAATATTGTTGATTGAAAACGGGCATTTATTATAAAATGCCATAAAAAAGATAAAAATAGAACATATTCTTTCCAGAAAGGCATAATGGGTGGTAAAAACACGCCACGCGTATATACACATACAAAAACATGAATTTGAATGTGATGACAGCGGGAAAAACTAGCCCAAAATAAGTATAAAAGAAAAATATTTGATGCGTATAACAGTAAAATAAGAAACAAATGTGTTTTACACACAGGTAAAAACATACATAGTACGGGAATCAAAACCTTATGGCGGAGAAGGGGTGGAGGTGGGTTGTTAATTTCGACCATATTGAATTCCTCGTTAGTCTAAAAGGATACAAAGGGCCACAATGGCCAACACTGAATTTGATTGGTCAAAAGAGCCCATGTGACCCCACACTGAGGTTATACACAAGTAATTAAATATAAGGCTTGAACCAATATAATGTTCAACAATTAAGAAATCGTACAATGACATAAAATCTTTTATGTGTGCATAAAATATTATTTATGTATTGTCCTCCGTGGTAATGAAAAGGTCATAGACCGGACGGACTCGTATGACTTGAAGGAAAGAACAAACACAATATTGTTGATTGAAAACGGGCATTTATTATAAAATGCCATAAAAAAGATAAATATAGAACAGATTCTTTCCAGAAAGGCATAATGGGTGGTAAAAACACGCCACAAAGGGGACCGGAACGGGAACCCCGCCGCCCATGAAGTACGGGAGAGGACCGCAATTCGAAAAGGGGGTTTAACATAATTTATATATCACTATCAGTTTTTACTATATCACTGCCAATCATTACTATATCACAATCAATCATTACTATATCACAACTAATCATTACTATATCACTATCAATCATTATTTTATCCCTATCAAATATTACTATATCACAACCAATAATAACTATAACACAATCAATCATTACTATATCATAATCAACCATTACTATATCACAATCAATCATTACTATATCACAATCAATCATTACCATATCACAATCAATCATTACTATATCACAATCAATCATTACTCTATCACAATCAATCATTACTTTATCACAATCAATCATTACTTTATCACAATCAATCATTACTATATCACAATCAATCATCACTATATCACAATCAATCATTACTATATCACAATCAATCATTACTTTATCACAATCAATGATTACTATATCACAATCAATCATTACTTTATCACAATCAATCATTACTATAGCACAATTAATCATTACTATATCACAATTAATCATTACTATATCACAATCAATCATTACTTTATCACAATAAATCATTACTTTATCACTATCAATCATTACCATATGACAATCAATCATTGCTTCATCCTATCAATCATGACTATATCACAATAAATAATAACTGTTTCACTACCAATCATTACAATATCACAATCATTCATTACTGTATCACAATCAATCATTACAAATCACAATCAATCATTACCATAAATCTATCATTACAATATCGCAATTAATCACTACTATATCAATATCAATTATTACTATATCACTTAATTTTCTTGCTCTGTTTTGCGCCTTGATTTCATCGGCTGCCATTTATATTTTCTCAAAGCATCAAAATGCCAACTGCCCAAAAGAAATGTTTTAAAACTTGCTTGAATAAAAAAGACAAAAAACGAAATGCCGTTTCGCGTACGTGAAAGGTGTAACCAATTTAATATAAATTTCTTTGATCCCGGAAGTATGTCAGCTGGGCGATCAACATGGCAACTATGAATTGTGAAATTTACCACAGCACTGGATAATAATAGAGTTTGTGGTTTTCATTCACAAACTGTATTAGGCTACTAGGTCACGCATGTTCTCATACTATTTTATGCCAGTTTAAACGTGCACCGAAATCGTGATACAATTTATATTTCATCTATATGTTTCGTCAGCGATGTAATCTTTATCCAATTATAATTTAAGTAAATGCGCCGGACAATCGATGAAAAAATATGTTGACTTGATACACGTGTACCTTTCATATTCCCTTTCTAAACCGCTGACGAATAATTTAAATTACGATAAGCATATAATTGCAAATGATTTTTAAATAGATACAACGCTGTTAAATTTATTTTGATAATATATTGAAATGCGAATATGTCAACATCACTATAAAGAAGGCAGTATTTGCTAATGATACTTAGAAATCTGTAAAGCATAAGTGTGCAACGCATGCACATAGACAATGCATGTACGTTAGTTATTATAGAAATATATGAGCCTTGTTCTGATAAAACTGGGCTGAATGCATGTGCGTAAAGTGTCATCCCAGATTAGCCTGTGCAGTCCGCAGAGGCTAATCAGGGACGACACTTTCCGCCTTAACTGGATTTTCGGAAGGAGGGACTTCCTTGAAACTAAAAATATCATAAAAGCGGAAAGTGTCGTCCCTGATTAGCCTGTGCGGACTGCACAGGCTAATCTGGGACGACACTTTACGTAGATGCATAATGCCCAGTTTTCTCAGAACGCGACTCGTATGTATTTTACAGATCTAGAATTCCAAGATGTACACAGCTTACGATCGTTTGTGAGTATCAGGAAAGCAAGTGCTTAGTTCGGGATATACTATTTCTCAGTCTCTACAAATAAGTTTCATTTAGAAACTACTCGTGTCATGTTGGATATGCAATATACTGCATACACGAACAAATCGCTCTTGGCAGAGAGTGCAAAAAGTTTAGGGCTCACAAAGATCCAACAATTGAACAAGCGTAAGCCCTAAAATAGCATAATGAGCACTTAACGCTAGTTTCAACAATACTATTGGCACTTGAGTAGAACCACCCATTGTTATTTTCCGTCATGTGAAACTATTTTTGTTTTGTTTAAAAGTTTTTCTCCCGTTTAAACAAATACATTGGTGGAAGTTTCGAGGTCAAGGTCAGTGACAATGCACCCACATTTGAACGTTCATTAATTGCGCTGCAAATATTCAATATTCATTCATATTTCATGAATTAAATTGATTTTTAGTGCGAGAAGCGGAAAAACGAGCGATTGAGTTTCCTTGTTAAACAGATTAAAGGAAAGGCATTGAAAAGGATGGTCTATGAAGGGTCCTTATGACGTCATTGGAGGTCATTGGCAGGTCTCGTGCGCGCGATCGAGCATCACAAGAGTGGACCGATTGTATCGCAGACTCCTTTTGCAAGCACTTGATGAGTATCTGTTATTGGCGGTTCGCGTGCTGGTATATTGGACAGGATTGGTCATGGATTGGTCAGTGCAAAAACAATCATCAATACCATTATGTTAACACTAACATTAAGGTTGGGAGTGGCTGATCCAGTTTAGTCATTTAAAAGCAAGCATGCTTACAAACGGATGCTTTTTAAATGCAAGATTTACGTAACTCATTATAAAAAAAGAAGTGCACAAGAACATTATAGTTAGTTTCGGCTGATATCATTTACCGCTGTGTTTCCATATGAGCAATCATTCTTCCTGCGTTCTACAACAAATGTATGTGTTGTGTGCTTCCCATACGCAATTGCTTTCCTAAAAAAGTTTTTTGAAAATGTCCAAATAAGCAAGCCAAGGAATAATATGTTGAGGACAAAGCGGCTCAATCATTGACAGATCATAATGCCATGTTCAACGCGCGCTAGAACTGATGTATATAATAACGTATGAAATGCAACGGAAATTGCGTTATTGTCTTTCAGTGTTTTCATCGATTTACCGTTAGCTGGTAGCTGTAATTCCTTGGGCCAGTTTATAACATTAACTCATAAAAACTGTTCTATGAACATCAACATTCTAATGACAGAATTTGTTATATTGTTTGTGAAAAGCTTTTACATTACGACGTTTTTGCAATAAATTACTGAAGAAAATCACGATGACTGAACACAATTAAATAAATGAATAAATAAAAATTATGAACCATTATTGATCTTTATGTAGAAACATCCCATCTCTGCAATTATGTTTTGTAAATATATCCCATTGCATCAATACCATATTTCGCATCCATATATACTAGTAGTACAAATAAGTGTACTATATTGTTAATAGTAGGTTCTACTTGATGGTATGTGTATTGCCAACATTACCATAAACACCATTTGATTGTCATTTGCGTGTATGAAATCACCTCATGTGGAGTAGCACGTCCGATGATACGAACGTGTGTGTCCTCAGAGATTTTAATAATGCCGTGGTTGATTCACAGACCACAGCACCATGCCAATTAATGAAATCGCTGGCGGTCTCTTAGATAAATTTGAGAACCCTATCTAGAGCTTCCTGTAGCCCTAATCCTTTGCACGTGCGTACGTGGGAACGCAAATGTCCTGCGTACTTCCGCTTCACAACTACGCCCTATGTGGCTCTTGCCCACCACGTGTTTAGGTGATACGTCAAAACAAATGTCATCCATCGTAATACATGTGCTAAGTTAAAAAAAATATGTCTATAATCTATCAATTATGCAAGTCTTTCTGAATATCATTTCAGGCATACAAGCTGTAATGGGTTCGAATAGTTACTTGTTTAGGTTAACTTCAACAGTTGATATGTAAGGGGTGTCTGTCATAATAAATAAAACCATATATTCCTCACTGCTATTCTTAAATCTGTATTTCATATAATATAAAACACATGACAATTTTCTTTTAACAGAGATACATACATACCAATGAGTGCAAGTTATATCATTATTTCCCATATTGGCTGTCTATATGTGCACTTAAAAGCACCAGTTAAAATTAACTCGCGATAGTGATAGTGAGAGGATTTCGATATTCTGTAGAATGTATAATATATTATCATGAGAATGTTTTTTTAATTACGGACGAATTTCGCCCACGTGTACAGTGGAAGTGAAAGAGTTTATATGCCTGACCGGCAAAGAAAGATGTTTCGCATGTTAAGTAAATAGTAGTTAACAATTATAATGTCATAAACAGTGTTTATTTGAAACTACAAGCACAGACAACCAGTTATACCGACGAGTCTAAACTTACATTAGTTATCAAGTTGGTAACATCGATCATTTTATGTAGAAAACACACGAACAAAAAACAATTGAACAAGGAAACACTGCTATACTTGATTACAAAAACAAAATAATATCGTTATGAAAAAATTGTTGGTTGTCATGATGCCAAGTTAAATTGATTGCAAGAATGAGTATATTCGTTGAAATGATGAACTAAACACAAGTAAAAGACAGCCAGCTGTACTTTTGATTTTACACCGTTAGCATGTTTGCGTAACCAATTTGTTTCTTCAAACACAAACAAGATGAACAAACTATCTCATTTATCTACTCGTGTGCTAGTACCTTTTTTCAGACGATAACAGAAATACAAACCAACGTTGTAAAAATGTTCTTCAATAACTTGGATGGCATAATATAGGCATTGTTTGTTGTTGACCTGTTCATAAAAAGCGTAATTAGTCTGAGGTCTCTTTCATGGGCCTTTTGAAATGATTAACTATACATACACATGGGTATATTAAATGAACAATGAACTATAGAAGCACAAAGAGCTGTTATCTATGTTCCAGCATTTGATTTCGCGATTAGACATTTTAAGAAAGTTTTATGTAACCGATACAATAATATAAGTTTTTAAACGGATAGTCAGGTTAATAATGTTAACTTATGGTGGTTTGTTTTATCAAAAATCATGGAAAAAAATCATTAATTGGTTCGGTTTGTGTGTTGTTGTTGTTGTTGTTGTTTGTTTGTTTTTTCTATTATTTTTGCTTTTCATTATAATAGTATTATCACTAGCAGTTTGCCCTCTGTATGCCTTAACCAACCGTAAAACTGTAGCTTTTCGACAACAATGTGTACGATTCTTAAGAGATTCGTATTAAGTGTTATTTGGCGTTTTGCCGATTTTTCCAACTAAAAAACTTGAAACTTGCTATATATTATATATCTTTCACAAAGCCACTAAGCGTATAATAATGTAATACGTGTTGCAAGCATTAAACAACGTTTTTACAGTATGTGGTCACCCAGTATTAACCTCTTCCATGTGATATTCTCACTTAAACATGTTGTATTTCATTCTTTTTTTAATCGATCTTCCTTCGAATGATGTATATTTTGTATTTAATTATAACGCATGCTGTTATTGTATATGTATGTTAACGACGATGAGCTGTATATGCTTAAGTCAAATAAACTATTCTGTTCTGTCCTGTTATGTTCTGTTATTAATGTGCTAAAAAAATCAAAGAAGGACAGAAAACAATCAATTTTAATATGAAGACTCTTTTAATGTTGTTTCTTATATACAATAACATTGCATCGAAGTTGCACATGATAAGAACAAATGAGATGACCTATCAATGAGATTAAAGACCCTTATATAAATTACGAATCATCTTTGAGCACATCATCACTCTAACCCCGACATAAAGACTACAATCAAAGCCTTAAGACATATCACATTACTTTCGCTAAATAGACCGCATAGTATTGTTATTTAAATTGAAAGGCTGGGACTTACAAGTCGACTACTAAATTATTCACGGAAGTAATTCCATACATACATGTTCAGTTGGTTTGCATTAACAAAATATTCATAGTTCGAATCTGTTCTGTAAATATATAATATTTATTAAGCAATATCGAATGCTTTACGTGTTTGTTTAGTCATGTTTATCAAGGAATCTCGTCTGCGCATGGTGCATATTTGTATATCGACGTCATCATGAAGCCGCAGTACTTGGAAACACCAACTTAATATGAGTTTTCGTTCAGAGGACATCTGTTGCGGTGTCGCCATCACGATGCTATTACGTGCATACACACTGAACCTCAGATGACTATCTGTAAAGTCAATTTGTTTTCTAGTTTTTTACCGTTAAAACGTACAAAGAGAACGTCATGCTGATTGGTCTATCATGACTTTCACTTAAAATGTCACGATCATTGGCAGTTACTATGGCAACCTTTTGCCCAAATGAGGGGATTTCGATCGCAAGATTTAGGCTTTTGAAAACTCGCCATACGGTTATCGTTTTAACCAACCAACTCATACACGATAATCAGTGAAAACTCAAAGCACAGCTGACGAAAAATCGCTATATTTCAGATAAGCAAATGAAGAGGCATCCACACCACATTACATTACTCTAATACGTTTGTAGAACGCTTAAGTGTTTCCGATTCACTTGCAACGGACGGTGTGATTGGTTAAAGGTGACAACCCTTCATTATATCGAAAGCATTGATTGGTCGATTCTCTCTGGCTTTACTTGTCGGACTGGAGGTGCAAAAGTGCTATAAAAGACGAAAAGTGGCTTTATTAATGGAGAACAATATTTAATTCGGAACTTAATGCATCTGTGAGACAATAATAACTAAAAATTATCAGGTGAGAGTGCTATCGTTCGTTTTTGCTATCAAATTTTTACTGTTTAAATGTTAACAATCGTATAATAATTATCTTTTTATTTCATTTTGTATTTATATTGACTCTAAGAAGTACGAGGTAAGAATGGTTTGTTTATAGATGGAGTTTAGTTATCGTTTTCACTTATACGTCGATGGCAATCAAAATGTCAATAGCGATTGTTTCAATACTTTAAAAAATACTATGCAGTATATTACAATGGAAATCGAAAAAAAAAATGAAACTTCGCTTAGTAATTGGGGATAATGAAAGAAAACTATGCAATAATCAATAAATATTAACGTGAATTAATTTATTTGAATAGGACTATGCAAATGAAATGATGCACGTTCATGCAGTAAGATTCGAGTTGAGATTAAAATGCTTCCATGCCTGCGATCAAATACATTATAGATCAATTTATCAGGAGCACACGATAAAAAATATTAAATTGTAAATAGGCAATTTGTTTGAAGGAACTCTAAACAAATGCATACGTTGTAACACAACACGCGCAAATAATATATGACAAGAAACTTAATTGCGTATGTCTGTACTTGATTTCCTGTTACTAAGCTAGGCGCAGTAGTAATGCCTGAAATTTATATGATATAAATTATAGTAGCCACCGACCATATAGTTACCTTTCAATTAGTATTGGAATAACATGCATGTAATCCAAACCCATCTTACTTAAGTTTTGTGACTAATTAAATTGCCATAGTACATACTACGTCTTCCTATGATGTCCATTGCATGTGGTCGAACTGCTGCAAAGCGCACGAATAAAGCATGAAATATATGTATATTTTATAGCGTGATATGTTTATGGTGTCAAATCTGTGCGATCTTAAACATGGTTTGATATGGCGATATTATATATACGTATAATTGGTATTAAATTAGAAATAAGACAAGTATGCATGTACATAGTTTGTAACTATTAATCTTTAAATGAAGTATAGCAAAATCTACAATTATACTTAAGTCTCGAAGTAATTCTGAAAGAAGTTTTAACATGATAAAGAACCTCAATTATTATTTAAATTGAGATATTATCCTTTGCATAATTTTGTGTTACCGAATTTAAGAAAGGACTTTATATGTGTTTTGGGCTATTTTTTGCAATATTTATAGTCTACAGTTCTTGGGGTTTTTTTCGTGCTGACGTTTTGATAAATAAAAAGTGACCCATCACTATTTGAGATATTTATTTTATGACATCAACGCATTTCGTTATTTTCAATGGTACTATAAATTAAAAAATACAAATAATTTCTATGTTCGTGTTTGAAGCCCAATTAACCCCCACAATCAACGAATAATTCGTAAAATATTTCGTACAATAAAGTTAGAACATAACAAATCTGTATTCCTTATAGCATTTGCCTAAATTCCAACGCTAGATATGGTCTGGTAACAACGATTTTACGAGATACAAAACGCTTTTTAAGGACAATATATTCCATGTGAATTTCCCGCAAAACGGGTTTTAATAATGACGAATTCACTAACAAAACAAAATAACGAAAATAATCGTTTTGAAATTGCTTTTTTTACTCTCAAAATAGAGAGTGTGCTTTATATGTACTGTCCATTATTAATACGTTTGTTGTAAGTCAACCACCATTTCTGTAAAAAAAATCCAAACATACACCTCTCATTTATTCATTTTAGTGTATTCAAACTAGTACCTGTTCGTTAAAATTCTTTATAAATCATATTAAACTTTATTTTAAAAATCAAATTTGAGTGGGAGTATAAGTCATTACTATAAATACACAAAAAATACGAACGATTAAACTTGGGCAATTTATTTTTGGCAATAGAATTCCAAAAATGCAAACCCTTAAATCTAAGTAATTATCTCAGTTGCGGTTAATACAACAGAGCGCGATTCCTTTCTGAACAACTCAAGTTTAATATAAGTCAATCACGAAAAACACACAGCGAAGAAGACAAACTATCCATCTCACTTTCTTCCCTCAAGTTTGAGCGATGCTGTTCCCATGAATGTGTTTATCCTGGACTTCCGCAATAGCGTATCACATTGAACAATTTGGACATATGATACAGAATTCGTGCGATAAAAGAAACGCTTCCAGGGAACATAGTACTATGATACGAGTCGCGCTATGAGAAAACTGGGCATAATGCTTGTGCGTAAAGTGTCGTCCCAGATAAGCGTGTGCAGTCCGCACAGGCTAATCAGGGACGACACTTTCCGCCTAAATTGGAGTTTTGCTAAGAAGAGACTTCATTTAAACGAAAAATGTCATACAGCGGAAAGTGTCGTCCCTGATAAGCCTGTGCGGACTGCACAGGCTAATCTGGGACGAAACTTTACGCACATTCATTATGCCCAGTTTTCTTAGATAGCAACTTATATATCCACCCATGGATTGTTCTGTGCTAAAATAATTTCATCGATGTTTGGCGTTTTTAATCAAAGACCTCTATTGACCTACGTGTACATGTATTTCACATAATGAGTTATAACATAGAGGATATTTGTTGGATTCGGTGGATTATTGATTTTAATTCACGAGTGATCAATGAAAATAATATTTTAATAATAATAATATATATTTTATATGATCACGAGTGAATTAAAATCGATAATGCACCGAAACCAACAAATTTTATTTTTATTTAATGCTTTTTTTCACAGTTTATATAAATTGTTAAAGAGTTAAACTAAAGAATTTCGTTGGGAAAATGACGTCATTTCGTCACAAAAATGACGTCATTTAACATAAACAGTGAAAATTATCGATAATTTTCATTGAAAATTTTCATTGTTTGAAACAATGAAATTATCAGTTTTCATTCACTGATATTTCTCTATAAACCACAGGAAAGCATAAAATAAAAATATATTTTCGAAAATGTTAACCGTGTAAATGAAAGACGCATGTATAAACTTGGCAAACAATAAGTTTGAGATGTATTTCAAAGCGCGAATAGTTAAAAATCAGCAGACTATTAAAAAAACTGAATACAAATGAAAAGAATGGATGTAATAAACATTTCAATACATGTATTAAGTGATTTAAAGAGAGAAAAACATTCTTTAGTTACTGATATTCCACGCGTGTTGCGTAAACTGAATAAGAGAACGCAAAAGCGTACATTTGTAAAGAACAGATTCATATTAGGTTGCCATTGTTGCCAAGTTCCCTTGGCCTGTCATCAGCGTAGGCGTGTCTGATTTGTCTGAAACAGGTCGTTCGCTAATCGTTTTCTGTTTAATCGTTCACTGATTTTGGTGAGGCTTATACCAGATACGCCCATTTAATGATTATAGAGGCTGAAATAATATCCACTGTGAAGTCTGAGAGTACGGTGGGGTCATCGTTGAAAGTCGTCGGATATACTAAGTTCAGTTTAAGTATCACATTTAAATCGCTCTGTCAACATACAAAGTGAACTTCTAAAACAATAATTATGTACGATCGGTGTTTTGCATTTTGTCTTTGCTTCTTAACTCTTTCAGTGCTTGAACCGAATTTTGAAGGCCTTTGCAAACAGTTTGGATCCACGTGGCGTCTCATCTGGATCCAAACTGTTTGCTTTTCTGATATTCTTTGAAAAAAAATCGAAAAAAAAAAGATAATGATAATTTTAGATAATTTTAGAAATTCAGCAGACGACATTTTAGCAGAGGACAAATTTCCCAGCATGCAAATGGTTAATAAGTGTTGATTATGATCTCGTATAAAACAATGTAACTCTGGGTCAAGGAAATTTGATCCCCCACATCATTCGACACCTATAGTTGATATAAATTACAAAGACAACTGCAGACAGGAAGAAGTCGTATTATCTTAAATAAATACGAAGTACTCACTGCAGTCTGCGTATGCTTCCGTGTAGTTACCAAGAGAACTGAGGACTCACGTGGTATTTGTCTCTGATCCGCGTCAATTTAACGATCAGCTTTACTGTTACTTACGTAACGCCAACTATTTCAAGCTCCGGACGGAAGTTGTTATCTCGCTGTCCGGTGTTCGCCAAAGAGATGCCATCTGTCCACTATTGTTCTTATTAAATGAACTAATTGCTAACTTAAATATCAGGGAAAAGATTAATGACAAAAAATGTGTCTCGTATAAACGCTTCGCGCATATTGTTTGACTTTATTATCGTTTGCATTCGCTTTACGAGTGTTCTAGTATGCCACTGAAACAACTTCATACTAAGTATTGTACAAAAAAATCTATTTCCATTTCAATGATAAAAAAGATATTGGAATGAACACACGTTGTGTGTTAACTCTATAAAATAAATGCGTTGACAACGATCAGTATATCACAATGGTTTTTGTATTTAACAATACTGAAGGCTCAGGAACTATCACACAAAAAACAGGAAAAACCAACAGCAGAATATATACATATATATAATTATATATATGGTCAAATTGTGACATATTTATTATATTTTATTTGTATATTAATCTTTCCGAACGAAATACGGCCGTCAATGCTGATGATTAGGACGGGAATAGCGAACAAAAAGACGACATGCGACGAGCTTAATGAGTTATAACAATGGGACAAACTTTATGCACTGGTTTAGGAATTGGAACGGGGAGTGTTAAGTGTTAACAAATGCACTTTGGCTCTGCAAGCATTATTTTCCAAAATACCAAGTAATCATTAGTAACTGTTTGAACTAATGATCACTATATTAGATTACGGTGACCAATGCTCAGTATCTTTAACAATTTCTGCGTCTTTACCGTTCCTCGAACATCAGAATTGTCACATTGATTGTGAAATTTGTTTGCATTTTATTGAACAAGCACCAGCAGCTGTCTGATATAATCAAAATCAACCCTGTTTTAATGGGGACTACGTGAATCTAAGAAGCGCCAGAATTTACATCAATAAACAAGATACAATGACTCCGTCACCTAGAATTATGAATACTGATGCAAACGTAGGCCTATTACGTAAATAACTATCGGCGTTCAGTTATCGTACGGTAGTTTTTTTTCAAACGCAGAATTCATTCGCAAAGTCACAAGCATTTTAACTGGTCTTGTATTCTTCATTATTGATACATATATTGTTTTACAAATGGTTTCTTCGCTTTAACCCATTCATGCCTAGCGTCTTGAAAAAAGGACATTGCAAACAGCGTAGACCCAGATGAGACGCCGCATGATGCGGCGTCTCATCTGGGTCTGCGCTGTTTGCTTAATAAACTTTCAGTAAGTAATATTCTAAATATAGAAATAAATATACTTGACACCCCTTATTTTGGAAATAAATTGATCCAATTTAGAAGGATGGGAGAGTCCACTGGGCATAAATGGGTTAACTATGTAATCATCAGATGCAGTGTATTACCATGCAATAATTGAATCGTATTCTAAGTAAATAAATCTTAAGTTATTAAAACGGTGTACATTTGTCGGAACACAGCTAGTACATGTAATACAACGATATTCACTTGTCTGATATATTGAGCTTCATCTGTCGATGTCACGTTAATATGAGTCGTGTTCTGAGAAAACTAGGCATAATGCATGTGCGTAAAGTGTCGTCCCAGATTAGCCTGTGCAGTCCGCACAGGCTAATAAGGGACGACACTTTACGTGTTTATGATATTTTCTGTTTAAGGAAAGTCTCTTCTTAGCAAAAATCTAGTTAAGGCGGAAAGTGTTATCTGCACAGGCTAATCTGGGACGACACTTTACGAAAATGCATTAAACCCCTTTTTCACAGAGCACGGCCCATATAAATTACACAGAGTACCGGATACTTATAATAAGCTTAGCTCTGGGATATTGTCTTTATCAATTTGCGTAAATTGCGGGATTATCTTTACCCTATTTAAAACTTTCAAAGATCCGTAAGATGGCAATCGAAAACAAAGGTCGAACACATTTTTAAAGTTAATTAAAGGAGTAAAAAATGGCGAAATGCTTTGCTTTTTAGATGTCGAAACGTGTTCCTTTAAGGCCAGTCGAAGACAATTACGATCCGACAATTGAATAGAATCGTAATTAAATAGGTTCGGACCTCGTCGTAGTTAAGTTCTACGCAAAACAATCAACAACCTAGAATCAGATTGACACGTCCATAACATAGCAATGTCGTTGATGAAAATGGAAAACCATCTTTAATGACTGCGCTACAATAAAATATCAATCACTAATCGCCGATTCAATATCACTCTTTATTGTTATACTCTAATTGTCTTCAGATAAAAAAATCATAGAAGATTTTAACAATGATTTAATAATAGTATTTGCAATTTAGCAATAGCAATTTTACAGTATTTGTAGCTTAATAACAGCGTGATACAATTATGAAATTATTACATGTTTGTCTGAAATTAATTGTTTTTGAACGTAATCATGCAAGTATTCAGGTATAAGGCAAGGGTAATAAAACGTAAAAACAATAAAATTAACATGTGCAATTAATTGCTTTTTTTTCAGAGATGTCGAAATCATATATATCTGTGACCATCTTGTTGATATCAATGGTCGTCGCAATTGCAACAGCGGCAAGTTTTCTTTCACAACCACAGGACGGCAGGTATGGATCTTTTATATTGTTAGCATGCAATTAACTAAGATACAACTGCTGCCACCATATCGTTAAATCGAGGAGGATATAATAGTATGGTTGAAGGTGGTGGTCTGAGGACGTGTATTATCAGACTTGGTTGTGCGCAGACATTAAATCGAAAAGCATTCCGCACAGACTAATCTGGGACGACACTTTACGCACATGCATTTAACACCCTTTTCACAGAACACGGCTAAAATCTATTTACATTTGAAGTTTCACTAAATCTGAAAGTGTTCGTGTTCATGTAATCGAAAAGCAGCCCGACGCACGAACGCCCAGACAAAATTCTTGATTTCAATGTATACCCTATTACATTATTCTTGTTTTTTTATTTTTATAAAACACCATTGTGTGCGCTCTGTTTGTCTTGAACATCATATGGTAATATGAAGGGACAAGTTGAAAGATTTTCGTATTTTTAGAAAAAAAATGTCATGAAATTACTTTTCAAACGATACTAGTATATTTGGAATAATTATGAATAATTATAATAACAAGGAACTATATTTTAAAAATAAGTTTTCTTCTCGGTTCGAAGCAAAACCGAGAGCACCGATACTATACACAGCAGTCTTTGACTTTTGGTGGCAATTTAAACGCTGTGTCGGTAATACACTTGTACGTAATTATAGATGAAATAGCTTTGAAAGCGTTTCATTATATTTCCGCTTTTGATTGATAATTCTCAATAAAATAACATTTATTATTTAAGAACGTAACGGAAACTAAAATCCCAATTACGAAAAAATATTTCTCGTATTTGCGTGTTGAATACAGAGCGCATGTATGACAGAAAAAAGATGTGTAGAAATTCAATTGCAGTAATGTATTTCCAGAAGATTAAAATATACCGAGTTTGCAGATGTGTTTTTTGTTACAAAATGTATGTACGGTTAATTAAATATAGTTATTTTTCATTTTCAGCTGAACTTTAAATAAACGAGTTTTACTAGCTTAAATGCATATGATACAGATAATGCATTATCTTATTTACAGCTGATAAAGATTAAGCAGTAGAATCGTTTATTGATTATAAACCGCTACATTCTTATTTAAATGATGTATGTATCAGTCCCAAGGAGCGTAAAGTGTACCATGCTCTTGTGTTTTGTTGTTGTTGTTGTTGTTTCGTGTCTTTAGTAACAATCAATCAAAATATGCTCAAATTTGTAAATGGTAGACTTCGTTACAAGAAGTCCGAAGTCAATAATATGTAACGATACCTAAATGATATTGAGTAAGTAATTGTGCTTTATAATTTACTAATGACTAAACACATATCACGCAATGAACGGTTTCATATTATATGGTACTAGAGCACTAATTCTGATTTGTAAATGCAATATATCTGAATCAATGTCTCTTGTCGCGACAGTGTTGTTTTAGATTTGATAGTGTTGTAACTCAATCGTCCCGGTGGTAATATCGAGTAGACAATTAAACAACGATAACCATCTATTTTCTGTCTATTGTGAAGGATGAGGATGTTTAGTGCGCAATACAATAAATTGCGAGCTCTGTCTTTATAGAGTCGGTCTGAACTTTCATATAACATTGATCAACAGCCTCGTGCAACTTACAATGCGCTTCTGCCATGGGTATCTCGAACAGAAAAGTGTATCAAAAACTTGAGAGGCCACAAACAACAACATTTGAAAAGGCCGCGTATGCAATTAGGAGAGTAAAGATTTAACCCATTTATGCCAAGTGGACTCTCCCATCCTTCTAAATTGGATTAATTTATTTCCAAAATCAGGGATGTCTAGTCAATTTATTTATATTTTTAGAATTTTCTTACAGAAATTCCTTTAAGCAAACAGCGCAGACCCTGATGAGACGCCGCATCATGCGGCGTCTCATCTGGGTCTACGCTGTTTGCCAAGGCCTTTTTTCTAGACGCTAGGCATAAATAGGTTAATGACGATCCATGTCGGCTGTTTAAATCATACTTTAACTAAATTAAACTATATTTTTTAAGCTTGTGCTATGCAGAAAACTATATTAATGCATTAGTAACACACAAAACATGTTTTGATTGTTATGTTTTGTCCTCGTCCTATGTTACTAGTGCGATTGAAATGAAAACTGAAAACGATGTTTTTAAATGTTTGATGGTTTTTGCAGAGACAAAAGACAGATCGGCGATCTCCGAGCAGCCGAATACTTAGCAAGAATAACTCTTGATAAAAACAAAATGTTGCGCTATCTACTACAATCGCCATTGCATTGCACAGAACTGGCTTGCGGTTTGGTCGATGTGTTCGAAAGGTAAAATTATGGGTTCTGCATGCGAAAGCGACGAACAAATGACGTAAAGCAATACCATTGCACGCTGCATTTTACCTTATACGATGTTTAACGTTTGCTTGCGTACAGTCAAAGTCTGAGAATTTTTGTATTGGTATAATTCCATATTTCGTGTATAACAACCGCGTATTGTGCTAATCCCTTTTTACTCTTGCCCAGTATTTCCCAAATATATTTGAATGATGTCTAATGTCAACGCTGTATATGTAGATACCTTCGTTTGTATGTACCTGGAATGTCCGTTTTTCACAAGTGACAACACGCATAAGCGGTCATGTTTAGGTGTGCATGCCTGAATGCAAATGTGTTTGTTGTTTTGTTCGTGGTTCTGTTTTATGCGAATGTATAAATGTTATCGTACATTTTGTATGTGTTTGTTCAATTGGATATTCCTTTATTATAAAACTCACATGTGAAACTGTTGTTTTGTAGAGTAAAGAATGTTTTGTTTATTTCCAAATAACCATTGAAATGCATCATAGCATGACGCCCATTTAACCTTGCATTGCATACCCTTTTTGTACTATATAATTTACCCGCTAAGAAGCATGGAGAAGCGCACGATGTCAGACCAGAGATTAGCGGAACTGCAGGCCCTTATTGCACTTAGCAAAGGTCATGGTATCCCCATTGCACACGGCCAGATTGATCCCTGGAGGATGTAAGTATAAATAATGTATTGTTTCATTTAAAAGTAAAGAAAATAAAACTTGATAATCATTTATAACGCTTTCTGCGCAGATTGAGGGTGTTCTGCTTGGTCCAGTAAGCCCGTCGAGAGCCACCATTGGTCTTGTTGAAACCATGTCACATTTTTAACAGTCATTTTCATGTTTACGTGTTCCGGCGTATAAACTCAATGTAACCTATATTCCTTGCGATAATTTATGCAATTAGACTATTGAACCCCAATCAAATTGATAATTTTCCTAAATTTCCGGAAAGTAAACCTACTGCTATGGCTTATCAAATACCAATAACGATTTAGGATTTTTGATTCAAGAAATAAAAGTCAACCGTTACTTTAATCAAGCCTTCAAAAATAAATTAATATGCATACATGTATCTTTTTTCGTGCTAAAGAGCTGAACGTGACTTTCCTAAATATTCCCTGTGTTCGGATTGTTATGTGAATTCTCATAATGAAATAGCTATTGAGTTTCGCAAATATTCGACACACGAAAAGCATTTACAATGTTGACGGAGGATCACAAGTCGCCCGATGAGCTCAGGATTGCCTGTCAGGAGTGTTTGTGTTGTTGTTTGACGAATTCCATAAGTACTGTAAAGTTGTTACGTTTTGCTAACATGCGTATATATTTGCCCGATTATCTTGGTCCTTTTTATTGTATTAAGAAAACAGCATCAAATTATTAATCTCTATTTAAAGTCCTTTCTTGTCTAACATGTGTTGTCATACTTGTTCGATAGGCTTTTAGACAGTAAGGTGATTCAACACAAATAAAATTCTTTGTATATTTTTTTCATTTTTAATTTTTGGATAAGGTTATATATGTTTTTAGATAACTAAGCTGTCTTAAATAGGGCCGCCTATTATTACTTGAAAAAATATTCTTGGCATACGTACACAGCCCTTTGTAAAATGTTGAAGTAGTCAATGAATGAATCGATTATTGCATAGCCATGAAATATAATATATAATTAAATTTCCACTTTTTAAGCTACATATTTTGTTAATTCTATAAACAAATTAAATATGATAAATTATTGTCCATCTTTGCTTTCATCCTTCTATTTTGTCGCAACACATATACTTTTTGGAAATCGTTTTGATGAGGTTCATTGTATTGAAGTTTCTATTCTGCTTTCTAAATAAAAGGGATTTGTTTATAGATTTTAATCTGTTTGAGTTTCGGCAATAAGTATTTGAATTTTCGATCGAGTGTTTTTTTATTAGTTGGCCTCATTCACTCGAAGATCATAAATAATAAATATGGCTTGCTATTTAAACGTGATAAAAGCGGTGTATGGTTTGTCCCAACAGAAAACGAGAAGCACAGAAAATTTGTAAATTCTGAAATCGTTTCGCGATTGTAACGCGTCATAGTTCAAATGATTATTACTCGAAAACGAAAGTGTAGTTTAAGTATTACATCAGTCATCAATTAATTAATGTCATTTCACCCCCTTCTGCAAAGTGTTACCTATATTTATTTGTTTAAATATGTGACAAAAAGTTTTTTATTTCTAAATGTTCACAAATCTGTGAACAAGTCCCGTTTAGAACAATTAGCAGAAAGGTTTCATGTCCTTAATATCAAATAGTCAATAACAAGTATATGGTACACAATGGCATGTGCAATTTTCTATAACATTCAGTCGGTTCCTATGGCAAAGATACAAAAAGATCTGTATTATAAGGATTTACACAGCTTATTAGAACAATTTGTTGTCAGTTATAGGAAACCCTATTTATCGCTGTACCATATACAACATTTAGAACATGAGTTTGACCTAGCTTCATCTCATACGCATATGATAATTTCATAAGATATTACGAAGCAAACTGTTAATAGTGTATTAAACTTGTTCTAAATAACAAAGCGCTGTCACAAATTTGAACAGAAAGTGAACTTATCTTTCACGTGAAGTGCATTGTCGGACAATGGAATAAGTTTTCTGATACTTAGTTTTTGTCTAAAGTATACAACATCATTATCAACGTCTCTTATCCTCATCGGAAGTAATAAAATATATACATCTGAGATGTAATTTCTTAATTTCAAGAATCAATACAAGTGCATAGGCTAACTTTAGTAATGCGCGGGATGAAGGCGTTTCAAATGCAAACGTATTAAAGAAGACGTATCCGTATTTTAACAAAGCTTTGTTGGAAATTTTAAGAGGATTCCTTGGTATAGTAAAGTATGTATGCATTTTTTTCAATAGCAATCAAAGGGGTGGGATTCTCACGAATTAATCGCCATATGATTAAACGTGGCCTCATTGTAATCAATTATCAATAAGAAATGTTTTACCCACACGCACTTAACTTTAACTCATGTGACCTTTTCTGGAAGTGCATTAAAGAGAGTTTTTCGCTTTTTTTTCAATTTTATTGTGCCTTCCATATGTAGTCAAGGGCTATTGTATGGTTTATACAATGTCCATTGTCACCCTATGGATATCAGTAAAACACGTTTTCAATCTTAACCTCTTTCTTGTTAAAAATATAATATAAGCAAATCATTAACGTTTTGAAAATTTGATATCCAAGACGAATTATTTGTTTAAGTTCAAAAGTCGAACATGCGATACATAACAATACCAATTATATCAAAGTTGAAAAGTAACTTCCAAGTGTCGTAATAACGAGGAAAATAGAGAAACAGAACAGAGAAATAGAGAAACAGAACAGAGAAATAAAGAATTGAGCTCAAACTACTAAGGCTTCACGGGACATTTTATAATGACTTTCAGGGTGATGGAATCCCTAATAGCTTTTAACGGAGAATTCAATATTTTTCAGAATCCTATATGTCAAATTTCGGAAGAATTTAATCTATAACACTTCTTTCTGAAAGGTTGTGGTAATGCGTCCAGATGCTCAGCAGATGATCCATTAAGCTCCGTTCTATGACATGTACACAGTTAGAGTATGTTTTATGTTAGACATACTTTCATTTAGCCCATCAATTTTTAATATTGGGTTAAATGGGACCATTGTTCCGACATTTGCAAAAAAATAAATCAAGTATCCACACACAAAAAGTTGTTCTCAAAGCAATCCATTATTCAAATTATACGAAGTGCGCGATATTGGATTGTCTACTCACTAAAAGTACAGAACATGTTTATTTTAATATGACAAATCAGTATTATACAATTAAATAACGTGTGCACTTTCAATAAGTTGTTAAGTTGTTTTTGGTCTATATGAGGATAATTTCGCAAGATTCAAAAGTATTTCAGTAATTACACGGTGTTAACGTCAGTTTATACTTTTCCATGGTAAAATGAATTCATGTATACAAGTACCGGTAACTAACACCGAGATTATCGAATCAAAGATATGGGCAGGATCGCCGCATAAATAGTCGATATATTCTTCATTGATAATTAACGTAACACAATTAAACATCACATAAACACGTGCTTAATAATTGCTATATTTTATTTCAATCGTGCGCTAATGTAAGCTCGACTAAAAGGACGGTAATTGTATAGAAAAATCAATCATACATACAGGCATTCATTTTTAATTTTAAATGATAAATCGATGTATCGAATGTTCATACATTTCGATTGACAAATACATTAGGAAATGCATTGTCATCATTGTAACCAGACAGGCAAAAGGAATTCATTCATTTGAAAAGTGTTCGTTCACCATCGCACTATTATATATGTATCGCATTGAATACGGAACGCATCTGACAGACGTCTCTGTTACGCTAGCGATTGAAATAGGAATCCATTTGAATATGTGGCTTCGGACTACAGTCAGCATGTTTGTCATGTAGTTTGATCGAATCGAGTGCATTATTCATATGCATGATCGTTGCATGAATGTGGAATGTATTAAAATATCTACTAGTATACAGCTATGATATATCCATGTGTATTTGAAATGTAATGATAACTGACTTTCATCTAAACTGACCTGCGTTGTTATATATTAAGTTATATAAAACAAAAGTCCAATCAACCTACAAGCGAATAGCATTCTTTCAGCTTCTCTTGAATTAATCACGATTTGATGCTTAAAGGACAAATATTAATTACAAACTCATATAAAATTCTGTTCATTTTTTTACATATACTTCGATTACTGTTAACAAAATGACGTTCCGTTTGAAGAGTTTGTTTTATGTTTGCTTTTTGGGTGCATAAACGCCTTTTTACTTTTAAATATATCTATTCTTAAAAGTAAGGCGTCACTACTAAATATAAGAAATTCAGTTTGGTAGTAATACGTTAAATGTAAACAAAACGGCGTAATACCTGCAAGATGCAACAACTTAATATAACTGCGCTTTGCTAGTTAGGAGAATACTTTACATGATGATGTTATTCCTAAACAGTTAATACTTTTTTAACGGCGTTTAAAACGCATTTAAGCAGAATGAACGTTTCAATAAAGCGGTTCCAAGTACGACATTTATGTGGTTTGTTGCTTCTGTTTTCAGCGGAAAGCGACGCAAGCGGTCTCTGGACATGGTATTTAATGGTCTATCAGACAATCAAAAGTACAGACTGTTCGACATCTTAATGGGTCGGTCTGACGAGCAGTTTCAGTTATAATAACTGAACGGTAGGTTTTAACAATATAACTCGCTCTAATGTGTCATATTTAGTATTGTGCCTGCTGATAAAAATAGGTAACCACGCTTTCATTTCGCATACCATTTGCTATTTAAAGTAATAGTTTTTCAAGCTGTACCGTATGTTAGTTGGTTCTTTATCATACTAGTTAATAAGATATATAGTGTATCCTGTCTTACATATCAATTTACAATACGTATTTCGCATTTGTTTGTACACATTTTAGTCTTTGCGTTTATGATGATGTACAATTGCTACAAAGTATAACCATACATAACGTTCAAAATGCGATAAAAGAAGGGGAAAGGCGACCCATGTTTCATAGTTCGATTCGAAGTTGCAAACTGCTATAATCACACATATTCTTACACTCGTGTTATGTTTACATATGTGTGAGCAATAACACATTACAGACAGACAGAAGACAAAATAGTAAATCCATGCTTTAAAGCCACTAAATGAGCATATTTTAATTAATATTTTATACACTCTTTTCTTAACGGTATTGTGCTTTAGCGAGCAGCTTTAAATAATTTTATACGTGTGTGTTGTTTCAGGGAGATGTAGCGAAAAAGTTCCGTCCTAGAAAAGGAGTCAATCTTAAATCACTTCGAACACACATTCCTTCGAAGTACAAAAGACTTTCGACTGGATAAAGGTCAACAACAATAGATACAGACAGCGTTAAATAACGTTTCAGATAAAATAATCTCGTACAATTTTAGATACATATCATTATCATACTTTAAAAATCAAAGTAAATGGGGCAACTGTTAAATAAAAAACTTAAGTATTCGTTTTAACTAACGCAGTGTACATTTTCATCATGCTTAAATAACTGTCCCAATAATATAATTATAATAAATAAATAAAACATCATTGTGTGAGGCGTTGTCATGACTCGGTCTACAATATTGGTTGACTAGCGGATACAACTTTGTAACGATGTTCGTATGTTGCGACCAATCCGTTATCAATGGAAACACATAGAAATTGTATAAAATCAACATCGCTCATAACTACCCTTCAGTTATATGTGAACGAAATAAATCCGATACATTTCCTTTAAACGCAACTCAGGGCCAGTTTTCTTAGACTACAGTCAAAACATTAAAATATTCTACTATACTAAAACGTTCTATAAATACTTTTCTTGCGCCCAGGACTATTATTTGCTCTGTGTATTCTTTATTGTTTAGTCAATGCCTGAGGTAATTTGCTCGTGTCTAAGTGTTTTCTTTATTTTGTTAAGTCTAAGATTCGGATGGTAAATGGTATTTACCATCCGAATCTTAGACTTAAGAAAAATTAAGAATACACTAAGACACAAGCAAATAACTAAAACTAATTACGGCTCCAGCTTTGGCCTCGTATGTAAGAGGCGTAAAAAACATATGTCCACAAAACCGACCAATACTAGTTGTGTTCCGTCCAAATGTTTTTGTATTCTAGGTTAGGATTTCGATCATGTGTGCTACGCTCAATCATTTGCGCTTAATTAACTTTTACATGCAACGAGAGATTGTTGACCAGACATTTGGAAGCTTTCTGTCATTGATTAAGACATTCTTATCGATGGTTATTGATTAAGAAGTCTGATAGACCTTCCTGTCATATATTGTTCAGATGTTTGTAGAAACAAAAACTCTTTTGGGCCTAACACACATCACATGGAAATAACACGATTATGATATAGTAATCATATTTAATGAAAAATTAAAGTACAGAGTTGTAGAACAATCGATATTTTTGTACACAATGCGAGTAGAAACATTTTTTGACTTGTTCAACAAAGGATTTACCATTGACTTTTGATCGTCCGATGAAAAGTGTGTGTAAGATTGGAACTCAAAACCCCAAGCATCAACTATCAAGTAACAAAACATTATTGCCCCGTTATCAATTTCGCATGTACCTGTACTCATCAATGCTTTATTTCAAATACGAGTTTAATACAAGTTTGCAGAGCTGCGACTTGAGACATATTTCCGTGGACATATTCTAAATGGACGACTATATTAAACACAAGTTACGGCTACGAAAACGATCTGAAGAAAACTGGAATACAATATACTAGTAAACGAACACTAAATTAAATAATTAGGTAAAAAACAACAACAGAACGCGTATGGAAGATGAAAAGAGTTCTTGCACTTGTCATGACTCGTTTTGTGAAACGGGACCGGAGTATATTTAAACACAAAGCGATGCGTTTAAATGTAATCAATTCAAAACCATTTCAATTTGTCTGATTTAGTATTTTTTCCGAAGATGGTACTGACAACAACGATAAATGGCAAATTAAGTTCGCCGTTGTTATTTTTGCAATACAACGGAAACAAATGCGTGCCATACATCCAATTCATAGCCCAGAAAACCCATGTTTAAATAAATATTCGCTGGATTGATGTACATTTGGACGATATTAATCTCCAGACATTCTTCACCATTCCGGGAATATTCCAATACACTTTAATGACTACTCTGCTAATTTCCATACAATGAAATGCGATTCAGTATAATATCGAGCATTGCCATACACGCGTTCAGAAATGGTCTTCGTGATTCTATGGACGCCATCAGACACTAGATCCACTATTTCATTGACGGAGTCGTCAATACATGAATAATGGATGACATTTATAATGTCAGATATAAGTGAACAACCGTCAAAAAATCATTCACATAACGTTATTGTTTTATGATTGGTTTATTCAAATGAAAAGAAAAAAAAACATTAAAAATACTGAATAGCTCCCAGATTTCGTCATATATTTTCCGTATAACTGCAACTCAATTAGTACAACAAACGTGATATAAATATATTTGTATTTTCCGCGCATTTTTTAAAAAGGATTTTTAATAAGGGACATTTTAGATACAGATGGTTAGTGTGTGGCTATGATATTAATCAGTTAAAACATCTTTTTGAGTGAAAAATAACCAAATTATAACGAAATATCAACTTTTCTGAAAAAAAAAATCAAATAAATACATAATATGGTATCCAACTCAAAATAACCCGAAACAGCCATAACTTCATCAATTGTGCGGTTATTTCCATGAACTCGGTCTTATTCAACACAGAAATGAGTTTTCCTTTCTTGAAATGTACATATCTTGTAATATCTATACAAATGCTGGGTCAAATTTTAACAAATAACACGATATACAACTCGTCAACGATCAGACCAAATTCATGAATGAAATCTTGAGGTATAAAGACACACCTTCGCATTGGACCAATGAAATCACTGATAATGCTGGCCAGTAGAAATGTATGTAAACAAAGTTTTCATACGGTGCTGGACAGTTAGTTTTGACGCATAATGTAACGGCAAGAACGGTAAGAATATTTGTTCATACGCATTATTGAATTATGGTACCGAGGTCCATGAACTTTGCAGGGAAAATGCCCTTTACTCAATGAAGATTTCAGTCTTAGATTGGGTCAGGTCGGTGACGAGTAGGTCACGCAAGTTGTGTTTCGTGTTATTTTTTTAAATTTGACCCAGCATTTGTAGAAATATTACAAGATTCGAGAAAGGATATTTATTTCTGCGTTGAATAAGACCAAATTCGTGGAAATCGCTGCACAATCAGAGAAATTGAGTTTTCGTTATATTTTGTGTCAAAATGATGTTTTTAATTATTAATATCATAGACACACGCTAACCACCTGCGATTTTAAATAATTGCCCTATTGAATATACACCAAATGCCTTGCATGGTTTATTGGACCCTTCGAATTGAGGCTCATAGACTCTATCCCTATGATGGAGCAATAAAAGGAACGCCACGTACCAATTCTACAAAAGAACTTCGCATATGGAGTCGCATTATTTTGGATATAAGCTTTCGGACTCACAAAAGCAATTAAAGTTTATTTCTATACCCAAACCATCAACGATCAAACATGTATGGCAGGATATGGACATGGACGTGTTCCCTGGTAACTAGATCTGCAGTTTTTGAAACGCAGACAAACAGAACGTCGTGTTATTACAAGGGTTAAGATCATCGTTAAATTTGGCCATCCTGACCTAAAGAAGTAGGTATCTAACTGAAGAAAGTTGAATATAAATAGAAAGTTTAACAAAGCGATACACTTGTGTCAAGACTAACCATTATCATTAAGTAGTTCATGTAAAATTAGGCGAAGCGTCTATTTTCGTGGGCTTGTTTATTAACAACTTGCAATTGCACGGCTATGATCACTGGCGAAACTTGGAAAACAGTTGATTCTAAAGCAACGTGCGCATGATTGAAGACACGGTGCAACATAAATTTAAACAAGAGGCCTGAAAGGCCCAAAGTCGCTCACCTGAGATTCAAAGGAACTGACCTGTTCTGTGCAGCCCAAGATGTCATTAGAACAAAATGTTCTTACCAACTTTCATGACTAGTGTGCACCCTGGCAGCCACGTTTTTCAACAGACCAGAACCATTTTCATACACATCTAAGATATCATTTAAACAAATATACTGACAAAGTTTCATGAAGATTCATAAGTCCATATAAGGAAAAATGCCCCGCCCAATGGTGGCCATGTTTTACAAGCAACTGGAACCATTTTCGAACTTGTCCAAAATATCATTGGAACAAATCTTCTGACAAAGTTTCATGATGATCGTACAATAAATACGACTTCTAGAGTGTTAACAAGGTTTAACTATAGCTATATAAGGAAAAGTGCCACGCCCCCTTGACGGCCATGTTTTTCCACCAACCGGAACCATTTTCGAAGTCATCCAAGATATGATTGGTACAAATCATCTGACTAAGTTCCATGATGATCGGACAATAAATGTGGCCTCTAGAGTGTTAACAAGGTTTTACAAAAGCATGATATATAGCCATATTAGGAAAAATGCCCCGCCCCCTGGTGGCCATGTTTTTTAAGCAACCGAAACCTTTTTCGAACTCATAAAAGAAATAATAAGGACAAATCTTCTGACCAAGTTTCATGAAGATCGAAAAATAGATGTGGCCTCTAGAGTGTTAACAAGGTTTTACTATAGCCATATTAGGAAAAATGCCCTGCCCCTTGGCAGCCATGTTTTTCACGCAAACGTAATCAATTTCGAACTCATTCAAGATATCATACAGATTAATCTTCTGACCAAATTTCATGAAGATTGGACAATAAATGTGGCCTCTAGAGTGTTAACAAGGTTTTACTATAGCCATATAAGGAAAACTGCCCCGCCCCCTGGCTGCCATGTTTTTTCACTGATCTGGACCATTTTCGAACTCGTCCGAGATATCAATGACACCAATGTTTTGACCAAGTTTCATGATGATTGGGCAAAAATTTTGACTTATAGATTGTTCACAAGGTTTCTCTATAGCCATTTAAGGAATACTGCCCCGCCCCCTGGCGGCCATATTTTTCAATGGAACGGAACCATTTTTGAACTCAACCAACATATCATTTAGACAAACCAAGGGGTTAAAGCCAGAACGTGATAACTCCATTTTTCAAATAGTGGAGAAAAACGCAAAATTAAGGTTTGACAGACTACAACTTTTATTTGAATATGAATATCAGCATAATATTAGGTTATAATATAGGTAATAGTATTGTAATGTCATTATAAACATAATATAGGATTGCATACAATACTTTAATGCTTTTGTAATCAAAATAGCACTTTCTTCATTCTGGCATAAACGTAAAACATATATATTTTGAGAGTACCACTATGTTAAGTGCACTTGGTGCTATTTATCATAAGAATAGAACTCTGCTTTTCCTATGCCATACAGGACTTAGTGCCCTTAAGGCAAAAAAGCCTTGGACTATGCATCTATTTTGAGAGACTGAACGAAACATGTGCACTTAGCACAAGTTTATTTTAATAATCATAATAATAATTCTTTGTTTAGAAGTACATACTTATTTCCTTTTTCATTCTAGATTTGAACAGGGCATGCAAATGTGTCTCCAACCTTAACAATTAAAGAAAGTGAAGATTCAGATATTTTATTCCACATCTGCATCTTTACTATCATCTATTGTATCTGGTTCTGGAAGACAATCTCTTGTTTTCTTATCAGATGGAATATCCTTGAAATACTGGTGATATTCTGAAGGAATTATTCCATCACAGCAAAGTGATGGCAGGTCTTTCTTCTTTGCTGCTGTAATTGAAAGTTTGGAATCTCATGGTACAAGGGTTGTATGTCACATTTTATAGAAAATGACCACTACAACAGTCAGAATAAAAACAGACATTCTTTACTGTCTTCTGCAAGAAAGCTTTGCATACACGTTTCTTATCTAGGCGACACACTCTGGAAATAGCTCTGTCGATACACAACTCGACTTTGCACATCTTCTGTTATGTTTTAATAAGAATGAACTTTCACTGAGAAAGGTGCTGACAGAATGATATTATTTTACCATCTAAGTGGGAGAATGTCTTTTATCAACCAGATAAACACCAATAAATGCATATTCTCCCTATCTAATTAATAATAAGCACAAGAGTTTGTGTATTCCTGTTTAAATAAACAAGATAATTCCTTACAAGGTAAGGGCTTCATATTTTGTTTTTACTTTAAATAAGGTGCACAAATTGCATATGTTTAAATGATTTAAGTGCCTTTAAATCCTTTTGGCACATGTTTTTCCTCTCAATATGTATGAAAACGTATTGTGCCAAAATGACTTAAGTGCACTTGAAGCATTTTGGCATACACCAGATTTGTCGATAAGCACTTAGTGCACCTTGGTTCTTTCGGATAAACTATGTTGTATTCAAGATATGATTCCAGGGAATAGTGCAAATTGTAGAGCGTTGGGATAGCTTTATAAAAGTGCAAAAAAGTGATTTTTGAAAAAATGTGCACTTATCACGTTCTGGCTTTAACCCCTTTAACATTTTGACAAAGTTACATGAATATTGGGAATCAAATGTGACTTCTACAGTGTTCACAAGGTTTTTCTTTTTTTTTGACCTAGTGACCAAGTTTTTGACCCAACATGACCCAGTTTTGAACTCAGTCGAGGTATCAATGGGACAAATGTTCTGACCAAGTTTCATTTAGATTGGACAATCAATGTGGCCTCTAGTGTTCACAAGGCAAATGTTGACGGCGCACGACGCACGACGGACAAAAGGCGATCACAAAAGCTCACAATGAGCACGTTGTGCTCAGGTGAGCTAAAAAAAACTCGTCGCTAGTCAGAGCCGATCAGAAATCAAGACCCAGTGACCTACTGAAAGGTGAGCGTAGGACGAGAAACGCTCCCTTAACTAGGCAACAGCTCACCAAACCATTCTTCGGCTGAAAAACATAGGCATTAGAAGACAAATCTTCAAAGTTTTAAGTTGTAGAGTACAGGTCCCGATTAGTCATTTAAGAAATTGTTGTGAGTAGAACCATGGGCACTCGGCATTAGTTTCTACCCCCCCCCCCCCTCCCAAAACACTCTTAAATGCTATTCCCTTCCAAAACACTCTTAAATGTCCATTTGTTATACAAAATATCAAAACAAAAAAAGTAAGTCCTTTTTTTTCTACTTGTATATAAGTAAAAAATATTTTTTTTAAACATATATAACTGTTCTTAAGTAATAAATACTTACTTTTTGTTTTACTATTTTGTATAACAAATCAACAATTTTGAGGATTTTTGGAGGGGGGGGGGGAGAGCAACTTATGCCAAGTGCCTTTGAGTATAACTACACCATAGGTTCGCCAAGTCAGTGTCATTTTCAATTTCAATTCATTAGAAGATATGTAGCACTGGTTAGCTCTACCGCTTTTCCAACCGCTATTATTTAGAGACACGGTCGGAGACATATGCCCCCCAAACGTGACCTTGACCTTTGACCTAGTGACCTGAAAATCAATTGGGGTTATCTGCAAGCCATGATCAATGTACCTATGAAGTTTCATGATCCTAGGCCTAAGCGTTCTTGAGTTATCATCCGGAAACCATTTGGTGGACAGACGGACCGACCGACATGTGCAAAACAATATACTCCCTCTTCTTCGAAGGGGGGCATAAATGTACAGATGTAATTCAATTCAATGCATCTACGCGCTTAATCAGGAGTTTTATCTTGGGCCTGTGGTTTCATGATCACAATGCTGTTGAAACTGAAGATATCAATAAGATGAAGACTCACGCCCGACAATGCGATACCGAAATAGATGCTTTGAACAAATATTATATGAATATTCTCTTTATCCCCCCCCCCCCAACCTCTGGAGTGATGTACTCTTTTGAACTGGCGCTGCACATAGAACATAGAGCATCGGACCCATATCAACGGGAATCAATACTTGATGCAGAAGAGACACTGTACTTGAGCCATGCTTAGTTGACATAATTGATTTTATGGTTGACAAATACAGTGTCTGAAATACATTAACACGTGTAGTTGCCCTTTGAAAAAACGCATACGGTTTGATTTAAATTTATGTTTATATTGTGTTAAGATAACTCTTGAGGACCCTGTTACTAAGGATATATATGGTTGTAAACCATAAAAAAATACGTTTAAACTTACATTGGGTGTTAAATGCATTACATTGATCTAGCAAACATTCCAAGTTAACATTAAAATCCAGGTCATCCCAAAATTAGAACAATTCACCATTATACAATTAAGATGTTTTTACACTTTAATAGTTCATTTTTATAGTTAAATAACAACATCAAAATATACATATATAATATTAAACACACACTTATGTAACATATCTTCATTCAATTCTGAAATTAAAATGTGCACATGTCTAATCAGGATTCACCTTACTATTTTGGCTTACATGTGTAGCTGTTTACATATAAGGCATTGTTTAAATGACCTTCTTGGATTGTGACTTTTCACATCAATCTTATAACATCACTTACTGGCATTCTTGGAAGACATTCCTTACTAACCAATAAATGCTACTATCAAATCTTTAAAAATCAATACAAAATGAATATAATGCTGTATATAAATATTAAGCATTTTATTTTTCAGTTTTGTTACTTTATTCATTTTATTGAATATGGATTGTTAATGAATATTCACTAAGTTCTAATAGTTCAATACATGTATATATTTGTGTGTTTTTAAAAAAAAAATAAGCACTGGTTAAAGCCAATCAAATGATTAAATAAAACAGTGATCCTAAGCATTATGCCGTTGAACTCAATTCTGATTCAAAAAATAATGTACATATTTTTGGGGGTTACAAATCAAATTGATTTTTTACTGCATGACCTTAAAGGGACTTGATCACAGATTTGCATAAATTTGAAAAATGTTAATGAAGCTTCTTAAATAATTGTTACATTCAGAACAGTTTTAAATTATCATAATAGCGATACAAAATGCTGACTAAAGAGTTTTGCCCCACGTAGAATTAAAGCCAGGGTCCTTGCAGAAAAAGATAACAACCTACCACTATATCACTCTGGCTATTGACATTATCCGAATCTTCGTAATACACACATTTGTCAAATTATTGATGAACATTTTATTTTTATTGTACCGACTTTGATTGTTTATCTTTAAGCAAACCGATATTTTAAACATTTTTCTTTGTCAGGAGTGTTATTTAACTAGCCTGAAGAAAATGCATACCTTACTTCTTGAATCAATAACAATTTATTAACTATTGTTAATTTGCAAAACCTTGACCAAGTCCCTTATATCATTAAAAACGCTTGATTAAGGAAAAAGCAAAGGCAATGCAAGAGGTTTCAACAGTTCAATGAGATTTAAAATGTAATAAAAACAAGAAACCGTCGAAGACGGGTGATGCTTCCCAAAGGGTTTTTTGGTCACAATATTGCACTATATATTCAGATAAAAGGAAACGTCTTGAGGGCACAGTAGTTGGGGGATAATAATTTTTTTATTGAAAATTTCAAAGGGCCATGACTCTGTGAAAAATCATCCGACCAGAACCCGCTGATAATATGCACATCTCCTCTTGGTAGTGAAAGCTTCCCAAAAAGTTTCATTGAATTCCGGTCATTAGTTGCTGAGAAATAACCCGGACAAGAATTGCACTATATGTACAGTTAATGGAAAATTTCAAAGGGCCATAACTCTGTGAAAAATCATCCGACCAGAACCCGCTGATAATATGCACATCTCCTCTTGGTAGTAAAGCTTCCCATAAAGTTTCATTGAAATCCGGTCATTAGTTGCTGAGAAATAGCCCTGACAAAAATTGCACTTTATGTACAGCTAATGGAAAATTTCAAAGGGCCAAAACTCTGTGAAAAATCATCCGACCAGAACCTGCTGATAATATGCACATCTCCTCTTGGTAGTAAAGCTTCCGATTAAGTTTCATGGAGTTCCGGTCATTAGTTGCTAAGAAATAGCCCGGACTGTGCACGGACGGACGAACACACGGACGGACACACGGACGGACACACGGACAGACGAAGCGGCTACTATATGCTCCCCCCAAAATAAATTTTGGGGGAGCAAAACAATGAGATTTTGAAAGTGTTAAGCATCAGACAACATTATATTAAACATTATGTAGACCATTTTATTACTTCTACATTATCAACTTGACAAGTGAATATCAATGTTCCAGAACTTGAACATTTTAATGATTTTTATGAAAAAAATATTCATCATATTTCTTTACACATGATAATTTTCAGAAAATATTTAAAAAATGAGGAACTCTGAATGTCCAATTCTTTTCAGCTGCAAAAATGTCCCCCAAAATACACATACCAGTATAACAATGATCAATCATTTTTATGTTCCAATACATATAATATTCTCTACGGTAGATTTAGACAGCTTGCAAAGAGCAGTTTGAAACAAAACTATTGCCAAGCAATATATGTCGCCTACCGACCCCACCATTGTCAGAAATTCCACCATTGTCAGAATTTTTTTCCCAATTGTTTCCATAGCAACCAGAATTTTTGACATAGGAACAAAATGAAATGACGTGCATAATGTCCATAATGCCATCTATCCACGTTTCAAGTTTCCTGAAAAATATGAACAACTTTTAAAGTTATCGCAAGATCCATAAAAGTGTGACAGACAGACAGACAGACTCACAGACAGACGCACAGTGCGAAAACCATAAGTCCCCTCCGGTGAAAGCGGTAGGGCACAATAACCAACAAGTAAGGCAGTATCAGATTTATCTAGTCATAAAAATATTCCCCCATTATATATTAACCATGCTCTGTGAAAAGGGGGTTTAATGAATGAGCAAAAACTGTTGCCCCAGATAAGCCTGTGCAGTCAGGGATGACATTTTCTGCTTTTATGATATTTTTCGTTTCAAGAAAGTCTCTTATAAGCAAAAATCAAGTTTTTGCAGAAAGTGTCATCCCTGATTAGCCTATGCGGATTGCACAGGCCAATCTGGGACAACACTTTAAGCACATGCGTTGAACCCCTTTTTCACTGCACACAGCTAAAATGCATATACCAATCCTTCACAATATTTTACATGGCACATACACTAAAGCTATCTGCGAGACTTCTCAATGTCTTCCAACATTGCAGTCAGTCGCTGCTTGGCCTTCCTGTTCAGATGGTCCACAACATTCACCAGTGATACCAGTTGCTTTAAGCTGTACTCCTGCAACATGAGATAATATAGCATATGTAATCCACCGATCCAATGAAATCAACGATGTAACAGACCACTCCAATGAAATCAAAGATGTAACAGACCAATCCAAAGAAATCAAAGATGTAACAGACCAATCCAAAGAAATCAAAGATGCAACAGACCAAAACATTAAAATCATTTATTTTTTACAGATCAATCTTAGTTCACACTAAAGCAATACTCCTACAATATAAGATAAAATTACAGATGTAACAGAAAAGCCCATTGGAATTGCAGATGTAGTGGATCAACCAAAAAAATTGCATATGTAATAGACAAAAGAAATGAAATCACATATGTATAAGCCAAATCCAATGTACTCACAGATGTAATAGAAAAATCTAATCATAAAGACAAATCATATTAAATCGCAGATTTAATAGACTAGATCAATGAAATCACATACATAACAGACCTATCCAATTTAATTGCCCATGTAACAGACAAATCCAATGAAATCACAGACGTATCCAATTTAATTGCCCATGTAACAGACAAATCCAATGAAATCACAGACGTATCCAATTTAATTGCCCATGTAACAGACAAATCCAATGAAATCACAAACGTATCCAATTTAATTGCCCATGTAACAGACAAATCCAATGAAATCAGGGATATCATGAACCAACCGAATAAAATCACAGATGAAAACGACTCATCCAATGAAATCCCATATGCAGTAGACAAATCTAACTTTGCCTGCAATACCAACAACTTAAAGGTGCAGTCCTGTGGAACATAACACAGATGAAGGGGACTTATCCAAAGGTGGGTTCATCTCCGAGGCTTACTTTCCATTGCTCCAACATGATTATTAGAATATTACAACATATAAACATTATTAAGACAAGCTCTCTTGACTAACACAAACAAACAACACATGCTTAATAAATATCACAAACAAGGGGGTCATGGTGGCCTTGAAGCGCTCACCTGAGATCAAGTTACACCAATGTCAAGGACTTGTTCTGGTGACCTGGTAATTAACCCAGATTGAAACGTGGCAAAGATACCATCAAGATAAACATTATGACCAAGTTTCATCAAAAATGGGTTATATATGTGGCTTCTACAGTCGCAAAAAGGATATTCTAAGATTTGAACCGGTGACTTCATGACAAACCCCATATTCAAACCTCATGACCTCTATACTGTCAAGATTAAAATAATGATTAAATTTAATCAGCATTTAGTCAAATTCTAGAGAAGAATCAAGGCTTTTCTAAGATATGACCCAGTCACCTAGTTTTAGACCCTATTTGACCTAGATTAAAATTTGGCCTAACTATTGTAAAAATCAACATTCTGAGTTTCAATAAGCTTAAGCCAAAACTGTGGCCTAAAGCTGAAACAAGCTAAAAGTTGATGACACACCACAAGCAATTATACGTGCAAGACTGACCACGGAAGCTCCCCTAACGCACAAAGCATAACTTTTCAATTGAAAACAACGGCACTTGATATGCTAATAGTACCTTTCAAATTTGATAGACCACATGTACAGGAGTTTGAAATCTGAGCAGTTTCAAGGAAGAATAAATGTATAATCAATTCTGGGTCAATTTCTTTTTTGACTTATTTTTCTTACCAATGTCAATGTCAAATAAGGCAAACTGGTTTCCATACCCTGTGTTCAGGAAGCCAGCCCTCCAGTTGATTCTCTGGGAAATAATACGCCTTGATGTAATTTTCTACATACTCTCTGTCTGGAATGGGCCTACAATTTCATAGAGATAACATTGATTTAGATAAGATCAAACAATATCATTCTCAAACATGTAAACTAGCAGTGATTGTTATTGTGTTTGTAATAACTTCCAATAATGGGACTTTAAGCTCTATGAAGCGAAAAAGAGTGTTTTTTACATACTAAATTATCAACTCTGAACATTGTTCACTTGAACTTAAGCATGGTGCATGTTATAAATTAACATGGAATATACATATTGTAAGCTCACATAGCTCAGGCTTAATGTTGCAAAAGTGTTCAAACTTCCAAAATCAGCAACTAAAAAGTAAAGAAATTAAAATACAAAATCTGGAACAATTATGTAAGTAGTTCCCACTTGAGTTTGGGCATTACCTATTTCTGAAATGAGTACATAAAATCCAGTGTTTTTTTTACATGCTTTTAATTATCATAAAGGTTTCTATTCCTTACTTGATTTCAACCAGTTTTTCCACATTTTTCAAATACTGTTGAAAGTCCAGCTGCATCAAGGCCCTTCCTTCAATGCTGCATTTCTTGGCACTAGCATAGCCCTCGACAAAGGTTCGAGCAGATATGCGTACAATTTGGTCCCACAAATTGTCATAAGTGGCCCGCGGCACTGGCAGCATCTTGCAAATGTCTCCCAGCTGAGTGTTGAAAGTTTTGAATGCCTGAAAACAAGCAAAAATAAACTTTCTAAACATGCTGTAAGCATTCAGCAAACTGGAAGAAGTAAACTAAAAACTTGTAAACACTTTTCAGCAAAGCAGAGATTTTTTTAACAATCTTTATGCCTTATATTCAATTCTTTGCATTTATAAAACAAGATGTGTTTGAGAAACACAATGTACCCCTATATGATGTTTGACCTTGAAGGATGACCTTGACCTTGACCCTTCACCACTCAAAATCTGCAGCTCCTTGAGATACACACGCATTTCAAATATAAAATTGCTAGCTTCAATATTGCAGAAGTGACATTACATGAGCAATTTTGACCAATATATTTGACCTTGAAGGATGACCTTGACCTTTCACCACTCAAAATGTGCAGCTCCATGAGATACACATGAATGACAAATATCAAGTTGCTATCTTCAATATTGCAAAAGTATTTATAAAATAAGCGATTTGGGCCACATATATTTGACCTCTGACCTTGAAGGATGACCTTGACCTTTCACCACTCAAAATGTGCAGCTCCATGAGATACACATGCATGCCAAATATCAAGTTGCTATCTTCAATATTGCAAAAGTATTCCTAAAATAAGCGATTTGGGCTACATATCTCTGACCTTGAAGGATGACCTTGACCTTTCACCACTCAAAATATGCAGCTCCATGAGATACACATGCATGCCAAATATCAAGTTGCTATCTTCAATATTGCAAAAGTATTCATAAAATGAGCGATATTGGCCACATATATTTGACCTCTGACCTTGAAGGATTACCTTGACCTTTCACAACTCAAAATGTGCAGCTTCATGAGATACACATGCATGCCAAATATGAAGTTGCTATCTTCAATATAGAAAAGTTATTGCAAAATGTTAAAGTTGGCGCAAACCAACCAACCAACCAACAGACCAACAGACACGGCAAAAACAATATGTCCCCCACTACTATAGTGGGGGACATAAAAAAGTTCAATAAAAGCTTATAATTTTGTGATATCAAATTTTGCAGGTGTCAACATCCATCTCTCTAATTGTTATTTACTGAAAGCATGCACTGCATCTCAAATCATTTCTGTCTGTGGAATTTCTATCATCACATGTAACATTTCTTTTGGTAGATATTTAAAGTTTAGCTTTAAATACATGTACATTGTATTTAGAATTTTTGCTGTCAAACAGCCTTGTTCATGGACAACATTCTAATACATGTTTTGCATCCATCTTGATACAATTTAACCCAGCAGCCGTTGTTATAATAAGCGCGTAAAGCAATTAGCAGACATTTTGGTACAATAACATTGTAAACAAAGTTAAGCACACACCCATGTTGAGCTCCGAACACATACCCGGTATTAGAAACTACTAGTTCAGTGTGAATTGAACAGTTTTACACACTAAGCATAATTTGTCATTGTTTAGTTGTTAATTAACAATGATTTTGGGTTCTAATGTTTAGGCATTACAGCATGAGGGCAATAGTCCAAGTTGTTATATTGTAACACATCAGAATTATAAAGTCTCAAAGTGTCAATTGTCTATCCCTGAATAAAAACAAGAGCACCGCATAATGGGTGCCACGCTCGGCTGCGAAAGCTTGTCAGAATTTTTTTTTTAGAGGTCACAGTGACCTTGACCTTTGACCTAGTGACCCAAAATGGGTGTGGCGTGTAGAACTCATCAAGGTGCATTTACATATGAAGTTTCAAAGTTGTAGGTGGAAGAACTTTGATTTTAGAGCCAATGTAAAGGTTTTAGCACGACGGCAGACGACGAGCAGGCTATGACAATACCTCGGGTTTTCTCCAAAAAACAGCCTCGCTAATAATGACAAAATAATAGTTTTCAAGCATTATTTAACAAACAAATAGAGTTTGTTTTTCTTATTTTGCAATAAGAAAACACTCACCACAATTAACAATACTGTGCTCGGGTTGTAACCTATTAGTGCATAGATAAAAAGCAGTTTACACTGTGAAGTTTTTCCAAATACAAATCAGCTAGCAACATGAATGATGGTAAAATCTAAGCTAAAACAAACCTGAATGAGAACATCTATATAGCTGTTGTGCTGAGACATGATTTCTTTGACATCCCACCTCACAGAAGCCATGTGCTGCAGAACGATCTCATAGTTGATGACCCGCGATGACACCGCCCAGTACACTGGCTTACGTAGCTCAGACGCCATGTTCACTGTCTGTTGAGCAGATAACAGGAACTAATCTTATATTCCAGTTATAAAACATCCCTAACTAGAATTTTGTCCCAAACATGACTGATATAACTACATGCCTTTGTGATCTGGGTTCACAAGCAAATGACTCAGAGCTGTGTGGACCATCGAGGATAGCAATGGCTTTGTGGCTTGCACCGTGGTCATTACACTTCCTCCTCACCTCAGCAACCCAGGTTGTATTCCCATAATCGGCAGCATGGTTGTTACCATATCTGACAGGTTGGGTTTCATGCAGCTACTGCGCCCCTCCCCCCCCTACCCCCACCCCCCAAAAAACAACAACTACACGAATGTCGCCAAAAGAAATATCTTTCAGTCACAAAAAAATAGCTCGAAATTGAAGCAATAATTAAAAAATTTCTAGAACTTTCATGAGTCTTGTAAGTTAATAACGAAGAAGTGATGGGGCATCAGGGTTCTCTCTTTCAAATTTGGGTTCAGTATGGGAACCCATTCACAATAACAAAAACTTAATAACAAAACAAATGGGGCCTAAAAATTACCAAATTGAAGGATCCCAATAAAATATATATTTTTATTTTTAACATTAAGTTAATCTTCAATCCATTTCAATCAGTTAAACCCAACAAAATATAATATTGAAATCACTTTCATTCTCAATTTTGAAGTATTTGTTGCAAAAAAACAAAAACAGTAATTTCACAATTTTAGTCGAACGGATGTGCATTTTCCCAGTCCAAAGGCACCCAGCCCCATTCCCAATATGGTGAACAATAAACGCTGCGTACACTCCGGGTCTAAGCATCCTGTAGCCTCTGGCCATGATTTTTTAAGTTTGCAGTATATACATATATGGAAAAAAGTAACCCCAAGGTTTGGCAGTTTTGACCACAGGGGCATGATTTGAACAAACTACCAAACCTTGGGGCAATGTCGTTGCAGAGACTTTGTTTACCTTTTCACTGTATGCATGTAAGGGATACTAGTAATCACAAGGGCGGGGATATTCTTGAAACGAGGGAAATTATTTGAAGAGGCTTGTGAACCACTGTGTAATGTTTCATGCTTTTTACCAAACCTCTGGACGTTTTTGTTTGAGAGGAGATTAATGAAGTGTTCACATATATTAAGGAAACAAGTAAGACAATTTTGACCCCAGGGGCATGATTTGACCAAGTTGGGTAGAGAGCCACCATATGATGTTGCATACCAAATACCAAACCTCTGGGCCTTGCTGTTTCAGAGCATAAGATTTTTAAAGTGATTTACTATGTAAGCCTACATGTGTGTGTATGTCAGAGTTTATTTACAGGTTATCCCTGAGTCTTCACAACTACATTATGTGCTGACCTCCACCAGTGACCTACCAGGAGAAAAATATTTAATTTTGAGTCAAAATAGGTAAAAGTTGCCCTGGCTGCCCAGGTTTTCGCTGCATGTTTTTTTATAAATACAAAAACACCACTGCACGGCGGCCAAAGGGAACTTTGGTTCTTCTTCTTCTAGGGCGTCACATTGTAAACCTATATTGACCCCAGGGGTATTATTTAAACAAACTTAGAAGAAAACCACTAGACAATGTTACATACCAACTTGTTTAACTTTTCATTATTTAAAGTTAATTTTTAGCTCTGGTGACATACAAATGCAATTTACAGAAATGTTGTGAAAAACTTTAAAAGAGATTTTTAAAGGATCATTGCTTTAAAGTTTTGATTAATCTGCCCAGCGGTTCAGGAGGATAACTCGTTAAAATAATATTTTAAAGGAGACACCCAGAGGCAACCAAGAAAACAGTATTCTAAAAGTTCCCCATGAGGACTATAAGCTAAGGTGAGCTCAAAAATAATGGGAACAAGAGATGTGTTTGTCAGAAACACAATGCCCCCTAATGCGCCGCTTATTTTTTTAACTTTGACCTTAAAGGATGATGACCTTGACCTTTCACCACTCAAAATGTGCAGCTCCATGAGACCCACATGCATGCCAAATATCAAGTTGCTATGTTCAATATTTCAAAAGTTATTGCAAAACTTTACTAAAAGGTTAAAGTTTTGGGACAGAATGACGGAACGACAGACAGGCCAAAAACAATATGCCCCTAATCATTCAATCTGGGGGCATAAAAAGTTATGAAAATTTATGGGTCGACCTTGAAGGATGACCTTGACCTTGACCTTTCACCACTCAAAATGTGCAGCTCCACAAGATACACATGCATGCCAAATATAAAGATGCTGTGTTCAATATTTAAAAAGTTAAGAAAATTTATGTTTTTTATATTTTGACCTTTGACCTTGAAGGTCCACCTGAAGTAAGTAAGAGATTGAATGGAGAAATGATTTTTTTTTATCTTTGACCTTGAAGGATAACCTTGACCTTTCACCACTCAAAATGAGCAGCTCCACGAGATACACATGCATGCCAAATATGAAGTTGCTGTGTTCAATATTAAAAAAGTCATGATAAAACTTTAAAGAAGGTAAAAGTTTTAGGAAAGAAAAATACAATGATATTTGACCTTTGACCTTTAAGGATGACGTTGACCTTGACTTTTCACCACTCAAAATGAGCAGCTCCATGAGATACACATGCATGGTAAATATCAAGTTGGTATGTTCAATATTGCAAAAGTTATCAAACTTTAACCAAGGTTAAAGTTTTGGACAGAATGACAGACAGACAGACAGGACAAAAACAATATACTCCTGATCTTTCGATCCGGGGGCATAAAAATACGTACAAAATATTGTATTGAAATAATTAAAGAACTTATAATTCAATGTTAATCATATAAAGAAAAGATGGTTTCCTGATACATACCTGGGAGTAAAATTGCTGCAAGAAGGCCTTCTTATTTCCTGGAATAATGGCCTCTAAATGTGGCAAAAGAAACTCCATTTGTTCTCCAAGGAATACACTAAAAGAAAGATTATTATTTTAAAATGGCTCATTTTTTTTCATCCAAGTAAAGTTATTATTTAAGCATTTGTACAGTGAAGTAGATGTTTATAACTTTCATATGAGAATGTGGTAAATTCATCACACCATAATGAACTGTTAACCATTCTTGTAAAACTATCAGTACTAAATATATTCATCATATGATCCATGTCATGCAAAAATGGGTCTTATGCCAGTGAGTTCCGATCAGGATCCACGCTGTATATAGTCAGGCAAGGTATTGTGGCCTGATTAGAGGACTGGAGAGGTAAATCATTATAGATAAACCTTGATTTGGAGCAGAAACCAGGTCTATATTACCAACAGTGACCTTGACAGTTGACCTTGACCCTATCAGCCCTATTTGCAAACAAAAATGAAATTGTTGTATAAGGTATACATGCTTGCATCTTAATAGCTTAGAAAAGTTGAGCTTAAAACCGATCTAGATGAAGTGTACACGGAGTTCTAGATAAAATGTGCACTATTTATAACAGGACTAAGTGTACTTAAATTATCATTGAAACATGCTATTGTTATAGTGGTAAGAATCTCAGCTGATGCACAAAAAATAGTTATTGGCATGGTATTTTTTTATTGGTATGATGTCAAAAAGGTCAAATTGTAACTAGATACATATCTGATTGCAAAAAGGAAATGTGCATTGTTGTAATGAATATTTAAACAGTGAAATACTGTCGTTATGCCCCTTTAAGGGGTGTTGCTGCAGTTTTGCTGATTTTTTTCCATCAAATAGATTTTGTCAAAAATTTATATTTCAGATATACATACAAATACTATATGAAAAATGAAATAAAAACATAGGGTCACCGGCCTTGTTTTGATTTTATTCACCATTATATAACATGTACTTTTTCAATAAAACTGAAAAATATCTAATTGTGTAAAATTAATTAATAACCTATGAAATTGGCAACATGTAGATATTATTTAAGCTAAGAGACATCATATACCATTTAATTAAACCACACACTACCAATAAAATGGAGTACACAAGTTAAATTTTAAGAATTTTTTTTTTTTTTTTTTTTATGTCACCCAAAAAAACATCATTTTTTTACTATTTTAACCACATAATTGGAATGTTAAAAATTTCTGCCAAATAGAATTCTGGGAAACTTCTCAAATATGTTCATCTAAGTATTGTCATCATAAAACACAAATAAAAAATGGGGGTCACCGCACTTTTAACAGAGATTTTTTGTTTTAATTATCCCTACCGTCTAGACGTCAAATTTCGTTTAAAAAATACCCAAGTACCGGTACGAAGATTGTCAGAAATATGCATAAACGTTAGAAATTGTTTACAATCTTAACTGGGATCACAACAGCTTACCAAAAGACATTAATAAAAAACAATATTTAATCACAAACATAATACCATACAGTATCAAACACGACCTTAATCATTAATAACTTACATGTTCACAAATTTCTGCATGTTTTGAAGTTTGTGTTTAAATGCTTTAAATTGATAAATGTAAACAACATGACTAAATAGCTTCAGTATAAAACAAGTATGAAATTAAAGAAAGAAAAAAAAAGTAAAAAACAAGAGCTGTGTTCGTCAGAAACACAATGCCCCCTATTGCGCCGCTTTGAAATATAAAAAAATATTTATTTTTTTTGACCTTTGACCTTGAAGGATGACCTTGACCTTGAACTTCCACCACTAAAAATGTGCAGCTTCATGAGAACGCCTCTTTGATTTTATTTTTTTTTTACCTTTGACCTTGAAGGAGGACCTTGACCTTGAACTCCCACCACTCAAAATGTGCAGCTTCATGAGGCACACATGCATGCCAAATATCAAGTTGCTATCTTCAATATTGACAAAGTTATGGCCAATGTTAAAGTTTTCGGACGGACAGACGCCATATATTAGACATTTGACCTTGAAGGATGACCTTGACCTTCACCTTTCACCACTCAAAATGTTCAGCAACAGGAGATACACATGCATTCCAAATATCAAGTTGCTATCTTCAATAGTGAAAAAGTTATGGCTAATGTTAAAGTTTTCGGACAGACGCCATATATTAGACATTTGACCTTGAAGGATGACCTTGACCTTTCACTTTTCACCACTCAAAATGTGCAGCTCCATGAGATGCACATGCATGCCAAATATCAAGTTGCTATGTTAAATATTGAAAAAAGTTATGAGCAACTTTAAAAAAAAAAAATCGGACGGACGGACATACACACATACTGACACACTGACGGACAGTTCAACTGCTATATGCCACCCTACTGGGGGCATAAAAAAGTTAACCCTGCCTGGGATCAAACCACTGACAATTGTATTATGAACCAACTCGGTCATTTCTGATGATACTGATAACAAAAATATTGATTGTGATAATAGCATCATCGGTGTTGCTATAAACAAAAAGACAGAAAAACATCTGGAAATGACATTCCATATATGTAGTTGTTTGGGCACAAAATTTTATTTAATAACGTGTTTAGAGCAAAAAAAATATATTACTTTTTGTCAGTGCTTTTCTTCATTTGTGTACTTTTCTAGGCGGACATTCAATGGTAAACTAAACCAGACAGATTTCTATGTGTGCCCTGTTTCAGTTGAGTGGGATATTTTAAACTCAATGTATGTTTTTGATCAACCGTGGGATAGCGTTCGATGAAGAGGGAAACAGTTCCACAAATGTCAACCATATTGAAATAACTCTTCCATTGGATACCAGCATATAGTTACTTACAGAGACTCGGCAGCCACAATCCTCTCTGCTAAACCGTACATTCTAGCTGGGTTCTTCAAATCCACAATGGGGGACAAATGCGGGGCATGCATTCTCTCCTGCAAACCAAATGAAGCATTATTTTCTATGGTTGAAATATTAATTGTGTTTATTGTTAGGTTGAAAAACAACAATATGAATGACAAAAGCACAGTCTGCAGTCCTGCACTAGTGCATTTTAAATCAGGCTTGCCCATATTTTCCTTTTCATATGGGTGGGTATGGATTTTTTTTTGTTCATCCTTTACTACTTAGATACGTATTTTGACGTGTTTGTAGTCTATTAAAAAGTTATATTAAATTGAAGACCTTTATAACTAGATTCAAAAGGCTTCATATCCCACCCCTTAGATACTAGTGAGCAGCAAACAGCATAAAACCTGAACAGACTGCGAGTTACTGACAGGCTCTTCTAGTTTTATGCAGTTTGCGCATAGCCATTTCCACTTAGCCTCTGAGTGGGAAAAAGGTTAATTTAGGAATTGGGACTTGCAATTCAAACAACTAATTTCTGACTAATCAAAATATATAGCATTAAGAATGATGAAATAAGATTTCAATGCAAGACGACCAATCGCTTAAGCTAGAAATGGACATAAAGATAGTCAGCAAGTACAATGTACTGTTCACAACCTGTCTGATTTAAGGTGTCATTTATATATGATTGAGTGATGAATTTTTATGGCAAGTTTATGGAAAATTTAATTATTTGAAGTACATTTTCAAGCACAAATTCTTTTTTGTATAGTCAAAGAACAAATTTAGTATAATACCATAATGTAGCATACTATAAAAATCAAGAAACTGTATCAAGAGTAATATTGGTCCTTATCCATAACCTTACTTTTATAACATTACAGCAGCTATAAGCATGAAATTATTACACTTAGGATTATTGCCTTGGAACAGGCAAGTCACAGTATTTGGGCATTAAAACCAGTTTGAGGGCTTAGCCATTTTCATAATGTTCTACCTTGTGTAAGACTTTGAAATAAGTCACAATATTTGAACACAAAGCATAATGGTACAAGTATGTAACAAAAATGATTTCAGAAGAAACTAGAGCTTTGTCACAGACTTGACCAATACCCCCACATGCTGCATTGACACAGAATATTTAGCATGTCGTCTTCACAAAAAACAGTGGACACCATGCTCAATGTTAAAAAGCACTAAGTGACCCCGTGACCTAGTTTTTGACTCGGCATGCCCATGTTCGAATTTGGCCTTAAGATCATCTAGATGAAACTTCTAACCAAGTTAGGTGAAGATTGGATGAAAAACTACTTGAATTAGAGAGCGCACACCATGCTGAATGTTAAAAAATGCACAAAGTGACCCCATGACCTAGTTTTGGGCCCGGCATGGCCCATGTTCATACTTGGCCTAGAGATCATCTGGATAAAACTTCTGACCAAGTTAGGTGAAGATTGGATGAAAACTACTTGAATTAGAGAGCGGACAACATGCTGAATGTTTAAAACGCACTAAGTGACTCCATGACCTAGTTTTGACCCGGCAAGTCCCATGTTCAAATATGGCCTACACATCATCTAGATACAACTTCTGACCATGTTTGGTGAAGATCGGATGAAAACTACCTGAATTAGAGAGCAGACAAGGACCGACAGACAGACAGACAGACCGACAGACAGACAGACAGACAAGTTCACTCCTATATACCCGCCTAAACTTCGTTTGTGGGGGTATAAAAACAAAATGTATACAGTTAGGAACATGTACACAGTGTTTAACATTCGAAGAATTCTTCAACTGCAATATGTATCGTTTCATACAAGCATAGATGCACATAGACAGATGTGCTTCATATTGAAAAAAACTTAGATGAATTAAAATAACGGAATCCAAGGACAAATACTTATGCTTGAAAATTATTGCAAGTTGGCCAGTAAGCAGTAAATAGAAGCTTTTAAATATAGAAGGGAAATAATGGTTTAAAGATTCGTCTGCATATTGAAGCAATGGATTCAACAAGATAATATTACATGTAGGACATATAAGCTTACAAAAGCAATCCTTAGCAAAATCTGAAAATATAAAAGTTATCATTACAATTCTAAGATTGCACTTTCATTAGCTACATTGTGTATGTGCCAAAACTGTGTTTTGACTTACCACTTTTCTTATGACAGCATTACTAATTTCAATATGTGTAAACAGAAAGAAATTAACTTCACAGATTTCACATGACAAAATTAAGCAAACATTATTGAACTGTCAACTGTCGTTAATGTTTATATTCGGTATCAACTTCAATGCAAATGTACAAAGATCAATACAAACACGGCTTAAAACTATTCAAGGTTCAATTTTAAAACAGAAACAAACCTCTTGCCAACAAAGCTAATTGTTGTCTAGAAAAGCCTTGGCTTTTTTACACCTAACTTACCCTGTGCTCAACCTGGTCAACATTACTAGCAGGCGTTGTTGTGTCTGCATCAAAAATTAGATTTTCTTCAATCCTGTGAAGTGTCGTCTTCAAGCGAATGTTAATGTTCCGGTTATCCATGGTGCCCTATAAAGAGTTACATTAGCGTCTCATTTTTTGTTTAGATAAATAAAAGAAAATGGCTTAAAGAAAGATTTTACAAACTCTGATTTCCCCATCAACAGATGCTTGGCAATAGACAAACCCACTGTATATTCTACAGTAAACAAAAAGACAAAGGGTCATTATCTATCCAAAACTAGTCACAGTAAAAAGTCGTCATTTTAAAGATAATTTTGGGACTATCAAATTTCTGAAAAAGTGCCATAATTCTGCCAAATATTGTAAGATCCAAATTTCCTTTCTTAATGATCATCTACACAATTAAGGTTATTCACCTGTGAAAGTTTGGGCAAGATCCACACATTAGTTCAAAAGAGGTCAAATAGACATGCTGCGGAATAATAAAAAAATCTCAAACTGCTTATTTTAAAATCACTATAAAAATACACCATCTTTTGTATACAATATTTTAACCACCTAACACTTAATATCTACATGCAATAATAAGATAATAATGCAAGTGAATTTATATAAGATTGATACATGTGGACATGCCAAAGAGATAACTGCAGTGTCCGACAAATTTCTTATTTTTCAGGTAGCCCACTGGGCTACCAATAAAAATATTTGGTAGCCCATACAATTTTCCGACAAAATGATAAGAGGCAGGTTTTCATCTTTATTTTATTTCTTCATTTACATATACATAATATGTATACATACATATACATAATACAGCAAGTAGTCTGATGTACACAGTCAATATCGTTAATTAATGTTACAGTACAGGCACCGTGTACTCTAATGTAAATGTACCAAAGAAAATCATATACTACATGTAGATATTACATGTATGTGCACATGTATGTGTAATTAAATTCGGACAGCACGTTAAGTTGGAAACATAAACAAGGGCTGTTTGTAAAACATGCATGCCCCCAATATGGGCTCTCCTTTGTAGTGACAGCCATTGTGTGAATATGTTTTTTGTCAATGTGACCTTGACCTTTGACGTAGTGACCTGAAAATCAATAGGGGTCATCTGCCAGTCATGATCAATGTACCTATGAAGTTTCATAATCCTAGGCATAAGCGTTCTTGAGTTATCATCCGGAAACCATTTTACTATTTCGGGTCACTGTGACCTTGACCTTTGACCTAGTGACCTGAAAATCAATAGGGGTCATCTGCCAGCCATTATCAATCTACCTACGAAGTTTCATGATCCTAGGCATAAGCGTTCTTGAGTTATCATCCGGAAACCATTTTACTATTTCGGGTCACTGTGACCTTGACCTTTGACCTAGTGACCTGAAAATCAATAGGGGTCATCTGCGAGTCATGATCAATCTACCTATCAAGTTTCATGATCCTAGGCCTAAGCGTTCTTGAGTTATCATCCGGAAACCATTTTACTATTTCGGGTCACTGTGACCTTGACCTTTGACCTAGTGACCTGAAAATCAATAGGGGTCATCTGCGAGTCATGATCAATCTACCTATCAAGTTTCATGATCCTAGGCCTAAGCATTCTTGAGTTATCATCCGGAAACTATTTTACTATTTCGGGTCACTGTGACCTTGACCTTTGACCTAGTGACCTGAAAATCAATAGGGGTCATCTGCGAGTCATGATCAATCTACCTATCAAGTTTCATGATCCTAGGCCTAAGCGTTCTTGAGTTATCATCCGGAAACCATTTTACTATTTCGGGTCACTGTGACCTTAACCTTTGACCTAGTGACCTCAAAATCAATAGGGGTCATCTGCTAGTCATGATCAATGTACCTATGAAGTTTCATGATCCTAGGCCCAAGCAGTCTTGAGTTATCATCCGGAAACCACCTGGTGGACGGACCGACAGACATGTGCAAAATAATATACCCCCTCTTCTTCGAAGGGGGGCATAATAAAGCGTTTAGATGATCAATACGATTGACTCGTATGGTGTTAATCAATGCAATTGCATTTTTTAACAACAAATACCGAGTTTCAAGAAATCAAGAGTATTAAATCATTTATTTACTTGTGTCCGACTTTAAGTACTATCCGAATTTACGTATTGCATCCGTATGTTACGACACTTACGTGCAGTCAGTATACAATACAATAATTGTTTCAATAATGAAAGAACTGATACAGAGTAATGGTAACGATACAGCATGTTTACATTATATTTTATTAAGAGGAAATGTAAATGCCAAATAATTCGCGAGATACCCCGGTACTTAAGTTGAAATTCACAACGAAACTTTTATGGAAATTAAATGATCTCAATGTTGTACCCGCTACAAAAATTTTATTTACAAATAAATACACCCATGCCAATTTTTGCACGCTTTTTATCTGGACAAAGAAATTCATTTCTTATATGTAGAATTTTGTAACCTAAATTAGCTGTAGACAACGCGTGCAAACCGTGGCAGGTGATTTACTGCATGTTGCAATTTAACGGTCCTGATTGGGAGCTTATTTTATCATATCTTTAAATAGAACCATATGCCGAAATTCATTTGACACTTTAGAAAATTTCAAATGTTAGTGTTTATGACTCTTATTGTCTATATTACCCACCCATAATTTGGTTTAAAAAATATAAATTGGGCATATATGGGATTATTGATTAACAGTCGATTAATCCAATTATTAATTGACAATGCAAACTAATTAGAAGGTGTTAACTGCTTTCACACCGTTGTTATTAATATTCATTTTCGGTTTCGTTACCGTTTTGAAGAATCCGCTATTGTTTTGATTTATTTAATGTTCGGCGTCCTTCGATATTTAACTACATCAAAAACGTTGTCGCTATTACTTATTGTTGCTGTTAACAAAGAATTCCAAACTGCGAAATGATGTTGCATCATGTGAGCCAACTATCCAACCGGCTCTCATTATATTATTAGCAGACGACAAATGTTGATTCTGATTGGATGATTAAAATACACTGTTACTGTTTAGGACATTACCGCAAGTGATCCATAACTGATTAGATAATTGATTGCACTTTGTTATCGGATTATAAGCAATACACAATGTAGAAACACATGGTGAGCGTGTTTATTCTACGTATGTCTGTCAATAAAACGGGCTACCGCTCTTATAGATTTAAAGTAGCCAGGCGGGCGTCAGCTGGAAAATTTCAGTAGCCAGATGAAAAATTTCAGTAGCCCCCGGGCTCCGGGCAATGGATTTGTCGGACACTGTTCACTGAATTATGTTTTACATTTATCATAATGTATAACTTCAAGAAATTTTTTGATAACTTACCAACTCTTGTCCAAAAAATAAGTAAACCTGAAAAAGTGACAAAGAAGAACACTGAGTGGAATATGGAACAAATCAATTTTGTCTATGGAATAACTTACGCATTACCTAACCTATGATTAAAATCTGCCAAACATTTATAGATGCATTAACACAAATACAATTAAGGAAAAACACACAGACAGAATGAACAAGGTCGTTGCCTTATGCCTCCAATTTTGTGCAGGCAAAATATGATTACAATTTATAAACTCACTGAAATTATCTCAAATTGGTACTTACAGCGTACAGATAGAAGTCAAACAGCTGCGCCACACAAGTCACCACATCAAAGGCTATTGGCTTGAGAAGGCGCATCATTTGAATGTAACGACCTGACATATTTTAACAAGTATTCCATTACATCGACATTACTAGTGTATAACAAATTATTAATTTCAACATAATTATACTTATTATTGTTGTTAACATTATTATATGTCTATTGCAAAAATGTGTTATGTGTCATCAAAGTCATGCAATAATAGTTCAACATGACTTCTGTTTAAACAAAAGAAAGCGTTCTTTTGAATAGTTTTCCTCAATCTGATAGTAAGACTGGCACAATTTTCAAACTGGTAACAATGTTAACAGTTTGTAGCCCTTTGTTCAGTTTTACAGGAACCTTTTTACTATTATGGCTAGATGCTTGCAAATTTATAAGATTGCAATTCTGTAGAAGTAAAAGATAATTTGCTAGAATTTGTAACCATAGTGATGACAAATACCCCCCAAATGTCTCATGACGCAAGATGCAACATGATGTCATGGAATGTGTTAGTTGAGAAAGGGGCATAACTTTTATAATTTTCAAAGTAAGATGATGAAAATTGAAAGCTTAAAAGTTGAATGTCAAAAAAAGTTGGAAAACATCTGCTGACAGTTTGTGTCTTATAAAGCATAGACAGCCAGCCAGACAGACAGACATGATAAATCCACTACATTCTATTTACTTTGTTAATGGGGGAGAGATAATAATAAGTTTATATTAATAATAACGAACGTATACTCTAACAAGGGACAAAATTGTCACAAAACCAGGTTTTCATTGTGAAAAAAAAATCTGATAAAGGGAGAAAACTCAAACTGAACTTTTGAAATGACCAAAAAAAATTAACCCCCTTTGTAATTTTTTTTTTTTTTTAAATCTATTTTTAGTCGTGGCGACCTTGACATTGGAGATATTGACGTGATTCTTTTGTGGGACACACCGTCCCATGATGGTGAACAAATGTGCCAAATGATTTTAAAATCTCACAATGAATGACATAGTTATGGCCAGGACAAGCTCATTTATGGCCATTTTTGACCTTTGAACTCAAAGTGTGACCTTGACCTTGGAGATATCGACGTAATTATTTCGCGCGACACACCGTCCAATGATGGTGAACAAATGTGCCAAATGATTTTAAAATCTGACGATGAACGACATAGTTATGGCTCGGACAAGCTCATTTATGGCCATTTTTGACCTTTGAACTCAAAGTGTGACCTTGACCTTGGAGATATCGACGTAATTATTTCGCGCGACACACCGTCCAATGATGGTGAACAAATGTGCCAAATGATTTTAAAATCTGACAATGAACGACATAGTTATGGCCCGGACAAGCTTATTCCGCCAGCCCGCCAGCCAGCCAGCCCGCCAGCCAGCCAGCCCGCCCGCATTCGCCAATCTAATAACCAGTTTTTTCCTTCGGAAAACCTGGTTAAAAAGTGTAGGAGAAAGCCTGCAGTCAAGATTATGTCTACAGACAAACAGATGGACAGATGGATGTCAATTGTGTTTCCAGTACAGCCTCCTTTACTTAATTATTGAAAAAAGTTTGTAAGTAAAATGCACTTAAAGTGAATAATACAAAATACATTACAGAAACACATTTACACTGATCACAAAAAAATACTCCAAAATAATTTCTGCATACCTAAGACACGGAAAATATTTAAAGATGTGTTTGTCACTATGGAAACGTGCTTCTGGAAACTTCGACTCCTTGAAAACTTCCGTTTTCCTGGCCTGCAAATATAAAAATACACCTTACATAGCCATTTTTCTGTATGTATATTGATTCAAGAAGGTCTTTCATCTACTTGGTTCTACAGACCTAGATTTCTGTAATTGAAAACTGGTGAACCATTGAGATTGTGGTCCTCTTGAAACCTAGTGGATCGTTTATTTCCCAGTGCAATATTTTTTCAAGCACTGTCATTAACAATTCAATTTGCTTCCCTCACAAAAGAACATAGTGATCTATTTTAATGTTTTAAACAAGAGCACCACCTTGCGGGTGTAGACCGCTCATCTATTTTCTTTTAAAGGTGAAGGGACTCTCAATTTCAATCACAAAGGAGGGAGGGGTGGAGTGAAGAGGGGTGTATAGTGTGGGTGTGTGGACATTTATTACATTATCTTCAAAAAATGCGAAAAAAAATGAACAAAAAAAAAAAAAATCGGGGGTGGGGGGGTGGGGTGGGGGGGAGAGGATTCTTGGGTGTAATGGTTGGACGGTATTTCAAAAATAAAATAATAAAAATAAATATTTGGTTTTTTAACCGTTTCAAAAAAAAAAAATTGGGGGTGGGGTGGGGGGGGTGTAAAGTGTGAGGGTGTGGTGGTCATTTGTGAGATGATCTTAAAAAAAAAAAAATTAGGGGGGGAGGATGGGGGGGGGGGGGAGGGGGGGGAGGGCAAGGGGGATGGTTTGGTTGTAAGAGTAGTTTTGTCAAAATATCAATCAAATCTAATCATAAATAAAGAAGTTATGGCAATTTTAGAAAAATTTAATAATTTGACCTTGAGAGTCAAGGTCATTCAAAGGTCAAGGTAAAATTCAACTTGCAAGGTACAGAAACCTCATGATAGCATGAAAGTATTTGAAGTTTGAAAGCAATAGCCTTGATACTTAAGAAGTAAAGTGGATCGAAACACAAAATTTAACCATATATTCAAAGTTACTAAGTCAAAAAAGGGCCATAATTCCGTAAAAATGACAACCAGAGTAATGCAACTTGTCCTTTTACTGTACCCTTATGATAGTTTGCGAGTTTTCCAAGTATGAAAGCAATATCTATGATACTTTAGGGGTAAAGTGGACCAAAACACAAAACTTAACCAAATTTTCAATTTTCTAAGTATAAAGGGCCCATAATTCTGTCCAAATGCCAGTCAGAGTTACATAACTTTGCCTGCACAGTCCCCTTATGATAGTTAATAAGTGTTGCAAGTATGAAAGCAATAGCTTTGATACTGTAGAAATAAAGTGGTCCTAAACACAAAACTTAACAAAATTTTCAATTTTCTAAGTATAAAAAGGGCACATAATTCTGTCAAAATGCCAGTCAGAGTTACATAACTTTGCCTGCACAGTCCCCTTATGATAGTTAGTAAGTGTTGCAAGTATGAAAGCAATAGCTTTGATACTTAAGGAATAAAATGGACCTAAATTAACCAAAATTTTCAATTTTCTAAGTATAAAAAGGGCACATAATTCTGTCAATGATACTTTCTGAGAAAAGTGGACCTAAACGCAAAACTTAACCGGACGCCGACGCCAACGCCAAGGTGATGACAATAGCTCATAATTTAAAAAAAATAAATAAATGAGCTAAAAATGCGCTGACGACTTAACAAGAGAAGATTGATTTTGTTTATTCTTTAGAAACAATGCTTTATTTTCTATGGACAGTGCTTGAAATATTGTTCATGTTGAAAAATTTATAAATTGATAAACCTGAATAAACTTATTTTTCAGATGGGTTTAAGCTCAATAAGTGATCGGTCCTCAATAACTAAAAACCTGTAAAACTATCAGATTAATTAAATGCTTATTGTTTCATTAAGTTTTCAAAATGTAATCCATTTAAAAAACTAAATAAATGGTCCAATTTTAGAACAAGAGCACCGCATAACAGGTGCCAATGCTCGGCTGCAGGTGCAGTTTTGAATAAATGAAAGCTTGTCAGAATTTTTTTTTTTTAGAGGTCACAGTGACCTTGACCTTTGACCTAGTGACCCAAAAATGGATGTGGCTTGTAGAACTTCAAAGTTGTAGGTGGAAGCATATTGATTTTAGAGCAAAATGTCAAGGTTTTAGCACGACCCAGATGGCTGACGGCGGATGGTGGACAGCACGACGAGCTGGCTATGACAATACCTTGGGTTTTCTCAGAAAACAGCCGAGCTAAAAAATAAACAGCATTATGAGTCATCTGGACTTCTAGTGACCTTGCAGTAAGCCATGAAACAGAAGCTGACCTTAGCCTTTGGCTCTGCTATATGTTTGAGGGCTGACTGGGGAGGGGGGGGGGGGCACTTAAAGGCCAGAAGAGCCTCATTGGTGTTCAGTCTTTCTAAGCAGATGGAAGAAATATAATGAATAAGTTGTAAAATCAATAACCAATAATCAATATATTTTTTAAACACATTTTACTTTACCCTGTAAACGTAAGCTATTCACACAAATACTCAACTAAATAATAACTACAGTGAGTAAAATACATCTTATGAACATAATTATTGCTAAATATTCCATCAAACAATAGATTAATGGCCTCTTATAAGCTCAAAGAACAAATTGCCAGAGAAAATATAAGCTGTTTGCTCATTTACATTTATATGCTAGAATGTTTTAAACCGTTCCTGCAAGAATAAATGCCTTGCATCAAGAACCTGTTTCCCAACCATCAAGTTACCAGCCTACCTGGAGTGTGTTTCCCCCGTGAGTTCATCTATGAAGTCCTGCTTGAGCTCCTCTGGCACATCCGAATCACTGTCACTGTACTCTCCACCACTGCCATCATCCTAAAGCATGGGAGATGTCAATGTGAGACAAGACAAAATGTTTAAAATCAATCTGAGACAAGACCAGATGACTAGATCAATGTGAGACAAGACCAGATGACTAGATCAATGTGAGACAAGACCAGATGACTAGATCAATGTGAGACAAGTCACAAGACCAGATGACTAGATCAATGTGAGACAAGACTAGATGGCTAGATCAATATGAGACAAGACCAGATGACTGAAATCAATATGAGGCAAGACCAGATGACTGAAATCAATGTGAGACAAGACCACATGACTGAAATCAATGTGAGACAAGACAAGATGGCTGAAATCAATGTGAGACTAGACCAGATGGCTGAGATCAATGTGAGACAAGACAAGATGGCTGAAATCAATGTGAGACAAGACAAGATGCCTAAAATCAATGTCAGAAAAGACAAGATGGCTAAAATCAATGTGAGACAAGACCAGATGGCTGAGATCAATATGAGACAAGACAAGATAGCTGAAATCAATGTGAGACAAGACAAGATGGCTGAAATCAATGTGAGACAAGACAAGATGGCTGAAATCAATGTGAGACAAGACCAGATGACTGAAATCAATGTGAGACAAAACAAGATGGCTGAAATCAATGTGAGACAAGACCAGATGGCTTAAATCAATGTGAGACAAGACCAGATGACTAGATCAATGTGAGACAAGACAATATGGCTGAAATCAATGTGAGACAAGACAAGATGGCTGAAATCAATGTGAGACAAGACCAGATGGTTAAAATCAATGTGAGACTAGACCAGATGACTAGATCAAAGTGAGACAAGACCAGATGACTACCCTTCCCAAGTAAGTGTGTAAAAGTCGAGTTTAACACGGGTTTTATCCGTGTTAAACCAAGCGGTATTGGCAGTTGGTTTTTAGTGGGTTTTGGTATGTTGGTTTTTGTGAGTTTTGGTAAGTTCGTTTTTTCTGTGTTTAAAGTGGGTATTTTTACCAACTTGGTTAAAACTGAGTTAAACACAGAAAAAACTCACTTGTTACACATATGTGGGTTTTGGTAAGTTGGTTTTTTGTGAGTTTTGGTATGTTGGTTTTTTGTGAGTTTCGGTATGTTGGTTTATTGTGAGTTTTGGTAAGTTGGTTTTTTCTGTGTTTAAAGTGGGTATTTTTACCAACTTGGTTAAAACTGAGTTAAACACAGAAAAAACTCACTTGTTACACATATGTGGGTTTTGGTAAGTTGGTTTTTTGTGAGTTTTGGTATGTTGGTTTTTTGTGAGTTTTGGTAAGTTGGTTTTTTCTGTGTTTAAAGTGGGTATTTTTACCAACTTGGTTAAAACTGAGTTAAACACAGAAAAATCTCACTTGTTACACATATGTGGGTTTTGGTAAGTTGGTTTTTTGTGAGTTTTGGTAAGTTGGTTTTTTGTGAGTTTCGGTATGTTGGTTTTTTGTGTGTTACAAAGACTCACAAAAACCAACATACCAAAACTCACAAAAAACCAACATACCAAAACCCACAAAAAACCAACATACCAAAACTCACAAAAAACTAAGATCAATATGAGACAAGACCAGATGACTGAAATCAATGTGAGACAAGACAAGATGGCTAAAATCAATGTGAGAGAAGACAAGATGGCTGAAATCAATGTGAGACATGATAAGATGGCTGAAATCAATGTGAGACAAGACAAGATGGCTGAAATCAATGTGAGACAAGCCCAGATGACTAAATCAATGTGAGACAAGACAAGATGGCTGAAATCAATGTGAGACAAGACAAGATGGCTTAAATCTACGTGAGACAAGACTAGATGGCTAGATCAATGTGAGACAAGACAAGATGGCATAAAATGTTTTATTTATTGTTTTAGAAGAGAATTTCGCCTTATAAGTCTATATAAACCATTATTTAAGACAAGAGGGCCGTAAGCCATATGGACATAACTGTTCAGAGCAGCTTTTGTGATGTTTTCTGTTTTCAAAGAGTACCACGAACCATTTTCAAACACTGATGAGATATCTTTATAACAAAATTAGTCTTTTGATCGAATTTAATGATGATAAGACAAATAAGACATGTGTCCCATCTCCTGACAGTAGTCATAACTTGTAAGTTATTTCAAATAGCATGAATTACAAAGTTACACTCCGGCAAAAATGTTTTAAGACCAACCTTGCACTTTCAACTCCAAGTTTGTCCTTGACCTTTAAGGCAGGGAGACAAGTCGTACATGTGACATGTTGTCTTATGATGGATTGCATTTGTATTAAGTTATTTTAAAAACCATCAATAGATGGCAATGTTATGGCAGTAAAACACATTTTTAACCTGTTTTATGAACAAACTTTGACCTTTAACCTACAAGACAAGAGACTGTTGTTACATGTGGCATGTTCTCTTCTGATGGTATGTATTTGTGTAAAGTTATCTAAAATTCATCAATATATGGCAAAGTTTCCACTGTGACAGGAATTTTCAAACTCTTTTATGGTCAGATTTGACCTATAGCCTCAGAGTGTGACCTTCAACTTTGAGATATGTAAATGGGTGTTACACATGAAACATCTTCTATAAAAGTGGCTATTTATGCCATTTAAGGGGGGCATAAAAATGTGACTAAGAGAGTGTTCATAAGTTTTCACTATAACCATAAACTGAAAACTGCCCCAACCCCTGGTTATCATATTTTTAACAGACTATAGACATTTGCAAACTGCCAAGATATTTTTATAATAAATGTTCTAAGCAAGTTTCATGAAGAAGATTGAACAATCTTTGATACCCCCTCAACACATGCTTAGACACAGACAAACCCCCCATATAAATTCTACATTTGATGAAAAGATCAAGTGCCATAGTTAAGAAAAAATGTGATTAAGATTTGAAAATTTCAGCCAAATCAACCAAATAAATATAGTTACACGAGTTGAAAACTCACAATTTGGGAATTATGTATTTCATAGTAGAGAAACAGACAACAGATTATATTTCAGCCAAAATAAAATTCTTAAAATAATCTACACATTATGGTCCTTCAACGGAGAAATGTTAAGGGAAATCAACCCAGTAATTAAACAAGAGGGCCTGAAAGGCCCAAAGTCGCTCACCTGAGATAACAAGATATTTTTGGGACAAATCTTCTGACCAAGTTTCATGAAGATCAGAAAATAAATGTGGCCTCTAGAGTGTTAACAAGGTTTTACTATAGCCATATAAGGAAAAATGCCCCGCCCCCTGGCAGCCATGTTTTTCAACCAACCCCCATCATTTTTGAACTCGTCCAAGATATAATCGGGATGAATCTTCTGCCTAAGTTTCATTATGATCGGAAAATAAATGTGGCCTCTAGAGTGTTGACAAGGTTTTACTATAGCCATATAAGGAAAATTGCCCCGCCCCCTGGCAGCCATGTTTTTCAACCAACCGGCATCATTTTCGAACTCGTCCAAGATATTATTGGGATGAATCTTCTGACCAAGTTTCATGAAGATTGGACAATAAATGTGGCCTCTAGAGTGTTAACAAGACTTTAATACAGCCATATATAGCCATATAAGGAAAAATGCCCCGCCCCTTGGCAGCCATGTTTTTCAAGCAAAGGTTACCATTTTTGAACTCATCCAAGATATCATTGGGACATTTCTTCTGAGTAAGTTTCATGAAGATCGGCAAATAAATGTGGCCTGTAGAGTGTTAACAAGGTTTTACTATAGCTATATAAGGAAAAATGCCTGCCTCCTGGCGGCCATGTTTTTCAACCAACCGGAATCATTTTCGAACTCGTTCAAGATATTATTGGGATGAATCTTCTGACCAAGTTTCATGAAGATCAGACAATAAATGTGGCCTCTAGAGTGTTAACAAGATTTTACTATAGCCATATATAGCCAGCCATATAAGGAAAAATGCCCCGCTCCTTGGCAGCCATGTTTTTCAAGCAAACGTAACCATTTTCGAAATCATTCAAGATATTATTGAGACCAATCTTCTAACCAAATTTCATGAAGATTGGACAATAAATGTGGCCTTCAGAGAGTTAACAAGGCACATGTTGACGCCGCACAACACACAACGGACAAAAGGCGATCACAAAAGCTAACAAGAGATGTGTTTGTCAGAAACACAATGCCCCCTAATGTGCCGCTTTTTGTTGTTGACCTTTGACCTTAAAGGATGACCTTGACCTTTCACCACTCAAAATGTGCAGCTCCACAAGATGCACATGCACGCCAAATATGAAGTTGCTTTGTTCAATATTAATTCAAAGCGCTGAAGGCACTGAATTTGTTCGCTATTGCATAATTTTAGAAGCAACTCAGTTTTCAAACTTATGTTATAGCTTTTTATATCGCACGTTTGAAATGAACACAACCCATTCAAATTTTAAAGAGTGTGTCTTAAAGCACAGGTGGAGATGTGTGTGACTGTTTATCCTCATAGTAATGATATATAAATAACTTAGACAAAATAACAACAATATGTCTTTTTTTCACAATTGGTCGCTGCACTGGCAACCATCTTCAGAATTGTGGTTGCCTTGCTAAAGAATAACAAGCCTATAATCATGTACATGTTGTGATATGTGTATCTAATACTTTATCTATTTTCTTTTAATTATTGAGAAACAATTTTGCCCACATGACAGACTTTTAATGCAGCATTATGCCCCGTTTTCCCTAAAAGCAGCCAATATGTACAGATTTCAATGATAAACTTACCAATGTTATCGCACAAGCTGTTATAAACACTAGAGTGGCCAATATGTCCCACAAGCTTCTATTGTTTACATAATTACAGGCTGTTGTCTGCTGCAGTGTACCAGTTAAGTATAAACAGAAACGCATTTGTCGTCTGCTAATTTGACTAGAGTTATCCACACAGGCAGTCATGGGTTACGGGTCCTACTGTAGCTAAGGCATACCGATTTGCAAAATTGCATCTGCATTATTTGTGAGCTTTGCTCACAAATAAAAAGTTATGAAAATTTATGTTTTTATATTTTGACCTTTGACCTTGAAGGTTGACCTTGACCTTTCACCACTCAAAATGTGCAGCTCATGAGATACACATGCAAAAGTTATGATAAAACTTTAACGAACGTAAAACTTTTAGGAAAGAACAAGAGATGTGTTTGTCAGAGACACTATGCCCCCTTCTGCGCAGCTTTGATTTATTATAAACAAGAGATGTGTTCGTCAGAAACACAATGCCCCCTATTGCGCCGCTTTGAAATAATTAAAAAATATCTTTTGTTTGACCTTTGACCTTGAAGGATGACCTTGACCTTGAACTTCCACCACTCAAAATGTGCAGCTTCATGAGAAAGCCGCTTTGAATTTAAAAAATTTTTTTTTTACCTTTGACCTTGATCGTGAACTTCCACCACTCACAATGTGCAGCTTCATGAGAATGCCGCTTTGAATTATTTTTTTTACCTTTGACCTTGAAGGATGACCTTGACCTTGAACTTCCACCACTCAAAATGTGCAGCTTCATAAGATACACACGCATGCCAAATATCAAGTTGCTATCTTAAATATTGAAAAAGTTATGGCCAATGTTAAAGTTTTCCGACCAACCAGTGATTTTTTTTGCTTTTATTTGTTACAGCCTGTGCCATTTAAATTGGGAAAATTAGCGCGATAAACCGTCAAATTGGGAAAAATAGTGCGATAAACCATGAAATTGGGAGAAATTAAGAATTAAAAATATGAGTATAAGTAACAGAATTAATATTGTTTTTAAGTGCATGTTTGGGGGTTTTCTAGCCATTTTGAGAAAAGGAGTCTGGTGAAATTGGGAATTTTTTTTTAATCAATAAAAGTGGCAAATTTGGGAATTATTTATCGACAAAAAGGACTAAAATAAAGGTATATTGTTTGTAAGATGTTTAAAAAAAAATAAAGTTGAAATCTAGAGTTAAGAAATCATAAGACACTTCTTTCTTAAAAAAAAAAAATAATTTTTATTTTTTTTTTGTGGAAAATTTTGATTTTTTTTGGGAAAAATCGTAGAATTTCGCGATTGGGAAGCAGCCGAAATTCGGCGATCATTTTGGGCCAAAAAATCACTGCGACAGACGCCATATATTTGACATTTGACCTGGAAGGATGACCTTGACCTTTCACCACTTAAAATGTTCAGCTCCATGAGATACACATGCGTGCCAAATATCAAGTTGCTATCTTCAATAGTGAAAAAAATATGACCAATGTTAAAGTTTTTGGACGGACAGACAGACGCCAAATATTAGAAATTTGACCTTGAAGGATGACCTTGACCTTCACCTTTCACCACTCAAAATGTGCAGCTTCATGAGATGCACATGCATGCCAAATATGAAGTTGCTATCTTCAAGATTGAAAAAGTTATGGCCATTAAAGTTTTCGGACGGACAGACAGACTGACATACACACATACTGACATACTGACACACTGATGGACAGTTCAACTGCTATATGCCACCCTACTGGGGCCATAATTATCATTTGGCAGGTTCAGATTATTTGTACAAGGGAAGTAATATTTTTTAAAGGGATATAATAAAAATATTACTTCCCTTGTAAAAATGATCTGTACCTGCCAAATGATAAATAGAAATTATCTCCCTTTAAAGCTTATTACTTCCCTTGGATTTGTTTTTTTTACCTTTGACCTTACAGGATGACCTTGACCTTTCACCACTCAAAGTGTGCAGCTCCATGAGATACACATGCATGCCAAATATCAAGTTGCTATCTTCAATATTGAAAAAGTTATGGCCAATGTTAAAGTTTTCGGACGGGACGGACAGACTGATGGATGGACAGTTCAACTGCTATATGCCACCCTACCAGGGGCATAAAATTACAATGATATTTGACCGTTGACCTTGAAGAATGACCTGGACCTTGACTTTTCACCACTCAAAATGAGCAGCTCCATGAGATACACATGCATGTTAAATATCAAGTTGGTATGTTAAATATTTCAAAATTATCAAACTTTAACCAAGGTTAAGGTTTTGGACAGAATAACAGACAGACAGACAGACAGACAGGACAAAAACAATTTACCCCGATCTATCGATCCGGGGGCATAAAAAGAGGAGTTGACCACAAAATTTTGGGACTAAATATTCCATAGTGAAAAAACAGACAAAATGCCAAGTCATTCCTAAATCCTTCCATACTTTTAGTACCCTAAAACCATTAAATTAAAGCATATTTATTTTATGTAAGCTAAAGTGAACCACACTCTGTTTACTGGGTACAACCATTACTTAGTTTCTTTGCAGGTGAGGGATTTTCACATTGAAAACACAAACATATTAATAAAAATATTGGCTATCATTTCTTTACAACTATCAGCATAATAAAGTAAATACTGCACCCCTGCTCCTGCAAAAACATCTTCCTTCTCTTCCTGCTCAGTCTGAAAGTCGAATGGAGTAGTGTCCCCTGAGAACTCTTCAAAATATTGTCTTTTAAGAGACTGAGCTTCTGATTGGTCAGAGGTGGGCTGCCTTGCATTCCTATTAGTCAGGAAATTTTGTGGTGTGACAGACTGTCTCATGAATTTAAACTCCTGTGGAATATAAAGAAAACAGTTTTGTTTCTTGCAGGCATTAGATACTTTGTTCATGATCGGTGCTGACCAAAGTAAATACAAACAAGGGCTGTTTGTAAAACATGCATGCCCCCAATATGGGCTCTCAGTTGTAGTGACAGCCATTGTGTGAATATATTTTTTGTCAAAGTGACCTTGACCTTTGACCTAGTAACCTGAAAATCGATAGGAGTCATCTTCGAGTCATGATCAATGTACCTATGAAGTTTCATGATCCTAGCCATAAGCGTTCTTGAGTAATCATCGGGAAACCATTTTACTATTTCGGGTCACCGTGACCTTGACCTTTGACCTAGTGACCTGAAAATCAATAGGGGTCATCTTCGAGTCATGATCAATGTACCTATGAAGTGTCATGATCCTAGCCATAAGCGTTCTTGAGTAATCATCCGGAAACCATTTTACTATTTCGGGTCACCGTGACTTTGACCCTTGACCTAGTGACCTGAAAATCAATAGGGGTTATCAGCCAGTCATGATCAATGTACCTATGAAGTTTCATGATCATAGGCATAAGCGTTCTTCAGTTATCATCCGAAAACCATTTTACTATTTCGGGTCACCGTGACCTTTGACCTAGTGACCTGAAAATCAATAGGGGTCATCTGCGAGTCATGATCAATGTACCTATGAAGTTTCATGATCCTAGCCATAAGCAGTTCTTGAGTTATCATCCGGAAACCATTTTACTATTTCGGGTCACCGTGACCTTGACCTTTGACCTAGTGACCTGAAAACCAATAAGGGTCATCTGCAAGTCATGATCAATCTACCTATCAAGTTTCATGATCCTAGGCATAAGCGTTCTTGAGTTATCATCCGGAAACCATTTTACTATTTCGGGTCACCGTGACTTTGACCCTTGACCTAGTGACCTGAAAATCAATAGGGGTTATCAGCCAGTCATGATCAATGTACCTATGAAGTTTCATGATCATAGGCATAAGCGTTCTTCAGTTATCATCCGGAAACCATTTTACTATTTTGGGTCACCGTGACCTTGACCTTTGACCTAGTGACCTGAAAATCAATAGGGGTCATCTGCGAGTCATGATCAATCTACCTATCAAGTTTCATGATCCTAGGCCTAAGCGTTCTTGAGTTATCATCCGGAAACCATTTTACTATTTCGGGTCACCGTGAACTTGACCTTTGAACTAGTGACCTCAAAATCTATAGGGGTCATCTGCGAGTCATGATCAATGTACCTATGAAGTTTCATGATCCTAGGCCCAAGCGTTCTTGATTTATCATCCGGAAACCACCTGGTGGACGGACCGACCGACAGACCGACCGACATGTGCAAAGCAATATACCCCCTCTTCTTCAAAGGGGGGCATAAAAATTACAAACTATTTGGTACTGAGTAAATGAATGCCAGTTAGTGTTTTCTATATCAATGGTGAGATCTACAGATTTAGGTCTTCATGGCAAACTCTTTGTCAATAAAGGAGAAATGAACTACAACAAGAGATGTGTTTGTCAGAAACACAATGCCCCCTACTGCCCCACTTTGAGTTAATTTTTTTTGGTGATTATATCCCTTTAAAAAATATTACTTCCCCTGTGAAAATGATCTGAACCTGCCAAATGATAAAAAGAAATGATCTCCCTTTAAAGCTTGTAACTTCCCTTGGATTTGTTTTTTTTTTACCTTTGACCTTGAAGGAGGACCTTGATCTTGACCTTTCACCACTCAAAATGTGCAGCTCCATGGGATACACGTGCATGCCAAATATCAAGTTGCTATCTTCAATATTGCAGAAGTAATGGCCAATGTTAAAGTTTACGGACGGACGGACGGACAGTTCAACTGCTATATGCCACCCTACCGGGGGCATAAAAACCTTTAAGCATAGTAAATTTATTTTTAAAAAACATTAGACAGCTGAGTGCTGAAAATTTTCCATAAAATCTGTATCATAATTTAGTTCATGTTCTGAGTGCTTTTCAAGAAGCCGAAGGACAATACAAGAAAAGTGCCACAAACATTAAAACAAAGAAATCTGAAAGCCCTGCTTGGCCTTCAATTAACACTACGGAAAGCAAACCCTTTCCTGCTCAGAAGCAAACTGAAACTTGCTATATGGAACCAGCATAAAACTAGAGCAGTCTGTTCACGCTTAACAGAAGCAAACTGAAACTTGCTATATGGAACCAGCATAAAACTAGAGCAGTCTGTCAAACTGAAACTTGCTATATGGAACCAGCATAAAACTAGAGCAGTCAGTCAAACTGAAACTTGATATATGGAACCAGCATAAAACTAGAGCAGTCTGTCAAACTGAAACTTGCTATGTGGAACCAGCATAAAACTAGAGCAGTCTGTCAAACTGAAACTTGCTATGTGGAACCAGCATAAAACTAGAGCAGTCTGTCAAACTGAAACTTGCTATGTGGAACCAGCATAAAACTAGAGCAGTCTGTCAAACTGAAACTTGCTATGTGGAACCAGCATAAAACTAGAGCAGTCAGTCAAACTGAAACTTGCTATGTGGAACCAGCATAAAACTAGAGCAGTCTGTCAAACTGAAACTTGCTATGTGGAACCAGCATAAAACTAGAGCAGTCTGTCAAACTGAAACTTGCTATATGGAACCAGCATAAAACTAAATCAGTCTGTCAAACTGAAACTTGCTATGTGGAACCAGCATAAAACTAGAGCAGTCTGTTCACTGAAACTTGCTATGTGGAACCAGCATAAAACTAAAGCAGTCTGTCAAACTGAAACTTGCTATATGGAACCAGCATAATACTAGAGCAGTCTGTTCAAGCTTAATGCTGTTTGCAATTCATCAGTTTCTCACTGGATTGGGAAATGAGCCATTTAAACTTGATTCTAGTAAAAAAATATTTTATGTAATCTGATTTTCTAAGGAACTACACATGTGTCAAAGTGCTTATATGAGTGGTGAAGAGTTGGTGCCACTACCGACCACTAAGTGAAGCACATGGAATGATGACTTGACAGGACACAACTCCCATCCTTCATTCTCCAGGAACATTCGTAGCTCGTCCATCTTGGCTCTGCAAAGAATTAGGATTCTATGACAAATAAGAGTTTATGTCCCAATACACACGTATTTGTATATATTATTAATAAAATAATGTGTAGAAAAATAAGTGATCTTGCATTTTCAAATAAAAGCAAAAAGTTGCTGAAGAGTTTTTTTCTCTCAAGAAATTGTTTCCATTTACTTGTATTTCTATTACTAGACGAGAAGTATGCAGTTTTTTTTACAGAACTTTAATGAAAACAGGGGAAATTAAAAAGCTTCTGTCAATTCCTGATTGCACAGTATAGCATATACTAATAAAGTACTTAAAAGTAGAGTGTTACTGTGCATGGGTAAGTGTATCATAGTGAGTTTATGACAAGTTTAGAATTCAATTGTTCAAGTCGTTTAAAAATCAAATTATTTTTCAGCAAATAGACCAGTAAAACAAGAGCTGTCAGAAGACAGCGCGCTCGACTTTTCGAGTGCTTGACAGTATAACGTAAGCCATCATGGGGAAATTGTTCATATTCAATAATGTCAAGGCAACATAGTCATATTCTAACTGGAAGAGGACCAAAATTGAAAAATATTGATCGCTTATGTTTTAAAGAAGTGGTACACTATAGACGATTCTGAGTTCAGGTATATTTTCCACAATCTATTGAACATTTGTAAAGACATAAAACAAACTAATAAGATTATATTGCAAGTTTGATAGCAATAGCTTGGGTGGGATGGTAACATGGTCTTTCAAAAATAAAACAAGAGCACCACCTTGCGGGTTCAGACCGCTCATCTATTTTTCTTTTTAAAGGTGTATGGACCTATCTCAATTTCAATCACAAAGGAGGGAGGGTGGAGTGGAGAGGGATGTATAGTGTGGGGGTGTGGTCATTTATTACATTATCTTCCAAAAATGCAAAAAAAATGCAATAATTTTTTTTTATTTTTTTTGGGGGGGGGGGGGATTATTGGGTGGGATGGTTGGACGGTATTTCAAAAATAAAATAATAAAAATAAATATTTGAGTTTTTTAACCATGTTTGAAAAAAAACTAGAGATGTGTTCGTCAGAAACACAATGCCCCCTATTGCGCCGCTTTGAAATTATATATATATTTTTTACCTTTGACCTTGAAGGATAACCTTGACCTTGAACTTTCACCACTCAAAATACGCAGATTTATGAGAACGCCGCTTTGAAATAAAAAAAAATGACCTTTGACCTTAAAGGATGACCTTGACCTTGAAGGATGACCTTGAACTTGAACTTCCACCACTCAAAATGTGCAGCTTCATGATAACGCCGCTTTGAATTTTTTTTTTTTTACTTTAACCTTGAAGATGACCTTGACCTTGAAGAATGACCTTGACCTCGAACTTCCACCACTCAAAAATGTGCAGCTTAATGATAACGCCGCTTTGAAATAATTATTTTTTGACCTTTGACCTTGAAGGATGACCTTGACCTTGAAAGATGATCTTGACCTTGAACTTCCACCACTCAAAATGTGCAGCTTCATGAGAATGCCGCTTTGAAATTTTTATATATTTTTTTACCTTGAAGGATGACCTTGACCTTGAACTTCCACCACTCAAAATGTGCAGCTTCATGAGATACACATGCATGCCAAATATCAAGCTGCTATCTTCAATATTAAAAAAGTTATGGCCAATGTTAAAGTTTTCGGACAGACAGACGCCATATATTTGACATTTGACCTTGAAGGATGACCTTGACCTTCACCTTTTACCCTTCACAATGTTCAGCTCCATGAGATACACATGCATGCCAAATATCAAGTTGCTATCTTCAATATTGAAAAAGTTATGGCCAATGTTAAAGTTTTCGACTTATAGACACCATAAATTTGACATTTGACCTTGAAGGATGACCTTGACCTTTCACCACTCAAAATGTGCAGCTCCATGAGATACACATGCATGTCAAATATCATGTTGCTATCTTCAATAGTGAAAAAGTTATGGCCAATGTTAAAGTTTTTTTCGGACAGACGGACAGACTGACTGACATACTGACACACTGACGGACAGTTCAACAGTTCCCCTACCGGGGGAATAAAAAAAAAAATTGGGGTGTGGGGGGGGGGGTATAGTGTGAGGGTGTGGTGGTCATTTATTAGGTGATCTTAAAAAAAAAATGGGAGGGATTCAGGGGGGGATTCAGGGGGGGATGGTTTGGGTGGTGTCTATTGTGGTATGTCAGGTAAGAGTTGTTTTGTCAAAATACCAATTAAATCTAATCATAAATAAAGAAGGTATGGCAATTTTAGCAAAATTTAATAATTTGACCTTGAGAGTCAAGGTCATTCAAAGTTCAAGGTAAAATTCAACTTGCCAGGTACAGTACCCTCATGATAGCATGATAGTATTTGAAGTTTGAAAGCAATAGCCTTGATACTTTAGAAGTAAAGTGGATCGAAACGCAAAATGTAACCATATATTCAAAGTTACTAAGTCAAAAAAGGGCAATAATTCCGTAAAAATGACTACCAGAGTTATGCAACTTGTCCTTTACTGTCCCCTTATGATAGTTTGTGAGTGTTCCAAGTATGAAAGCAAATTCTATGATACTTTAGGGGTTAAGTGGACCAAAACACAAAACTTAACCAATTTTCAAGTATAAAGGGCCCATAATTCCGTCAAAATGCCAGTCAGAGTTACATAACTTTGCCTGCACAGTCCCCTCACAATAGTTAGTAAGTGTTGCAAGTATGAAAGCAATAGCTTTGATACTTTAGGAAAAAAGTGGACCTAAACACAAAACTTAACCAAATTTTCAATTTTCTAAGTATTAAAAGGGCACATAATTCTGTCAAAATGCCAGTCAGAGTTACATAACTTTGCCTGCACAGTCCCCTTATGATAGTTAGTAAGTGTTGCAAGTATGAAAGAAATAGCTTTGATACTTAAGGAATAAAATGGACCTAAACACAAAACTTAACAAAAAATTTCAGTTTTCTAAGTATAAAAAGGGCACATAATTCTGTCAAAATGCAAGCCAGAGTTATCTTACTTTACCTGCTCAGTCCCTTCATGATAGTTAGTAAGTGCTACCAAGTTTGAATGCAATAGAATTGATACTTAATGATAAAAGTGGACCTAAACGTTAAACTTAACCGGACACTGACGCCGACGCCGATGCCAAGGTGATGACAATAGCTCATTTTTTTCTTCGAAAAAATAGATAAGCTAATAATAAAAATAAATATTTGTGTTTTTTTACCATGTTTCAAAAACAATGTGTGGGGAAGGGTGGAGAAGGGGAAAAATGTGGGGTTGTGGTCATTTATAAGTTGATTTTTCAAACATAAGAAAAAAAGGAAAAAAACAATATTTTTTTTTTTTTTTTTTTTGGGGTGGGACTCTGGGGTGGGGCGTGGCAGATGGTTTAGGTGGAGTCCGTTGTGGTTTGTCAAGTAAGTGTTGTTTTGTCAAATAATGAATCAAATCTGATACTAAATAAAGAAGTTATGGCAATTTAAGCAAAATTTATTTATTTGACCTTGAGATTCAAGGTCATTCAAAGGTAAAGGTCAAATTCAACTTGCCAGGTACAGAACCCTCATGATAGTAAGAAAGTATTTGAAGTTTGAAAGCAATAGCCTTGATATTTGAGAAGTAAAGTGTATCTAAACACAAAATTCAACAAAATATTCAAAGTTACTAAGTAAACAGAGGGCCATAATTCCATCAAAATTCCAGCCAGAGTTCTGCAACTTGCCCTGTACAGTCCCTTATGATAGTTAGCGAGTGTTCCAAGTCTGAAAGCAATACTTATGATACTTTAGGAGTAAAATGGACCAAAACACAAAACTTAACCAAATTTTCAATTTCTAAGTATAAAAGGGACCATTATTCTGTCAAAATGCCAGTCAGAGTTACATAACTATGCTTGCACAGTTCCCTTATGATAGTTAGTAAGTGTTGCAAGTATGAAAGCAATAGCTTTGATACTTTAAAAATTAAGTGGACCTAAACACAAAACTTCACCAAATTTTCAATTTTCTATGTATAAAAAGGGGCATAACTCCAAAAACAATGCTGACAGAGTTATGCACCTTGACCTACACAATTGTCTTGTTGTCACATAGAAGTATTCCAAGTTTTAGTTAATTATCTTTGATAGTGTTAAAGTTATTTGACTTCATAAAAAAACTTTAACCAACGCCTGACATTGACGAAAAGGCAAGTAGTATAGCTCTCAGTTTTCTTCGAAAAGTCCAGCTACAAATGAATTTTTGTTTTCTCCTTAGTACTAATGTCTTTTATATTCAATATTAAAGACATTAGCACTAAGGAGAAAACTATTTTTTAATTTAATTTATTATTCCAATGCAATAAATACAATTTTTTTAGTGAATAATTACTAAACCTTGATTTTGTGCTGTCAACAGGCTTTTCAACTGGACAACCTAGGTTCCATTCTCACCTGGACAACCTAGAGTCCATTCTCACCTGGACAACCTAGGTTCCATTCTCACCTGGACAACCTAGGTTCAATTTTCAGCTGGACAACCTAGGTTCCATTCTCACCTTGACAACCTAGGTTCCATTCTCACTTTGGCAACATAGGTTCCATTCTTTGATGGACAACATAGTTTCCATTCTCACCAGGCCAAGCTAGGTTTCATTCTCACCTGGACATCCAATGTTCCTTTTTTACCTGGACAACCTAGGTTCCATTCTCACCTGGGCAACCTAGGTTCCACTCTCACCTGGACAACCTAGGTTCCATTCTTACCTTGACAACCTAGGTTCAATTCTCACCTAGACAACCTATGTTCTATTCTCACCTCGACAACCTAGGTTCCATTCTCAATTTAAAAACCAAGGTTCAATTCTCACCTGGACAACCTACGTTAAATTATTAAGTTGACAACCTACGTTCAGTTCTCACCTCTACAATCTAGGTTTTATTCTAACCTGTACAGTCAATATTCAATTATTAATTTGACAATGTATGTACAACTATCTCATTGGCAGCCTAGGTTTAATACTCAGTTTGACAACCAAGGTTCAATTATCCCTTCAACTAGCTAGTTTTTTATACTCATCTTTACAGCCTAGGTTCAATTCCCACCCGCATACCGCAAGACCAGACCAAAATTGAATATCTTTAACAGCATTAAAATAAACAAGAGATGTGTTTGTCAGAAACACAATGCCCCCTATTGCGCTGCTTTGAAATAAAATTTCAATTGATCATTTGGCAGGTTTAGAAATTATCTCCCTTTTATAGCTAATTACTTCCCTTGGATTGTATTTTTTGACTTTTGACCGTGAAGGATGACATTGACCTTAAAATTTGTTTCAGATTATATCCTTTAAAAAAAATATTACTTCCCTTGTGAATATGATCTGTACCTGCCAAATGATATAAAATAGAAATTATCTCCTTTTAAAGCTTGTTACTTCCAAAGTTTTCGGACGGACGGACAGACTGACTAACACACTGACAGACAGTTCAACTGCTATATGCCACCCTACCGGGGGCATAAAAACATTCAAACTCCAAAGTATACTATACTGTCATGCCATACCTGTGGTGGTTTTTGAAATAGTTGAGACTCTGCTGCTTCAATGAATCCTGCAGGCCCTCCGACTTGCTGTCACAGAAATACTCGCCAATGTCGATCATCCTGAAAAATGAGAGCAATTTTATATATAAAAGAAATCAGCATCCTAGGTTTGAATTAATGCTCTTTAAGCCAAAATTTCTGATGCAACCCAAAGCTAATATTTCAAAAAAGATTCTTAAACAAAGATTAACTTAATGAAAAAATCAAATTTTGCATTCATACAAATATAATAATTTATTACAAAAAAATTAAATGCTTTTCATTTTCTGCTAATTCCCTTGGGAGTTGTATCATGAATATACTTCGTTCAATATTCCGACTCAATTTTGAGATAAGGTTGACACATATGCTTGGTGTTCACAGATGTTTTAAGTTTTGAGTCAGTCTTAATCCTGAATTGGTGCAAGAGTTTGTGAATATTATTTTAGCTGTGATTTGAGACTGTTTGTGTGGTGACTTACATTCTCTGTGCTCTGCTCGAATGGAAAATAAAATCTCATATTCTGAGTTGAGGTAAAAAAATGTACCGTATTCATTATATCTGTACTAAGAATAGTTAGGAAAACAGATTTGGTTACAAGATTCTGGTGTTAAAAGGTGACAACATTGAACAGGACAAAGATAAAGAATTTCATGTTTTGAAAGGACAGGTTATATAAACAACATTGGATTTGTGAATAAGACACAGTTCATTGCTCAATGGTAAAATTATTAACAACAAAAAGGAGCTTCTTTTCTCATTAAATGGCAGCAAATTGGTTACATTGGTTCAATGCAAAAGTGTAAGCTTTGTAAACTGAAACTTCAATTGAAGAGACAGCTGCGCTGATACTGCTACCAAGCTACAATCACAATTGAACTCTATATTGGAATTTTGTGAACATACTGGAATGACAATTAATCAACAAAAGATGAAAATTATTGTTTCTAGAAACGGAGGTCCACTACAATCATATGAAAGTTGGGTCTATAAAAACAATCAGGTAAATATCATATCTGTATATAAATATATGGATCTTCTTTTTAGGCCTAAACTATCATGGCGAAAAGCTAAAGAAAAAACTTGCAGCTCAGGTCCTAATATCTATTTTTGCTGTTAAATCCTACCAAAGAAAATTTGGATATTGTTCATATAGGGAATATTCTTAATTGTTTGATTCAAATGATTCAAACTAAAACTCACATATGGTTCCGAGATATATGGAAAAGAATTCTCAGACATTCTTGAAAAAGTACAAATTAAGTATTTGCTTGGTGTAAATAAATCTGTAAATGATGGCATAGTACTAGGAGAATATGGTAATTACCTTTTTCTATATAACATCATGTAAAATGCCTTAAACATTGGTGTACATTGATTTGTATGACAGAGTTTCGATATCCTAGATATTGTTACATAATGCTTAAGTGGCACAACAAAATCGGAAGAACTAATTGGGTGACATCTGTAACAAATATTTTGTACCGTTATGGATTTGGTTTTGTTTGGATAAGTCAAGAGATAGGAAATATGGAATTCCAGCATGTAGATGTATTTCTTATGTCATTTAAACAAAGATTGATTGATTGTAAAACACAGAACTGGCTTGGATCTTTCATCAAGATGTGATACCTACAAACACTTCAAATGTATGTTAAATCCATAAACATATTCGTTTATTGTGTGCAATTTCATGTTCAAAAGTCAGTGTCTAGATTCCAATGTTCAAGTCATAAATTAGCCATTGAAACTGGTCAACATTACAGAATTTCAAGAGAACACCGATTATGTACATATATTTCAGTTTCATGTATTTTCAATTGTCCAAAATTTACCCAAGAAATGCACACGCACATCATTTCAAGGATTTTTTGCAGATAAATTACAATAAATACCGTAATTACTCTATGTATTCGGACACTCCTTTTTTTAGCAAAAATAATTATTTTTCATGACTCTTAATTTTCGGACACACAAGTTTTAGTCAATAATTAATGTCTCTAAGTTTTCGGACAGTATATTTTACAGCGCTATTTTACCAAATTTCGGTGCTGTTTTCGATATCTAATTACACTTGGATCATGGGGTTTTACAACCAGATTTACATCATAAAACATGGCAGGTGCATGCCTGAAGGCAACGGACCATAACATTTGAGTAATTGGGTAAATAACCTTGTAAACCCATATAAACAATGGTTTCGCCCGATAGCATAAGCGATATGACAATTACCAGGGGTAGTGCCAATTAACATTTCAATTATCTACCGCAATGGTACTACCCCTTCTCAGTAAAATAACTGTGACAAATACTAAACGCTTCAAAGTGTGATGCACCCTATTGCAAGTTTTACGAACAATGGAAGGTGTTAGACAACAACTATCGGAAATGCACAAACATAGAATTCAGTGTTTGCTTTTTTTATTGCGTTAATTACAGGTTCATACAAGCGAGTATCGGTACATCACATGCTTATCTTTAAACTCGTTGGTCAAAGTACAATCTTTAAGTAACTTTCTGTCAAATAAATTAAGCATTTATAATTATTTAAAATGCAGTGCACACATATATAACTGTAATTTATACTAAACGACATGGTATTTTACAAGCGCGTGCTATTACCAGTTGTCGTTGATACAATTAAAGCTATTTTCGGACACTTCAATTGTGGACTCTAAGTATTTGGACACCTGTATTTTGTGAATATTTTTCATATCTAAGTTTTCGGACACAAAAACATAGAGTCATACGGTATCAGTTGATTCAATTGACACAAATCAAAGACTTGTGTGCGTGTTTTGAGTATTCAAGAATATACTTCTTTACTTAAATAAACATTTAATAACGTATGTATGTATGTTTATACATAATTAACATATGGACAAGTAATAAATATTATTAAAATATATAACAAACACTTCAAGACCAATCCATGTATACCAATACCTGTTAACAATGTCAAGAAAGTGAATGAACTCCTCAAGTTTGAAGGCGGAGAGATTAATGCCTAGAATGTATGTGCGCACTTTCTGCTGCACGTCCTGCCAGATTCGCACCAGTCCATGTTCAAGCTTCTGCTTGATGTAGGCCACACTCATGGAGTCTGGGTTGTCAGAGGCTTGGTCTGGATATGTATGGGAAAAAAGCACATGATTCAAATACTGTTTTAAGGGGTATAATTCTGTGTACAGAGCTCCAGATAAGGGTCGTATTTTCGTAATTACAAATTATTTATTTATCAAGTCCGTTACGAATTTATTTTAAAATCTTGTCGTACCATTAAGAATTACAAAATCAAGTTACGAATATTATTTTTACATCTGTTCGAATCAACTGTTATTAAGTTCTTTTCACAGTATTAAAGATCTTTTCAGTGCTTATATAGAATGGTTATCGGGTTTGTTTAACAAAGCGCTTTTTTTCCAATAAAAGCGGCATGTACAGTCTTTCTGTCAAAAAACAAAGGCGGCGCCCAGAGAGCATCCTAAAAAACTGCAAAGCGTGCAAAAACACGCTTTTAACATATTGTACGCAAAGTGAGCCAAAGTTGAATGTTAAGAAAGACATTATAGAAAAGATCGTATACGATGCTGTATGTTCAGTTGCCGACACAGTCGGAAAAGCTAAAAATAAACGCGACCCGAAGGGTCCAAACTTAAACAAAAAAACATTGAACAAGTGGAAGGGACAATTCCCGTGGCTAATCGCTTGAAAATATTGAAGGGGAAACCCGTTTTAATTGTGTAATATGTAAAAATTTATCGAAGGCATGCAATCTAAGCACAGTTTGGGCATATGAAGGTATTTGAAAAATAAAATTGTATAATACTGAATAGACACTGTTGAACTCGTATAAATAAAGTTGCTAGTATGTTTATTTTGATTTTTTGCATAAAAATAACCATTATTATTTATTTTTATGTCATTTAGAAAAGTTAAGAATTATTTTCCAAAACTTAGTAGTAACGTTAAGAATAAAATTTCAGAGTTAAGAATTCTTTTTGAAAACCTGGTAGTAACGTTAAGAATTTCACAAAACCTTATCTGGAGCTCTGGTGTAATTTTTTCAAAATTTTCCTCACAATTTATTTAATCCATTTCAATTTTGATCTTCTTCTATGATTTAAATGTACAGAGAAATGCATTAAAAAATATATACAAGCAGTTTCATTTACATCCTTTTCAATAACTTAAGCTACAGTTGATCACATAAAGAATAAATTCTCCATTCTATGAAGTTTAAAATAACAACAGACCATGGGCATACATTTATTCTTAAGATTATGACAAATTTGCTATACCGGTAATAACATTTCTTTCACTCAAATTCAGCTGAATTAATACTTTCATAAAACTGCAAAAAGTGGAAAACAAACAAAAACCCAATAGAATAAACTGCTGTATCTCGCCGTAATTACACGACACTTGTTGACTCTGTTAACATATAGAAAATGCCTGATTAGTTTCAAAGCCCTGTTTACCTGTATTAGCAGTGTCAAGATGTGTTTCATGCCAGCGGGTTGTGCAGTGATAACTCTTCATAATCCCCCATAAGGCCTTGCACACACCGATGAGACACGGAGTAAAACTTTCTATGGTCACATGCTGAAATAAAACCATTTGTGTCGTGTTTTGAGAAAAAAGGGCATAATGCATGTGCGTAAAGTATCCCAGATTAGCCTGTGCAGTCCGCTAATCAGGGAGGACACTTTTCGCTTTTATGGTATTTTTAGTTTTAAGGAAGCCCCTCATTACCGAAAACCAAGTTTATGCGGAAAGTGTCCTCCCTGATTAGCCTGTGCAGACTGCACAGAGCACAGGCTAATCTGGGAGGACACTTAACGTACATGCACTAAGCCCAGTTTTCTCAGAACAAGGCTCATTTGATTTCAAATCCAAACACGTAGCTTAATACAGCACTCTTTCAACTATGGTATACAAAAATACACTTAAGTCAAACTTCAGCTACATCATTTGGAGAGAAAATCCTTATTACACAAATCTGCCTTTTCATGGCAAAACACGCATTACAGTGTACAAACAGTTAGACATAGACTACATGGATTTGTAGGCCAGCTACCCAGTCAACTGAGCTAGCTCGCCTATTCCCCAAATGTAATCCCCAGTAAGAACTGGATAAAGTGTATTTAAAAACCTCCATCTGGCGAAACTTGGCTTGACGCATGTGCATAAAGTGTCATCACAGATTAGCCTCTGCAGTCCACACTGGCTAATAAGGCACCACTTTTTCAGCATTTATGAAAATTTTCGTTTAAAGGAGGTCTATTCTGCACAGTTTGCCCAGAACGATGTATGAAGTTGTGTGACAAGATCCATACTTTGTTCTCAAAATCTTTAATTGAAAATGTAATCCTATCAGTGGTCAATTAATAATTGCTTTCTGGTTCCACAATATCCCACCTTGCAAAGGTCAGCAAACTGCAGCTTGTTGAAGTTGGTTGCTCCACCTGGCGGAGCATAGAGCTCCACGTATCCTAGTACCACCTGGAATGCTGTGTTGTGGATGGCGCTCGTGAAGTGAAGGTGCAACTGGTCGAGCGCCATCTGAAATTGAAACCAGGATTCTAGGATTATTGAGGTTCTGAAATTGAAACCAGGGTTCTAGGATTATTCTGGAAATGATACCTGAGGTTCTAGGATAATTGAGAAGGGGACAAAAATAATTCTAAACTGCACTATTCCTGCAGGACGAGTGCATTAAAATTTTCACTTGTCCTGCAAACACATGCACTCGTCCTTTAAATGTGTGTTATATAAAGATTGCAAAGGACTGATATGACTAATAAAGTTCCTAATATCACTGCTTAAATGCTGCTTACTCAGTTATTCATGCCAGCTGATCACCAGCTAAAACCGTACTTCACGGTTAAATAATTCTTTAAAAATCAATACTTACAGTGAATGCAGTCGGATGGTTCCCTGTCAACATGGACGCGCAAAGTTTACACCCCAAAAAAAGGCCAATATTTACTTGGGACACAGTATCCCATAACAATGCCAACTGCTGTTTGAAATTTGCAATAACAATTTCCGGTTCATTCGCGTTCTACTTTCGGATTAGATATGCTTAAGAAAATGATTTTCTTTAATGAAAAAGAGTCTTACTGGTCAGAAAATACATATTTTAACATCAGCTTTTTTAAAATCATCCTGAAGGACGAGAGCTTTAGGGAAATTCACTTGTCCATTCAAGATTTCACTCGTCAATACTTGCGGACGAGTGAAATTTTTGTCCCCTGATTGAGGTTCCTCATGTGGGCTTAAATCAACATACCAAGGTTCATTAACTAAGCACAGGTACTTTTGAATTGTTGCAGGATCCAAATTTGGACAGACAGATGGACACACATGCCAACCTGGGGTTAAACTAACTCTTGGGTTACACTAATAGTGAACTAATACCTGGTGAAGTTTCTGATTGTGAATATTTTCGTGCATATCATAATATCTTTTACGGCAAAGCTTGATCAAAGATCAAATAATGACAAATAAATGTCAATAATGTACGAACAATAGATGCTTGCCTGTCTTTTCCCAAGCAGGTCATATGCCTGTTGTATCTTTTGGTAATGTTTGGCATCAAAACGAACACAGGTTTTTGACAAGGCATAATCCAGCTGCTCTTCTATAGACTCAAGTGTGTCTTGAAGTTTTGAACTCAATTCACTGAAAGGAAAAGTGGTTAGTCAAACTGCTTAATTTTAGTTTGAAACAACTGAATCATGTTTATCGTACCCTACTAAGGAAACAGACTCTATCTCAATTACATATGGGCTTAAATAAATAGGAAATTAATTTTCAGACTTTTCATATAAAAAAGACACTTATCTGTTGTAGTTGAAGAGCATCTTTTTTTTAATCATACCCTTTCTTACCTTTTTGAGCAGAAGTACCTTCAGGTACAATTGGAAATTTCAAATTCTGTAGCTTGTAAAATATGGGTTTATATATAAGCATGTATAACCCAAGTATAAGTGGTATTTTATTTAAGATAAATCGGTACCTGATACAAGCGTAGTGCTTCAACATTGCTGCGGCTTTCTGGCACTCCAAACAAAGCTGGATAGCGCCACAGAAATCTTCCTCCTACAGACATATTCACAATCTTCAATTCACGCTCAAGAGAATTGTTAGCAGAATGCCATTTTTATGAACTAAACCAGAACTCTGCAGGTCAGAGGTTCTACGTAATGGGGTATGACTGATCTATTCTTAGAGAAATATTGAAGAACAAAACAGTACTTTTTCTTTGACCCATCATACATACTTTATTTGTTACACAGTGTCAAACAAGAGGAACTGAGTGTCTAAGAAAGGAATAACATATTTGCTCATAATATGAAATTTTACTTCATAGTTCCCAGGCTATAATTGTTGCAATATCACGGGCTGCAATATGATCATATCACGGAGACTGCCCTGCAGTCTTTCTTTTTTCAATGAAACGGAATCATTTGTTTACTCTGTCAGGGTATCAAAAGAACATTTTGTTCTGAGCAAGTTTCAATTTCAGCCAGATTGTGACAATAACGTAGCCATTTAAGAAAAGTTTGCCACCCCCTTGCTGCACAAACCAATATCAAACTTGGCCAAGGTATGATGTGACAAAGTTTCATGCTGATTGGGCAAAATATGTGCTCTCTACAATAATCATACAGTTCTTAAGGTGTATGAGTGTATGGGAAAAACAACCCTGACCCATGCCATCAATTTTTTAAACGGAGCAGAACCATTTATAAACTCAATTAAGACAATTCTTAAACACAGTCTATGTTGTCTGGGCAAACTATTGGACTTCTAGAGTTTTCACAAGGCTTTTCTTCTTCTGGACTAGAAGACCTAGTTTTTGATCCCATTTTTCTACTTAGCTAAGATACCATTTGGACTCACACTCTGACAAACTTGTATAATGATTATAAGTAGTGGCTTCTCAATTGTCTTCAAACTTGTCTCGTTTTGAAAAGAGCTTCTCCATTGTCTTCAAACTTGTCTCGTTTTGAAAAGAGAGCTTCTCCATTGTCTTCAAACTTGTCTCGTTTTGAAAAGAGAGCTTCTCCATTGTCTTCAAACTTGTCTCGTTTTGAAAAGAGAGCTTCTCCATTGTCTTCAAACTTGTCTCGTTTTGAAAAGAGAGCTTCTCCATTGTCTTCAAACTTGTCTCGTTTTGAGAAGCCACTACTTTCAAGAGTCATACAAAGAACTGCAATATCCCAGCTCATCTTATGGATGTTGTGTTCAAGTGAGCAAAACATCAAGATATTTTTATCAAATATTTAGTTAAATGTTTTTTTTTTAAACGAACAAAACTGTTAAAAAAGTTAACCAGGCAGAGGTTTTGGAACTCTCTATAATGAAATTTTTTGCGTTTCTTTCATAAATTAAATGTACATACCACCATCATTTCACGTAATCTCAGGTCAGTTCTTTGCTGCAAAGATGTGATACATGTAAATTACCCTCTAAATAACAGGAAAATTAAGAATTCGTAACATCCATAATGCACAAAACAGACTTGAATGGTCACAAATATTGGCTATACTATGTTGAATCTAGGTATAAAATTGCTTCATTTTAAATTTTGTCTTGTAATAATATGGAGTGCTTTTTATACAGTTTGTATAGTTGTATAGTTTTATACAACACAAAACAATGTTAGCACAATGTATTTATTTACAAGCTAAAGATGAGCCATTAAGGTTCAGATGTAACAATTACATACACAAAATTTCGGATCAATTTATAATTATCATTAAATTAAATTACAGTAAAATTATGAGCTGTTATAAAATGATTGCAAAAAAACTCCAGAAAATTTCACATATTTTATCCAATTCATGAATAATTATTATACTTTCATTTTTGTGTGAAAATGAGACGTATTGTGATTCAATAGCCAAAAATGTATGCAGTCAGCAATAATATGTCTGCACTGATGAACTGATAGACATGTAGATGTGTCGTACCAGTGTCTTGATGGTTTTGATAAACTTGAGAAGTTCCCTTAGCTGCTGTCGTTTCCTCACATTGGACAACAGGCGGAGACTTGCTAAAGTGAATTTGTGTCTCGCTTCAGAAAGTTGCCTACAAATATGGCATACAAATTATGTAAAGTATCTGCCTAGTCTCAGAAAGATGGCTAGAACACAACATATACATTCTGATTCATATTAAGTATTTGCCTAGCCTGGTAGTTGCCTAGATACAGCCTCCTATATACAAAAAAGCTTACATAACAAAACAGCATGCAGTTCATTACAAACTCGTATTCCATTTTTATTAACTGTAATTTTATTTTCATGTCTAAATATATATAGTAATACAATTCAAAGTTTAAGTGTTGCTTTAAATGTTTTCCTTCAAATAAACAAGCTTTTTGTATAACCAAACAACATATTTTTGTGTTTAAATTATGATGTATATTGTTTGAGATTCTGAAAAATAATTATTCATAATGAACATTGTTTCTTAAAAGCAAAATATCGGCAAATGAGTCCGAAAGCCCTTCTGGAATTGCAAGTGACAATTAATATTTTTAAATCATAACAAGCTGAGCTTAACGAAGAAAAAAAGTTGTCTGAGCACACCTACCCTCTGCCATCTTTGCAGATGATAGTGGCCAGCTGTAATGTCTTCTGGAGCTCCATGACTCTCTGTAATTCGGCTGCATATGCAGGGTGGTTCTCCAAAACCAGCTCAGAAACTTTCTTTGAAACCTGCAAGAAACAAAAAAAATTCTAAGCTTATAAATTAATGTAAAAAACATAACATTAATAGTCAAATGTTTCCAGAGAAAGAGAATGGCCTGGTGTCAGGAGAGCTTTTAGGGGAAATCATAACTTAAGATAACTTAATAATTAATAGGGCCTTAGTATTAAAGAGGCAGAGGGCTACCAATTGATCACTGTGACAAAAGTCTTATTTTTAATAGTAAACACAAAATCCAGATTTTATATAAATGTATAAGTACACATGGGAGATTTAAAGCATGCTTGCTTCTCATCATAGAGTAGCCATGACAATGTATCAAACCATGTAGCATGGAATGAAAGTTGTTCTTATTTTGTCCTTCCAAATGTATATCTAGGAAAACAGAAATGTCTTAAACTCAAGGATCAATCAACATAGTTAATAAACTTATAAATGACTTTAAAAAAATTCTGTCTATTTGTCCACATTATTAACCAAACCAATTTTGAGTTTTATCGTTTTCATTAACAAATTACAATTATTATGATTATGGAAAATATAAATAAAAAATTAATAAAAACAAGAATATCAGTGAAACTGATGGATGCTCCCCGATGAAGCGCTTTGTCAATCTATGTGTTAATAACCACCTTAAACAAGATATGTGTTTGTCAGAAACACTTTGTTCCCTGTTGTGCCGCTTTAAATGTATATATTTGACCTTTGACCTTGAAGGATGACCTTGACCTTTCACCACTCAAAATGTGCAGCTCCATGAGATACACATGCATGCCAAATATCAAGTTGCTATCTTCAATATTTCAAAAGTTATTGCAAATGTTAAAGTTGGCGCAAACAAACACACAAACAAACCAACAGACAGGGCAAAAACAATATGTCCCCCACTATAGTGGTGGGGGACATAAAAATCTATTATTAGCCTTGGTGACCTTGACCCCAGTGACCTAAAACCTCATCAAGAGGTAGAGGTCCATGCAAGGTACCTACATGCCAAATATGTAAGAGATCGGAAAAAAATATTGAAGGTGCTATGAGAAACTGTAACAAAAGTGTGACGGAAGGAAGGAAGGAAGTAAGGAACTTCAAACTGGCAACTGTATGCCCCCCGAAAATTTTCGGGGAGCATAACGAATGAAGTGCAATAACATAATAGGGAAATACAAGAGATGTCTTTGTCAGAAACACAATGCCCCCTACTGCGCCGCTTTGATTTATTTTTTCTATTTTTTTATTATATCCCTTTAAAAAATATTACTTCCCTTGTAAAAATGATCTGTACCTGCCAAATAATCAATATAAATTATCTCCCTTTAAAGCTTGTTACTTCCCTTAGATTTGTTTTTTTTACCTTTGACATTGAAGGATGACCTTGGCCTTTCACCACTCAAAATGTGCAGCTCTTTGAGATACACTTGCATGCCAAATATCAAGTTGCTATCTTCAATATTGCAAAAGTTATGGCCAATGTTAAAGTTTTCAGATGGATGGACAGTTCAAATTCTATATGCCACCCTACCGGGGGCATACAAATCAATTAAAAGAATATAAGCTATGACACTTTAGTATTTAATTTTATGGAAAGCCATTAGCAACCATCAGAATCCCAGCCGGAGACCGCCTCAGACAAATACAGGGCGCAGGATCAGCAGGGTTCACAGGGGTTTACACACGGGCTGGACAGAGTGTAAACACACCATTAAGAACTATATTTTTGCAAACATCTAAAGTTATAGAAATACATTTGCAAAAACCTTCAGTGCATAAAAGAAATTGTTTGCTATTATAAGAAGTTAAAGAATAAATCCCTGACTAAGTCTAAAATTGGTGTCAAAATTTCACATATCCTGCAGCATAACTGTGAACATGAATGCTCAACATATAGAATTTTTGGTCAAGAACACAGGCTTAGTAAATAAAATAATGCTGATGTATTTCACATTGCCATTAGCAGTATAAAAACTGTAATTTTTGCACTGGTTTAAATTCTTAAGAAAAATTATTTTAAAAAGTTATTTGAAAAAAATGATCCACTTATGTTCAATTCTGAACCTCAAAAAGTCATGCGATCCTGCACCCTGAATAGGCATTGAGGCAACACAATGAATATTGTGACTTCCTTAAAGCATATTAACACAAATATTGAAGTAACAGTCCCCATGCCTTACGCGCCATTACCTGCGCTATTACCTACGCCCTCTTGGGATGAAACATATTTTCAGCCTGTCATTTATTGATAACACACTTGTACAGGTAAAATTTGTGAACAGAAAGGAATCATTTGTACCTTCGTATCTTTTTCAAGACACACAAAGGATTTATGTGCAACTGGATGCTTAAATTTAAGTGTTTCTATATACTATTCATAACATTCCTGTAAATTGGCTAAGTAAAAGAATCAACCTACTGCCTGCAGTTGTCTTTGAAGTCGGTTTCTATCATCATCTATTTGCTCTAAATTTAGGGCTTCTGGAAGTTTCTAAAAATAAACATGTGAGATGATAAAATTACAAACAAGAGCACCGCCTTGCGGGTGCAGACCGCTCATCTATTTTCTTTTTAAAGGTGAAGGGACTCTCATTTTCAATCACAAAGGAGGGAGGGGTGGAGTGAAGAGGGGTGTATAGTGTGGGGTTGTGGACATTTATTACATTATCTTCCAAAAAAGCGAAAAAAAAAAAAAAAAAAAAATCGGGGGCGGGGGGTGGGGGGGGGTGGGGGGGGGTGGGGGTGGGGGGAAGGGCGATGGGGGGGGGGGGGGATTTTTTGGGTGCGATGGTTGGACGGTATTTCAAACATAACCGTTTACAAAAAAAAATGGGGGGGGGGGTGGGGTATAGTGTGAGGGTGTGGTGGTAATTTGTGAGATGATCTTAAAAAAAAAAAAAAAAAAAAATTGGGGGAGGGGGGTGGGGTGGGGTGGGGGTATAGTGTGAGGGTGTGGTGGTCATTTGTGAGATGATCTTAAAAAACAAAAAACTAAAAATAGGGGGGGGAGGGGGGAGGTGGGGGGGGAGGGGGGGGAGGGCACGGGGGACGGTTTGGGTGGAGTCTATTGTGGTATGTCAGGTAAGAGTAGTTTCGTCAAAGTATCAATCAAATCTAATCATAAATAAAGAAGTTATGGCAATTTTAGCAAAATTTAATTATTTGACCTTGAGAGTCAAGGTCATTCAAAGGTCAAGGTAAAATTCAACTTGCCAGGTACAGTAACCTCATGATAGCATGAAAGTATTTGAAGTTTGAAAGCAATAGCCTTGATACTTAAGAAGTAAAGTGGATCGAAACACAAAATTTAACCATATCTTAAAAGTTACTAAGTCAAAAAAGGGCCATAATTCCGTAACAATGACAACCAGAGTTATGCAACTTGTCCTTTTACTGTACCCTTATGATAGTTTTTGAGTGTTCCAAGTATGAAAGCAATATCTATGATACTTTAGGGGTAAAGTGGACCAAAACATAAATCTTAACCAAATTTTCAATTTTCTAAGTATAAAGGGCCCATAATTCCGTCCAAATGCCAGTCAGAGTTACATAACTTTGCCTGCACGGTCCCCTTATGATAGTTAATAAGTGTTGCAAGTATGAAAGCAATAGCTTTGATACTGTAGGAATAAAGTGGACCTAAGCACAAAACTTAATCAAATTTTCAATTTTCTAAGTATAAAAAGGGCACATAATTCTGTCAAAATGCCAGTCAGAGTTACATTACTTTGCCTGCACAGTCCCCTTATGAAAGTTAGTAAGTGTTGCAAGTATGAAAGCAATAGCTTTGATGCTTAAGGAATAAAATGGACCTAAACACAAAACTTAACAAAATTTTCAATTTTCTAAGTATGAAAAGGGCACATAATTCTGTCAAAATGCATGCCAGAGTTATCTATCTTTGCCTGCCCAGTCCCCTCATGATAGTTAGTAAGTGTAACAAGTTTGAATGCAATAGCATTGATACTCACTGAGAAAAGTGGACCTAAACGCAAAACTTAACCAAAATTTTCAATTTTCTAAGTATAAAAAGGGCACATAATTCTGTCAAAATGCACGCCAGAATTATCTAACTTTGCCTGCCTAGTCCCCTCATGATAGTAAGTAAGTGTACCAAGTTTGAATGCAATAGCATTGATACTTTCTGAGAAAAGTGGACCTAAACGCAAAACTTAACCGGACGCCAACGCCGACGCCAAGGTGATGACAATAGCTCATAATTTAAAAAAAAAAAAATAGATGAGCTAAAAATATTAAAATAAAAAAATATACATGGAAAAGGTTTACAAAACAAAATGCGTGTCTTTCCCTTGGAAGGATCTTATTCGGCATAAAATCTCCATCATTACTTGAAATACACCCTACTTTCAAAACTCTGCAAAACATTGTCCTATAGCTTTGTGATAACTAAGAAAAAAACAGCATGAATTACAAAAGTATTACACAAGACGCTAGACACAGCTCGAGACAAAATTAGTTACTAATCCAACGAGATGTGATTATGTACCTGCAGTTCAAACAGACTGGTGTCTGTGTCCTCATAGTATTCTTTGTCAATATTCTCTATAGTCTCACGATCTTCTTGTGGGTTAGACTGCAGCATTTCATGCTAAAAATGTTCACAGACACGGTTTTATGCTTTGAGAATTTTCCTTCACAAAATATTACATTCCATTGCAACTTCTTTGCTACTTGAGATAAACCCCCGTACAACAAGTCTGTTAGTTGCCTACATTTTAGATTATGTTAATATTTAAAAAATAAAATAAAAGAATTTCAATATTTGCATAACAAGATTTTACGACACATTAAACATGTATCAATCTTTGTGATTTTACCAATTTAAAGCAAATTGATGCAGAAATTCCCAATATCATGGGAATCGGTCATGTTCCAAAACTGCTGAAAAACACCCCAAATAAATATTGAGGTATAAGTGTGAAACCATTGTTTCTAATACAGAAATGTTGAGCAGATACACTAGCTTCAAATATATATTTGATAGTGATTTTTTTTTCTAAAAAGTTGTGTAATGCAACAGACCTTATACTTGGAAACAGCAGGTTCATCAGCAAACAACTCATGACTGATGTTTTCTTCGATTAGTGATATATGAGAATCCTGGAGAACAAAAATCAACAACAATCAACTTGTGCTTAAGCACAAGTTACAAATAGTCCAAAATAAAATGGTTCGTTTTATTAACAATTCCCATTGTAGGACATCACTTGTTGTATCGCATTTTGAAGAACTTGGTTTATTGAACGTTGAACAAAGATGCAAGCAACTTCGGCTTAAACACATCCATAAGATTTTCTACAATAAATGTCCAAGCTATATGAAAGACAATTTTGTCAAATGTACAGATGTCCATCAGTATGGGAATAGATCCCGATTTAATTTTTATGTACCTCAAGTTGATGGCTTTACTAGTTCTTCATTTTACTACAATGGTATTACGGATTGGAATGCATTACCCGATAATATAAAGTCCATCGAATCGAAATTTACTTTTAAGAAACTTGTTAAGACACATCTATTAAATGATATGAAGGTAGACGAGAATTCCATGTATTTTTACTTTTAGATTTGTTTTATTTTTATGTAATTCATTATTTTTATGTTTTTTATTCGTGTCAGTGTATTATCATGTCAACTTTTGAAAGATTCACTTAATTCGTAGAAGAAATCATGTGTAGGATCATGTCGATTATATATTAAGAACTGAAAAAACAATATATTTATAGTCACGTATAAGATCTGTTCGACTAAATCCAGGGACCCCGTTGGAAATAAGCTTTTTCATGTTTACATGTCTAAGCTTTACGGGTTATCCTGTGTATACATCATGTCGTAATCTTATTTGGATCTGTGATAAATGGCACCATTCATGTAATGCATGTTTCTGAATATGATAATAATGCAATCTATACGTTACTTATTGCCTTGATTGCATTGAATTGTAAATTGCTTGACATGTATGCACAAATAAAACAAACAAACAAACAAAACAACATCAATAACTAGTTGTTAAATGATCACAATATATAGAATATAGCCAACTTCACATGGTAGGCTTCTTAAATGTGCATAAGATATTTTACAATTGTGTATAGGCGACTTCATAATTATGTTAATTAAAGGTCAAATTACAACCATTTAAAGAATATTTAAAATCATAATTTTGAATATTCTGTTTCACACTTGTGATATCCTGTGATATGCACATGTTTTACAGTACAGCCAAAGCGGCACAAACATAATCCGCGGCTACGCCACGGCCAGATTATTAGTCCGCGGCGGCCGAATCGTGCGTTCACGCGGCGTATCGCCATGGCACTCGGCATCGATCCGCGCAACGACGCCGAAGTCTGTATTAACCTCGCGTACTTTCGCGGAGTAAATCCGCCGCATACGTACGCGGCGGATCGAGTTAAAAGATATCCACCTACATGTACATATATGTATGTGTAGCGTAGAATTAATTACGCGCAACTGTTTATGTTTCGTTCGATTATCATTATTATATTTGTAATCCGAAACACACTTCAGAATTTTAATGCTAACGCGTCCTTTGGCAAATTCTAGCGTCAAATAAACAGTGCTAAAATATCCTTTGTTTCATAAAAAGCGCGCGAAAATTATGCAGACATGTAGAAAGTCGTTTGGAAAGTTTGGGTGTATTTTGTGTTGTATAAATACATGAACATCACGTCAGGCGTAAATCGCGTGTTCAGTGGAGAAAAAAAACGCCCCGATTAGACGTTATTTCATCATCTCTATAAATAGTAACAAATGCCCAAATGTATTTGATACTTAAGGAAATATCGAGAATGTTTGTGTATCGTAAATATTTACCAGCATTTGCTTTAAAACTGGAATATACGGGATTATCGGGTAATTAGTAGCGATATTAACTGTATAATATGAACAAAATAAAACGTGTTTATATACGCATATTCAAACAATAGTTGTAATAAGCTGATAATTAACAAAACTACAAATACGTCGTCACCGTCTTGATTATTGATGTGGCTTCAAACTGCTAATTTTCTCAGCTAAGGTATAATAGCGGAATCAACATGCAATTATTTTATAAATCCACCATATGCTTGAGCCTTGACCACTTGTATGTGCGAAAACATAATTACGTGACCTTGTTTATGTGTGAAATACATACGCGGGAAACAAACCTAATAATTGGCCAGACACATTAACTATGCTTACATGTATATGCTAATACAATCCGCGCACAATAAATTTATTATGATTTTAATTATTGTTATAATTGTTCTTTCAAAATTTGTTAACTACATGTAACTAATAATTAAAAAAAAAAATATTTCATGATCGCATCGACTCGGCATCATGTCGCGGACCGCGGCATGTCTCGGCGGACAGATGCCAAGTTTCGCGGCGAAATGCGACTTGCCGCGGCATACTGACGCGGCTTCAACGACTGACGCGGCATCGACTGGTTTCGCCTTGCCGCCGCGGATCGCGAAATACGTTTGTTCCGCTTTGGCTGTACTGTACAATATTTTTACACTCAGATTTTTGCTTTTCAAAAAATCATTATCTGGTATTTTCCAGCTTGAGGTTTTTGGCCTCAGAGAGGATGTTGATATTTTTTTAGATGATGCCATCATCTGCCAAAAGTCTAAGAGCGCTGTTTTATAAATTAAATAATCAGCAAAGTCATTTCTATAGATCAGAAATAAGATGGGCCTCAAGACAGTGACCTGTGCGACTCTGGAAGTTAAAGTTACCTTGTCTGGCATGGTTCTCTCCAGAACAAAAGCAGGGTTCTATTTATAAGAAAGTCAGATATCCAGAAGAAAGCATGTGAAATAACTCCAAAGTATCTTAGTTTGTATAAGCTGTGCTGGTGGGGTACTTTATTTGAATGCTTTGGCATGTAGAAATGATGTCAAGTCATATACCTTGATTATTTGATAAATTCTATTTTAAAAATGATAAATTTCAATGCCAGAAAACGATAATTACATTTCAATTTGTTAATATTCTCAAGTAAAATCGTATGCATACATTTCATCCGAAAATGTTTTTGATGCGATATGTGGTATAGATTATTTTAACATGCACACTAATACCAATACCAATAATTACAACATAAAGGATTGAATAATGCCATTTACCTGTTTTGTTAATAAAGATTTCAATTTGTTTTTGAGATCCATAGTTTCTTCATATCAGTAATTAACGATATTAAAGCTGTGAAAAGTTCACACCTAGACCTATAAGTTTTGTACTCTTTATGGTTCGTAATCGAAATGGAAGGTTAAAAACTACTAGTATTGCTCATGTCCGTTGGACGAACCTAAAAAATAAGAAATCCCATGCTAAAGATAAGATAAGATAAGATTTATTTTGATAAGATAAGATTTATTTTGAGTCGGCAAGAGTTAAACAACAAACATAAGCTCAGACAGCTTGTCTACATCTACATCTACATCGTACGTCGCTGCCGTCAAACTTGACAATTATGCGACGGGTGGTGAAGAGATAAAGTAAGAATGGGAAAATAGTACAGTGAGAAGAGTTTGATAGTTAAAAGTCAGAAGGACAGTACAGATGCGTCCCCAGCTACGTTTCATCCCTCTACCTCATGCCTCTCCGGCTACGGTGGCCGCGGAGAGGATTGAACCTCAACCGGCACAGCCATGAGGTGTCATTGGGGTTTACTTTGTAGCTGGCGCTGACGACTTGATTAGAAACTTAAGTTTGCTAGTCCCTGCTTGAAGGATACCAAGTCAGGGGATTCTGCAACAGCGGCTGGTAGGCTGTTCCAGGTCGGTATAATACCGGGGAAAAAGCTATGCCTGTAGTAGGATGTCGATGTGGAGATAGGCAGGAACTTGATGTCATGGCTTGATCGGGTTCTGCTTGAGCCTGGGGAGAGGTATTTTGCTGCTGGGATGTCTATGAGATTGTTTGATATCTTGTAGATCATCGTCAGCTGGGCCTTTGTCCTCCGTGACTCCAGGGTTTCCCATTGCAGGTGATCAAGCATGGATGTGACGCTGCTAGTGTTATGGTAGCGGTTCGTCACATACCTGGCTGCCCTTCTCTGGACCATCTCCAGATCGTGAATCTGGTCCTTCTGGTATGGGTTCCAGACCGTGCTGCAGTATTCCAGGTGTGGACGGACGAGTGAAAAGTAGGCAGCACTTTTTACGTTCTCGTTGCCAATCCTTAGATTTCTGCGGAGGAATCCCAGCGTGCTGTTTCCTTTCCGTGTTACGGTCTGGATGTGAGGTTTCCAGGACATGTCTTTCGTCAGTTCCACTCCGAGGTACTTTGACGTCTCTTCACTGGCGAGTATATGGCCTTTGAGGGTGTAGTTGTGCAGTAATGGGGATCGTTTTCTGTGGACTCGCAGGATGCTGCACTTCTCTGGGTGGAATGACATTCCCCAGAGTTTCTCCCATTGCCACAACCGATGGAGGTCTTCCTGCAGATGGTCGCAGTCGCTATCTGAGTCTATTTGTCTGTAGACCACGCAGTCATCCGCAAAGAGTCTTGTCTTGGATGAAACTCTAAGGGGGAGGTCGTTTATAAATACCAGGAAGAGGATCGGTCCAAGCACACTCCCCTGAGGCACTCCGCTGACTACTGGGGCAGGGTCTGAGGTAGCACCATCTACAACAACTCGCTGCGTTCTGTCGGTCAGGAAGGCTTTAATCCATTCCAATGTCTGGCCGCGTATACCGTAGTGGTGCAGCTTTGTCAGCAGACGCTTGTGGGGGACCTTGTCGAACGCCTTACTGAAGTCCAGGATGGCTAGGTCGTGTTGTTTACCTGTGTCTAAGGACTTCAGTAGTTCATCTGACAAGGTTAGGAGTTGTGTTTCGCAGCTCCGTCGCCTTCTGAAACCATGTTGGCAGTCGGTTAGGATGTTGTTACTGTCCAGGGGTCCCATGACGTTGCTGACAATGATGTGCTCTAGCATCTTGCAGCATATACAAGTGAGAGATACAGGGCGGTACAACCGACTATAAAACATGATGAATAAGAAATAACAAGTGTATAAAAGCTGAAAGACTGGAAACAATTTGTTCTACAATTAAAAGGCAGATATACATATAAATATATAGCATGATATTACAACATCAGATATGGTACTAAAAAGTTTAGATTTGTCTGCATTAAAAGTCAGATAATTTTTTAAGAGAAAGAATAAAATATCGACTAGACACAGCATGCAGAGCATACAAAACATATCAAGCATACAAAGCATACATAGCATGCAGAGCATACAAAGCGTACGGAGCGTACAAAGCAATCAGAGTATACAAAGCGTAAGGCACACAAATTATACATAGCATACATAGCATTAAACGCAAACAAAGCACACAAAGCATGCCAGGCATACAAAATATACTAGGCATACACAGTACACAAAAATACACCAAGCAAACAAGGCATATAAAGTATATAGAGCAAAAAACACATGCAAAGCACACAAAGTATACAAGCAAACAATGCATATAGAGTATATAAAGCACACAAAAACATGCAAAGAACACAAAGTATACAAAGCATACAGATCACACGAAGCATATAAAGCATATAGGGCCTACAAAGCATACAGAGCATGCACAGCACACAAAGCATACAAAGCTAAGAAAAATACTAACAGCATATAACATTTAAATAAATAAAGCATAGAGAGCATGCTAAGCATCCAAAGCACACAAAGCTAAGCAAATCTAACACTATACATGTATAACATTTTAGTAGAAAATGAACTTAAAACTAAGTGATGTGATGCTCCCTTGCTGTGGAAATCCCATTCAGTCTACAGCATTTGCACATACAGATTTTTGCATTCCATGTCCCAATTAAAGTTTTAAATTGCGAAATTTGTACATTTTCTAAAATCTTCTGATAGGGAGTTCCAGAGCGAGGGGCAACATATCTAAAAGAATTTTTACCATATGCTAAACGAAATTGTCAGATTTATTCCAGAGCTTTAGAGTGACATGCGTTAGTGTTGGTGTAGTATAAATCGTAATATAAATAATAATTATTAAATTGTTTGGTTTGTTACAAGTAGCGTGTCAATCCGTAGTATTGGCCCTCTTAATGAATACGGTACATTTTGGAAGTGAACAAATATAAAAACACGCACGTGTTATATATTAATCTATAATTAAATGTGTATTCTTTGAACTCACAACAAAAATGCATTTAAATCGGCATTGTTTGTCAAAATACTGGTTATACTTAGCTCCCTACGGTAATCTGTATCATGTAGAATGGTTCTCATAACATCAGCCCTACTGAGTGGTTGCTTATATTTGTTACTATGCGCATGAGTTTGTTCTAAAAAAAATAGCATCTTCATTGAAAAACGAAACTCTTGCTCATGTTGCTCGTAAAATAATTTTGTATTTTATAAAAATAATAACTCCGCCAAGGACGGTCCCAAGCCCGCGCTGAAAAATGAGGAGGGTTGGGCGTAGGGCTAGCTACCCTACCCTGTTGAAACGTTAATGCTACCGAAACGCCAACAGAATAACAGCAGACATCACGGACCTGGGAGAAGGTGGACCTCCAGCTGGAGGACGTATGACGCCGGACGGTGATAGCCAGTGTTAACTGGAAGCCATCAGGCCGAAGACCATCATCTCCACCAGGACCACTACCACCATCGGTACATGGAATGTCCGAAACATATATGAGACCGGGAAGACAGCACAGGTGGCCGCAGAGATGAGGAAGCTTAACCTCACCATCCTAGGGATCAGTGAATCAAGATGGACTGGCTCTGGGCAGAAGCGACTGACTTCCGGTGAGTTACTGTTGTTCTCGGGGCATGAGCAGGAGGATGCAGCACACACCCAGGGAGTTGCCCTAATGCTTTCCAAGTCGGCACAGAGAGCGCTCATCGGGTGGGAGTCACACGGACCTCGGATCATGACGGCCTCTTTCCTTACAAAGAAGAAGAGGATCAACATGGACATAATCCAGTGCTACGCCCCAATAAACGACAGTACATAGGATGTAAAGGACGACTTCTACAATAGACTGTCAACCATCATACAAGACAGACCAAAGAGAAACATCATTATTCTAATGGTTGACTTCAACGCCAAGATCGGCAGTGACAACCAAGGATATGAGGAGATCATGGGAAAGCAAGGGTTAGGCGAGATGAACGACAACGGGGAGAGATTCGCCGACCTGTGCGCTACAAGTAACCTGGTCATCGGAGAAAGTGTTTTCCACCACAGAAGGGTACACAAGGCAACTTGGGTGTCACCAGACCTGTCAACGGAGAACCAGATTGACCACTTGTGCATCGCAAGGAGTTTTCGTCGCTCTCTTCAGGATGTACATGTCAAGCGAGAAGCAGACATGGCTTCGGACCATCATCTCCTTGTCGCCCTTATATTTATAGTCACGTATAAGATCTGTTCGACTAAATCCAGGGACCCCGTTGGAAATAAGCTTTTTCATGTTTACATGTCTAAGCTTTACGGGTTATCCTGTGTATACATCATGTCGTAATCTTATTTGGATCTGTGATAAATGGCACCATTCATGTAATGCATGTTTCTGAATATGATAATAATGCAATCTATACGTTACTTATTGCCTTGATTGCATTGAATTGTAAATTGCTTGACATGTATGCACAAATAAAACAAACAAACAAACAAAACAACATCAATAACTAGTTGTTCAATGATCACAATATATAGAATATAGCCAACTTCACATGGTAGGCTTCTTAAATGTGCATAAGATATTTTACAATTGTGTATAGGCGACTTCATAATTATGTTAATTAAAGGTCAAATTACAACCATTTAAAGAATATTTAAAATCATAATTTTGAATATTCTGTTTCACACTTGTGATATCCTGTGATATGCACATGTTTTACAGTACAGCCAAAGCGGCACAAACATAATCCGCGGCTACGCCACGGCCAGATTATTAGTCCGCGGCGGCCGAATCGTGTGTTCACGCGGCGTATCGCCATGGCACTCGGCATCGATCCGCGCAACGACGCCGAGTCTGTATTAACCTCGCGTACTTTCGCGGAGTAAATCCGCCGCATACGTACGCGGCGGATCGAGTTAAAAGATATCCACCTACATGTACATATATGTATGTGTAGCGTAGAATTAATTACGCGCAACTGTTTATGTTTCGTTCGATTATCATTATTATATTTGTAATCCGAAACACACTTCAGAATTTTAATGCTAACGCGTCCTTTGGCAAATTCTAGCGTCAAATAAACAGTGCTAAAATATCCTTTGTTTCATAAAAAGCGCGCGAAAATTATGCAGACATGTAGAAAGTCGTTTGGAAAGTTTGGGTGTATTTTGTGTTGTATAAATACATGAACATCACGTCAGGCGTAAATCGCGTGTTCAGTGGAGAAAAAAAACGCCCCGATTAGACGTTATTTCATCATCTCTATAAATAGTAACAAATGCCCAAATGTATTTGATACTTAAGGAAATATCGAGAATGTTTGTGTATCGTAAATATTTACCAGCATTTGCTTTAAAACTGGAATATACGGGATTATCGGGTAATTAGTAGCGATATTAACTGTATAATATGAACAAAATAAAACGTGTTTATATACGCATATTCAAACAATAGTTGTAATAAGCTGATAATTAACAAAACTACAAATACGTCGTCACCGTCTTGATTATTGATGTGGCTTCAAACTGCTAATTTTCTCAGCTAAGGTATAATAGCGGAATCAACATGCAATTATTTTATAAATCCACCATATGCTTGAGCCTTGACCACTTGTATGTGCGAAAACATAATTACGTGACCTTGTTTATGTGTGAAATACATACGCGGGAAACAAACCTAATAATTGGCCAGACACATTAACTATGCTTACATGTATATGCTAATACAATCCTCGCACAATAAATTTATTATGATTTTAATTATTGTTATAATTGTTCTTTCAAAATTTGTTAACTACATGTAACTAATAATTAAAAAAAAAAATATTTCATGATCGCATCGACTCGGCATCATGTCGCGGACCGCGGCATGTCTCGGCGGACAGATGCCAAGTTTCGCGGCGAAATGCGACTTGCCGCGGCATACTGACGCGGCTTCAACGACTGACGCGGCATCGACTGGTTTCGCCTTGCCGCCGCGGATCGCGAAAAACGTTTGTTCCGCTTTGGCTGTACTGTACAATATTTTTACACTCAGATTTTTGCTTTTCAAAAAATCATTATCTGGTATTTTCCAGCTTGAGGTTTTTGGCCTCAGAGAGGATGTTGATATTTTTTTAGATGATGCCATCATCTGCCAAAAGTCTAAGAGCGCTGTTTTATAAATTAAATAATCAGCAAAGTCATTTCTATAGATCAGAAATAAGATGGGCCTCAAGACAGTGACCTGTGCGACTCTGGAAGTTAAAGTTACCTTGTCTGGCATGGTTCTCTCCAGGACAAAAGCAGGGTTCTATTTATAAGAAAGTCAGATATCCAGAAGAAAGCATGTGAAATAACTCCAAAGTATCTTAGTTTGTATAAGCTGTGCTGGTGGGGTACTTTAGCATGTAGAAATGATGTCAAGTCATATACCTTGATTATTTGATAAATTCTATTTTAAAAATGATAAATTTCAATGCCAGAAAACGATAATTACATTTCAATTTGTTAATATTCTCAAGTAAAATCGTATGCATACATTTCATCCGAAAATGTTTTTGATGCGATATGTGGTATAGATTATTTTAACATGCACACTAATACCAATACCAATAATTACAACATAAAGGATTGAATAATGCCATTTACCTGTTTTGTTAATAAAGATTTCAATTTGTTTTTGAGATCCATAGTTTCTTCATATCAGTAATTAACGATATTAAAGCTGTGAAAAGTTCACACCTATAAGTTTTGTACTCTTTATGGTTCGTAATCGAAATGGAAGGTTAAAAACTACTAGTATTGCTCATGTCCGTTGGACGAACCTAAAAAATAAGAAATCCCATGCTAAAGATAAGATAAGATAAGATTTATTTTGATAAGATAAGATTTATTTTGAGTCGGCAAGAGTTAAACAACAAACATAAGCTCAGACAGCTTGTCTACATCTACATCTACATCGTACGTCGCTGCCGTCAAACTTGACAATTATGCGACGGGTGGTGAAGAGATAAAGTAAGAATGGGAAAATAGTACAGTGAGAAGAGTTTGATAGTTAAAAGTCAGAAGGACAGTACAGATGCGTCCCCAGCTACGTTTCATCCCTCTACCTCATGCCTCTCCGGCTACGGTGGCCGCGGAGAGGATTGAACCTCAACCGGCACAGCCATGAGGTGTCATTGGGGTTTACTTTGTAGCTGGCGCTGACGACTTGATTAGAAACTTAAGTTTGCTAGTCCCTGCTTGAAGGATACCAAGTCAGGGGATTCTGCAACAGCGGCTGGTAGGCTGTTCCAGGTCGGTATAATACCGGGGAAAAAGCTATGCCTGTAGTAGGATGTCGATGTGGAGATAGGCAGGAACTTGATGTCATGGCTTGATCGGGTTCTGCTTGAGCCTGGGGAGAGGTATTTTGCTGCTGGGATGTCTATGAGATTGTTTGATATCTTGTAGATCATCGTCAGCTGGGCCTTTGTCCTCCGTGACTCCAGGGTTTCCCATTGCAGGTGATCAAGCATGGATGTGACGCTGCTAGTGTTATGGTAGCGGTTCGTCACATACCTGGCTGCCCTTCTCTGGACCATCTCCAGATCGTGAATCTGGTCCTTCTGGTATGGGTTCCAGACCGTGCTGCAGTATTCCAGGTGTGGACGGACGAGTGAAAAGTAGGCAGCACTTTTTACGTTCTCGTTGCCAATCCTTAGATTTCTGCGGAGGAATCCCAGAGTGCTGTTTCCTTTCCGTGTTACGGTCTGGATGTGAGGTTTCCAGGACATGTCTTTCGTCAGTTCCACTCCGAGGTACTTTGACGTCTCTTCACTGGCGAGTATATGGCTTTTGAGGGTGTAGTTGTGCAGTAATGGGGATCGTTTTCTGTGGACTCGCAGGATGCTGCACTTCTCTGGGTGGAATGACATTCCCCAGAGTTTCTCCCATTGCCACAACCGATGGAGGTCTTCCTGCAGATGGTCGCAGTCGCTATCTGAGTCTATTTGTCTGTAGACCACGCAGTCATCCGCAAAGAGTCTTGTCTTGGATGAAACTCTAAGGGGGAGGTCGTTTATAAATACCAGGAAGAGGATCGGTCCAAGCACACTCCCCTGAGGCACTCCGCTGACTACTGGGGCAGGGTCTGAGGTAGCACCATCTACAACAACTCGCTGCGTTCTGTCGGTCAGGAAGGCTTTAATCCATTCCAATGTCTGGCCGCGTATACCGTAGTGGTGCAGCTTTGTCAGCAGACGCTTGTGGGGGACCTTGTCGAACGCCTTACTGAAGTCCAGGATGGCTAGGTCGTGTTGTTTACCTTTGTCTAAGGACTTCAGTAGTTCATCTGACAAGGTTAGGAGTTGTGTTTCGCAGCTCCGTCGCCTTCTGAAACCATGTTGGCAGTCGGTTAGGATGTTGTTACTGTCCAGGGGTCCCATGACGTTGCTGACAATGATGTGCTCTAGCATCTTGCAGCATATACAAGTGAGAGATACAGGGCGGTACAACCGACTATAAAACATGATGAATAAGAAATAACAAGTGTATAAAAGCTGAAAGACTGGAAACAATTTGTTCTACAATTAAAAGGCAGATATACATATAAATATATAGCATGATATTACAACATCAGATATGGTACTAAAAAGTTTAGATTTGTCTGCATTAAAAGTCAGATAATTTTTTAAGAGAAAGAATAAAATATCGACTAGACACAGCATGCAGAGCATACAAAACATATCAAGCATACAAAGCATACATAGCATGCAGAGCATACAAAGCGTACGGAGCGTACAAAGCAATCAGAGTATACAAAGCGTAAGGCACACAAATTATACATAGCATACATAGCATTAAACGCAAACAAAGCACACAAAGCATGCCAGGCATACAAAATATACTAGGCATACACAGTACACAAAAATACACCAAGCAAACAAGGCATATAAAGTATATAGAGCAAAAAACACATGCAAAGCACACAAAGTATACAAGCAAACAATGCATATAGAGTATATAAAGCACACAAAAACATGCAAAGAACACAAAGTATACAAAGCATACAGATCACACGAAGCATATAAAGCATATAGGGCCTACAAAGCATACAGAGCATGCACAGCACACAAAGCATACAAAGCTAAGAAAAATACTAACAGCATATAACATTTAAATAAATAAAGCATAGAGAGCATGCTAAGCATCCAAAGCACACAAAGCTAAGCAAATCTAACACTATACATGTATAACATTTTAGTAGAAAATGAACTTAAAACTAAGTGATGTGATGCTCCCTTGCTGTGGAAATCCCATTCAGTCTACAGCATTTGCACATACAGATTTTTGCATTCCATGTCCCAATTAAAGTTTTAAATTGCGAAATTTGTACATTTTCTAAAATCTTCTGATAGGGAGTTCCAGAGCGAGGGGCAACATATCTAAAAGAATTTTTACCATATGCTAAACGAAATTGTCAGATTTATTCCAGAGCTTTAGAGTGACATGCGTTAGTGTTGGTGTAGTATAAATCGTAATATAAATAATAATTATTAAATTGTTTGGTTTGTTACAAGTAGCGTGTCAATCCGTAGTATTGGCCCTCTTAATGAATACGGTACATTTTGGAAGTGAACAAATATAAAAACACGCACGTGTTATATATTAATCTATAATTAAATGTGTATTCTTTGAACTCACAACAAAAATGCATTTAAATCGGCATTGTTTGTCAAAATACTGGTTATACTTAGCTCCCTACGGTAATCTGTATCATGTAGAATGGTTCTCATAACATCAGCCCTACTGAGTGGTTGCTTATATTTGTTACTATGCGCATGAGTTTGTTCTAAAAAAAATAGCATCTTCATTGAAAAACGAAACTCTTGCTCATGTTGCTCGTAAAATAATTTTGTATTTTATAAAAATAATAACTCCGCCAAGGACGGTCCCAAGCCCGCGCTGAAAAATGAGGAGGGTTGGGCGTAGGGCTAGCTACCCTACCCTGTTGAAACGTTAATGCTACCGAAACGCCAACAGAATAACAGCAGACATCACGGACCTGGGAGAAGGTGGACCTCCAGCTGGAGGACGTATGACGCCGGACGGTGATAGCCAGTGTTAACTGGAAGCCATCAGGCCGAAGACCATCATCTCCACCAGGACCACTACCACCATCGGTACATGGAATGTCCGAAACATATATGAGACCGGGAAGACAGCACAGGTGGCCGCAGAGATGAGGAAGCTTAACCTCACCATCCTAGGGATCAGTGAATCAAGATGGACTGGCTCTGGGCAGAAGCGACTGACTTCCGGTGAGTTACTGTTGTTCTCGGGGCATGAGCAGGAGGATGCAGCACACACCCAGGGAGTTGCCCTAATGCTTTCCAAGTCGGCACAGAGAGCGCTCATCGGGTGGGAGTCACACGGACCTCGGATCATGACGGCCTCTTTCCTTACAAAGAAGAAGAGGATCAACATGGACATAATCCAGTGCTACGCCCCAATAAACGACAGTACATAGGATATAAAGGACGACTTCTACAATAGACTGTCAACCATCATACAAGACAGACCAAAGAGAAACATCATTATTCTAATGGTTGACTTCAACGCCAAGATCGGCAGTGACAACCAAGGATATGAGGAGATCATGGTAAAGCAAGGGTTAGGCGAGATGAACGACAACGGGGAGAGATTCGCCGACCTGTGCGCTACAAGTAACCTGGTCATCGGAGAAAGTGTTTTCCACCACAGAAGGGTACACAAGGCAACTTGGGTGTCACCAGACCTGTCAACGGAGAACCAGATTGACCACTTGTGCATCGCAAGGAGTTTTCGTCGCTCTCTTCAGGATGTACATGTCAAGCGAGAAGCAGACATGGCTTCGGACCATCATCTCCTTGTCGCCCGATTGAAACTAAAGCTGAAGAAGAGTTGGACAGGGGGGCCCAACCAACGCCAACGGTACAACACTGCCACTCTGAAAGACACCTGGAAGCAAGAAGAGTTCAAGGTCACTCTCTCCAACAAGTTCCAGGTCCTAGAGGAGCTGCTTAAAAAAGGGACGATAGAGCAGAAGTGGCAGAACATGAAAGAAGCAGTGACTTCAACATGCCAAGAAGTACTGGGCCCCAAGTCTTACACCCACAAGGAGTGGATGACAGCAGAGACGCTTCAGAAAGTTGAGGAAAGACGAGAAAAGAAGGCAAGTGTAAACAACAGCAGAACACGCGCCGCAAAAGTGAAAGCACAAGAAGAGTACACCGAAGCAAATAGGAGCGTCAAGCGAAGTATCAGAGAAGACAAGAGGAACTACCTAGAGACGCTTGCAACAGAGGCGGAAGAGGCAGCCTATCAAAACAGAACTAAAGATATGTACTCAATCACCAAGAGATTAGCAGGAAAGTTTGCCAAGCCAGAGAGGCCAGTTAAGGACAAAAATGGAGGAGTAATACCAGATGATGAAGGGCAGAAGAAGAGGTTGATTGAGCACTTCCAGGAGCTACTCAACAGGCCTGCCCCTGTGAACCCACCGGAGATTCGGCCAGCTACAAGCGATCTGCCAATCAAATGCTGCACTCCCACAAAGCAAGAGATCAGCAGCGCCATCAAACAATTGAAGAACGGCAAATCTGCAGGACCTGACAGAATACCGACAAAAGCGATTAAGGCTGACGTGGCGACCAGTGTGGACCTACTACACCCGCTCTTCAGCAAGATATGGGAAGAAGAAGAAATCCCAACAGAGTGGAAAGAAGGTTACCTCATCAAGCTTCCCAAGAAAGTCGACCTCAGTTCCTGCTCCAACTACCGAGGAATCACGCTGTTATCCATCCCAGGAAAGGTGTTTAATCGCATCCTACTGAACCGAATGACTGAGGCAGTAGACTCGCATCTCCGTGACCAACAAGCAGGCTTCCGAAAGGAGAGCTCGTGCACGGATCAGATCGCAACCCTGAGCATCATTCTGGAACAATCCCTGGAGTGGAATTCGCCGTTGTATGTCAACTTTATTGACTATGAAAAGGCGTTCGACAGCGTTGACCGGGAGTCCCTCTGGAGACTTCTGAGACACTACGGAGTGCCAGAAAAGATCACCAACATCATCAGGAAGTCTTATGAGGAAATGACCTGCAGAATTGTTCCCAACAAATAGCTCACGGATGCCTTTGAAGTCAGAACTGGTGTGAGGCAAGGCTGTTTACTCTCACCTTTCCTGTTCCTGCTGGCCATAGACTGGGTAATGAAGACATCAACGGTGCAGAAGCGGAATGGAATTCAGTGGACACTCTGGGAAAGGTTGGAAGACCTTGACTTTGCCGATGATTTGGCTCTTCTCTCCCACACCCAACAACAGATGCAGGAAAAGACAAACATGGTAGCGGACAAATCAGCTAGACTGGGCCTCACCATCAACAAAGCGAAGAGCAAGGTGTTCAGGACCAACGCATCAAACAACACACCCATCACAGTCCAAGGCGAGGCGCTGGAGGAGGTGGACAGCTTCACCTATCTCGGCAGCATTCTGGACAACCAGGGAGGAACGGATGCAGATGTCAGAACCCGCATCGGTAAAGCACGAACAGCCTTCTATCAGCTGAAGAACATCTGGGGATCCAGCGTAATTGGCATCACCACCAAGATTAGGCTCTTCAATACCAGTGTGAAGCCGCTACTCCTCTATGGATCAGAGACCTGGAGAACCACTGTCACCACCATAAAGAAAATACAGGTCTTCATCAACACCTGCCTCAGGAAGATCCTCAAGATCCGCTGGCCAGACAAGATCTCCAACGAAGAATTAAGGAGAAGAACAAACCAGCAGCCAGTTGAAGAAGACATCCTCCAGTTACGTTGGAGGTGGGTAGGCCACACCCTTAGCATGCCTGCATCCAATACGACAAGGCAATCCCTCACATGGAACCCCCAAGGGAAAATGAAAAGAGGGCGGCCTAGAAACACCTGGCGCCGTGACCTGGATGCAGATGCTTAGCAGATGGGCCAAACATGGGGGCAGCTAGAGAGACTCGCCCAGAACCGAAACGCCTGGAGGAAGCTGGTTGGCGGCCTATGTCCCAGATGGGACCACAGGCGAAGATGAAGAGATGATAAAAAAAATAAGCGGCATATAAAACATTGAATAAAGCTACAATTAATCCATAATCAAACTAACATAATTGCTACGTAATTTAAAAATCTAAGCATCACCCTGGAATAAACATGGCCTTTTTTTCAAACACGGAGCGTTTATTGAAAGGAGTTGAATCGAGTATTTGACCCTTACTGTAGTAAATTCAATTGTATGCAAAAACTAATCATCCGATTTCATTGGTTTATACGTTATCTTGTTGCTTGTTAATTCCTTTTTCAAACAAAATATAACTTTTAGTATATTTCCGTTGTTATTAATGGATTTATAGCGCGTTTAACATAAAAATAAACATTTTATGTTTTACCCCCACGCGTTTAACCGTGTCGTAACTTAGTCACGTGACCGGTAGCTATCGCTTAGGGTACATCAAAGCGCCGAGATTATACATTTTGATGTACCCACTAACGTCTTTTTTGACAAATTATATATCATTAGAAAGCCTACGTTTTGTAGTTTTCAGATATATAAATATATATGAAGTTTTGTCTTCTGATTTTGGCAGCCCGGCGAGTTATAACTTTAACTTTTGCAAATATCATACCGTTTCAGAATCTAGATTTACGGTTCACATGTTCGTACTTTATACCGATTTGTAGCAGTTATATTTGGAGTTCAGTTTTTAAAACTACATCTTGCTTAGGAGAATAAAATTCTGTATACGATAGAATAAAAGGTTTAAAAATGAAAATAAATAAGGAATGAAGGCGTACGAAAGTAGCGCGCGATCCTAACGCTCCGAACGTTTGTAGTTGTAGAATCTAGGTTGACATGTTCGTACTTTATACCGATTTGTAGCGTTTATATTTGGAGTTCAGTTTTAAAAATTACATGTTGCTAAGGAGAATAGAATTTTGTATACGATATAAAACAAATGGTTTAAAAAATGAAAGTAAGTAAGGAATAAAGACGGAAGAAATTAGTGCGCGGTCTTAACGCACCGAACTGATGCTACGGTCATGGCGCTTATAAAATGCGTTTGTTTAAATACCGGCCATTTAATTTCCTTTGACATGACTATTATATTTTTTATGGAATAAATTGAAATATTTTGTTCTAGAAACATATAAATTAAGTTAATTAGTATTGAAGCTTGATAAATTAACGATTACAGCTGTTGTTTATAATTTTATGATGAGACAGCGTATATATAGCGGACCCTCTTGATATTTTTCGGCTTTGCATACTTCAAATAAAATGGGTGTCAAAACATTCATTGTTTGTGGTTTAATTATTTTCAAAGAGGTTATTGTGTATAATTATATGAAAGGTTATTTACCTTAAATTATCAATTAATTAAAATTATTTAAAGATTCTTGAAAATCCCGACCGAAAAAATATCAAGAGGGCCCGCTATATATACGCTGTCTCGTCATAAAATACCAATTCCTTGGTATTATTGTAGATTCTGTTAATATTGCTATTTTTCCATCATAGCAATTTTTGTACATTGTTATACATTAAATCTTGTTAAAATTGCTATTTTGTATAGCAAATTTCCTTATTTTTGTGTGAAACTACTATTTTATATAGCAAATTTCCTTATTTTTGTGTGAAACTGCTATTTAATATAGCAAATTTCCTTATTTTTGTGTGAAACTGCTATTTTATATAGCCAATTGCTTTAACATTTTCTTTGTGTTGCTGTTTCTGCGTCATAGCGGGCTTTGTACCTTGTACTACATTAATCCTTGTTAAAATTGCTATTTTATATAGCGAATTCCTTATTTTATGTTAAATTGCTATTTTAAATAACAAATTGCCTCGGTTCTGTGTTTAATTGCTAATTTACATAGCAGATAAGGTACTTCAGTACTTATTCCTCTATTATTATCCCCAATATATTAATAATATTGGTTGGATAAGAGCTTTTTGTGTGTTTTTTCCTGCATTTAGGTTATATCTGGTCTTTTTACCAATTTTATATCACGCTTTTTTTAAATTTTCTTCAATTGTATTCAAACTATTTTTCATCTACCGTGCACTCCCTCTGGTCCTGGGGAAACAACCGTTGTAGACCCCATCCCCACAATTACCTCCCTTAGTTCAACCGAGGGGCATCGCCCATGCTGGCTATTCCCCTATTCACTCCAGCCTGCACTTCCTAATCTCTTCTTCTTTCAACCCTACAGGGTGGCAATTTGTATTATATATATATATAAATGCATATAGTACTGTACATATTGTAAATAATGTACTTTTTGTTCAAATTTAGTTGTTTTTTCTCCTTTTTAACTGTAAAGCACATTGTTTTACTCATGATTTTTATGTGGCCCTATAAAGGTGACCGGTTGGCGACACGCAAGTTATTACCCTCATTATATACCTGTAAGGGTTTTTACAAATTTCACTTTTAAATATTGTTTTAACGCCACTCTGGGGGGACTTCTCTTCTCCATAGCCCAATCCTCTTTTAGTTCCATACAGACAGTGTCTTATGTTGGAGCATTACGGCTATACTCCCTGTCTGCAAGTGTTTAATATTGAGCCACATACATAAATATATACACAATTACAATAACAATTTTCCATATAACTGCATGTCTACATGCAAATTCTCTTTTCATATGAGAGCTATTCAACCAGGCTCTAACTTTCCTACTAATTTATGTTGTAAATAGTCATATTTTCCCACTGCCTAGATCTTGTTGTATGACATTTAATTTAAACCTTAAATATACACCTAATTTTGATACTTTATTATGTATGTAAATATATAGTGGTTAATACATGTTTAACCACTTTGTGATCTGAAAAATCCTTAAATATTATTATTTGTTTTTGTTTTACAAACATATTACACATCCGTGTATTCCTTTTCTTTTCTATAAACATTATATCAAAAGTAATCCTATTTGGATTTTGATATTTAAAACATAGATCACAAAGTTTCAAGATTCCAACAACCCATTCCAGTAAATACTGAACAATGGGTCAAGTAATGATGATAACACATATAATAAATAGTATGTGTTTTCACCATCAATACTTATAAAAATTGGGCTATTCCTCTCCTTCTCTCTCTTTTCAACACAAACAACATACATAAATTAATAATAATAATAATAATAACAATAATATTAATATAACATCTTCATAGTGGTTTAATAACATATACCAATCATATTAAATTCAAATAGATTCAAGCATTAATGGTTGTAATTATTTCTTCTTGTTTCATACATTTCCTAATGAAATTCTGCTTATTTTACATTTTAAAAGTGCAAAAGAGCAGACGCCATACAATATGATTGGTTGTCTCTTTCACGTCCTTTTTGACGATGCTGCGAAGCAGCTCGTCTAAGTTATCATACCATGAGAAAATTCTTAACAACGGCGACCTATGTAAAAGACCGAGCCATTCCGATTGAGATAGCTCAATTTTTCTAATCGGCATACCTCGCTGATAATCATTGATTAAGGTATAGGAAGCTCAGCTATAAATAGGACAGCATATTCTGGGGAACAGTTTTAATAATAGTTTGAAAACGTTAATTTTTAATCAGTTATATTCAATCCATTTTATGTTTATAGATCAAGTAAACAACTATGTATTTTCTGTATTGTATTTGATATTTGTCGTGATTTAGTAAATAAATTGCGAATTAAAACGTGTATAATTCACTTTCAACGCGATCATGAGTGTAAAGAAACGAATTATTTTGAACCTGCCATTTGTAAACATTGTAGCGACTATGGTATATAAACAGCATATTAACCGCATGACATCTGTGAAACTCGCTCTAATGCGTGCTTTCTCAATTTGCATATTAAATAAACTATTCAAACAGAAATTGCAGAGCCACATCAGTGCACTGCACATACTATGTTTGATAATTCATTCGTTTGTTGGATATTGTTTGCTGTTTTAAACACATATTAGGTCATATCGCGGAGATTTAGTTAACTTTACTATGTGTTCATTGGCGAACTCACGTATTCAAGTGCTCTTACGACTATGTGCTCATACCTACCGGTTCTTTCGGGAATCATTATGAAATTATTGCCGTACTTAACGAACAAACATGCCTAAGCTTATTGAATTAGAGAAAACAACAATAATCAAAAGAGAGAAATTATATGGTCATGCACATGGGCATGTGAAATCCACGTCCGTACACATAGCATCATTTACTTAGGAAAGGAAACAACGAAAAGTTTGGTATGATAAACGTGTGAAATTAAAGAGCATGGTGTAATTAAAGAGCATGTCAAGTTTTCAATTTATATGCTATTACTTAATGTTATAACCCACAAAGTTTTACTGTAACAGAACGTTTTTAAGATAAGTGGTACAGAAAATACACGGCGAATATCTTTTTAAAGATATTTCTTGTTATATTTGATCGAGAATGTAACCCGCCTCCCAGTTTCGCTGAATAGATCAAGTTCCCCACGGGTACTACTTTCCCGTACCCCCAATTTTTTTTCGTACACTACATTTTTCGTACCCAATTGTTTTAGTACCCATTTTTTTTCGCACCAAAATTTTTGCTCGTAACCAAATCTTTTTTCGTACCCAATTTTTTGTTGGAATAATTTGTGTACCCAAAATTTTCGTACCCATTTTTTTCCTACCCAAAATGTTCGTACCCACATGCTACTACTACTACTACCACTACTACTACTACTACTACTACTACTACTACTACTACTACTACTACTACTACTACTACTACTACTACTACTACTACTAGTACTACTATTACTACTACTACTACTACTACTACTACTACTACTACTACTACTACTACTACTACTACTACTACTACTACAATTGCTGCTGATACTACTTCTACTACTACTACTACTACTACTACTACTACTACAACTACTACTACTACTACTACTACAACTACTACTACATCTACTACTACTACTACTACTACTACTACTACTACTACTACTACTACTACTACTACTACTACTACTACTACTACTACTACTACCGTAGGCGGATCCAGGTGGGGGCGGACGCGGCGTACGGCCCCCTAAAATCGCCAAAGTAAAGTCAATTCATTTGATGCCCCCTGGACCACCAAAACTAAAAACTATGCACTTTTTTGGCATTAGAAGAAGGTACTTTGATGAAAGTATATAAGGCGTGACATGCTCGAGAAGTGGTTGTCAACGCCTTCAAAATCACTAAAATCGTGGAGCTTACGGGCCTGGACCCTCTAGCAGGACTTTGTCCTGCACCAACCAGGTGCCCTAGCGGCCCCCCCCCCCCCTGGACCCCCAACAAATCTTTCAATTACCCCCCCCCCCCCTCCCCCTTACCAGAAATCCTGGATTCGCCCCTGCTGTAAATACTAAGCCCCCCCCCCCCATATAAATTTTAGTAAATAAAAAACGTTTACATGCGAAACAACGGATGTTGGCGTGCGCTTATTATCGAACCTGTTGACAAACTGTAATGGGCGTAGACAGAAAACATAAGAACAGTTATCTTGAAACTCTCTATTTTCTTCTTTATTGTAGCTCTAGTTTTATTTTGTTGTTACTGATTTCGTTACTTAAAACGCGATACAACCGTGAAAGAATGCACACAGGGCGGTTTAAAATAATTGATATATAAATTCTTACAGATGGTCTTAAAGCTTGCCGAATCAAATCATTTAAACATCATCTTTAATATAAAACATAACCAAATTATTATGTGGTTTCTTTGCAATTTCTTACTAATTTATTCTAAAAGATTAAAGCCGACTATATATGTTCACTAGAAATTCAATCAGATTGTAGACGATAGATTTAAGGCCCTCTGAAGTGAAACGGAGTCGAAAGAAACTTGTACAGATTTTTAGTAATATCAGTCACGTAAATAGTTTTCTTAAAGCATGGGCAATCGACATATAAAACTGTGTATGTTTCGTTCGTGTTTGACCCTTTGTTACTAACGTGTGGATGTTCTCTACAGCGTTGTTGTTATCACTGTTTGGTAATTGCCCAGTTGGTACATTGCCATTCAAAGCACCACATTGTAAAATACGGTTCCTTTCATGCTACTGCAACTGAAATTACAGTTTATGTGTTTCTCATAAATTCTTAAACTCTTTACTTATTATAAAGTTTTACATTTTGTCTGTGTAAATTTTATAATCCGTAACAAAATGTACATTTGAGTACATAACAACTATTAAATTTATAAAATTTATAAATGTACCAATAGTGTGGAACACCTATATAACCAAAGTGCCGGCATATTATATAGTTTCGATTAATTAAACATACAAATGAGTCAAATGATAGCGACTTTCTTTAAAAAAAGTTATCAGTCACACGAATTTTTACTATAATATGTTAAGGAATCAATCGCAATCTCCAGTCTGCCAATTTATATAAAGAAAAAAATAATTATGCAGAAACAATCATATTGCACAACACAGGTGGTTAGCGTGTGGCTATGCTATTAATTAGTGAAAACATCATTTTGAATGATAAATAATCATATTATAACGAAAAATTAACTTTTCTGAAAAAAAATATTTCACTATCAAATATATATATAACAAGGTATGCAACTCAAAATCAGCCCAAAACGGGGTGCATCGCTTTGAACAGCCATATCTTCATCAATTTTGCAGCGATTTTCACGATCTCGGTCTTATTCAACGCAGAAATGAATTTCCTTTCTGGAAATGTATATGTCTTGCAATATTTTTACAAATGCTGGGTCAACTTTTAAGAAATAACACGATACACAACACGCATGACCCAGTTGACAGTGATCATGCTGTCTTTAAGACTGAAATCTTCACGGAGTAAAGGGCAACTCCACTATAAAGTTCATGTAGTTCGATACCATAATTCAATAAAACGTATGAAAAAACATTATTACCGTTCTTGTCGTTACATTCTGCATCAAGACTAACTGTCCAGCGCCGTTTAAAACCTTTGTTTACATGCATTTCAACTAACTGACATTTTAAACATACGAGTGATTTCATTGGTCCAATGCGGAGGTGTGTCTTTACAACTGGATATTTCATTCATAAAGAATACATGATCACTGTCAACTGGGTCATGCGTGTTGTGTATCGTGTTATTTCTTAAAAGTTGACCCAGCATTTGTAAAAATATTGCAAGACATATACATTTCCAGAAAGGAAATTCATTTCTGCGTTGAATAAGACCGAGATCGTGAAAATCGCTGCAAAATTGATGAAGATATGGCTGTTCAAAGCGATGCACCCCGTTTTGGGCTGATTTTGAGTTGCATACCTTGTTATATATATATATTTGATAGTGAAATATTTTTTTTCAGAAAAGTTAATTTTTCGTTATAATATGATTATTTATCATCCAAAATGATGTTTTCACTAATTAATATCATAGCCACACGCTAACCACCTGTGTTGCACAATAGGAATCTTATTTTGACAAAGACTTCGGCATCAAATGTTCAGTGAACCGTTTAGAATGGCACGCAATACCGAAAGCAAAACGCGTCAATGTTAATAATAAAAACATATCATTCCAAATAATTATTACTTTGTTATTATTCCGAACTTCAACTGATTTGAGTGATATTTAATGGATAAGTAGCCAACTATGTAATTGACATTTTATTTTTATTATAAACAAATAGATTTGTTAACACATAAGTTAACCACGCACAAATAGCAATTTGTTTATGAAATCTTGAATGTTTCCATTGTTTGCATTTGTAAAACTAAGAATCCCGATAGCATATCCAATAGTCATCATTGAATGCATATCTTCAGAAACGACTTAAACATTACAAAAGAGAAACATTGTGGGACCATTTTCGTCATTACAATTATCACTGTACTATTGTTGTTTTGGTCTTTTCTCTATATGTCGAATTCTATAACGGTACGTACAATGGGACCGCGTAGTTTATGTTTGTCGACAAATGCTTGAGCGTCCTATACAGCATTTAAATATATTATAGATATGCGTGTAAAACTGTGTGTATTGTTTTTTGTTATTTTTGTGTTGTTTTTTGAAAACACAGAGTACGAATAATGATTTCAAAACTTATCATTCAATGGAATCTTCAAAAATAAATGTTAGTGTTTAGATATGGTTTCTGCTTTCATGCTGAGCAAAACTAGTACAGAATCTCACGATCTTTCCATACAATTTATTACACGTTCCTTTTGAATTAAGACATAAAACTGGCAGATGCACGGTATATGGTCTGAATATAAAATTGCTAAAACTACACGGTTTCTTCACGCCTTATGTTCTAAAATAAATGTGTATAATGTGTGTTCTTGAATGAACGTTTGGAGGCTCTTAAAAATGTTAGTCGCGTATGTTCTTATTTCCAGTTACAAAATATTGTCTGAAAGACATACCGTCGTAATAAAGGTTCACAAAAACATGGATTCATGTTAAACGGTCTCATTTTGCTACAAAAATAGCATAGAATATAAACAGTTAGTATTTCTCATTTAGTTGTCTTATAGAAAGGAAAATAAACTTCATCTTCAAACCTTGAAACTGTCTCTATATCACCGAGCAATTAGGTCCATAGCTGCAAACCTCTTATATTTTCCTGCACGTGTCTTGAAATGACCATTAGCCATGTGTACAATATATAATAAACAATGTGTATATAATAAACAATGACCCGTTTGAAACACATTGATAGTTTCGAGTTATGTGAAACATAATATTAAATTCTTCTTTTAATGAATTAATCCAGATATTGTCAATAATTTAAATGTATCAAAAGTAAATCTCTTACTTCCAGTGGTCGCTTAACAGTTTAAAAGATCGACGTTACTCTGGCAAACAACTCTAGGGGTCTTGAGATTTCCATTAAAATCAAATAAAGTTAAATATGATTATATTTGGTAATTGACGCGTCGCTGAGTAGCGTAGCCATGTTAAACAAGTGTGCACTTGCTTTAATTGAATGCAATATGTGTTGGTAAATGTACCACGATGACTTCAGGTAACAAAATATCAATAATATATTGCGCGAAGAAAAACATGCAAAGACCTGCGTGTATACTCTGATTATGATACTAGGTTCATTTAATACCGAATTATACATTTACTCTTCAATTACTTGGATATAATTCGTACGTTTCTATATAACAAATAACACTTAAAGTGTATGTGTATTCATTTTTTATGATTTGCCTTTGTAAGCATCTGGTGTTTACAGTAGTGTTAGGTTGCCAAATTGTATTTTGGAACAGGATAATACAATAAGGTCGAAATCGTGTAATTTAATCATGGTTCAAATACTTTATGGGTATCCTGCGCATAGTTTTGCATATTTTAACATGCTTTATCGGTGATTATCATATAGTCTTTTAGTACATGTTTTTGAATCAAACTTATATTTTAAATTGTAACAATGTTATTCCGATTTACGTTTTTTTTGTTTAGGCTTATAGTGAACGTATATCAACGATTGTTCATTCACAACAGGAGGATACGCCACTGCTAATACAGCAAAACAAGTTTTATAAAACGTGCACTAACAACTTAACTCTTTGAGGATTGTTTTTAAGCCGACAAAGTTCGGAATTTAGACAAAAACACACGACCAGCGCTGGACCGGACGCATTGTGTCACACCGGTCTTTACTGACAATAACGTAGTGACTTCACCATCTATGTATAGAATGGGACCGGACGTTTATAATCGGCCCGCGGCCGACATAACGGCCCGTTGAAAAGAACCGTTGTATGTGTTCAATAACTAAGCCACATAAACACAATTTGTTCAACCCTTTGTCAGTGATTAGGAATCTCGAAAATACGAAAACTCAAATAAAATCGTAATAATATATGTGTATGAGCGTCGTTGAAAAACTTATAGGGCAACGTCATTTCCATTTTCTCCATGAAAAATCGTTTATTTGTTCAAAAATTCGCCACTAAAATTCGAAAATTTTGATGTTTACATATTGATAGCTATATGTCACTTCATTTCATCGAAAACAATGTCAACGTGACCTAACGAAATCAGTTTTGAATATATTCTTTGCCTGTTGTCTTTCGTTTTTTGTACGAGTAACATATCGCAAAATATACGGTTTTTACGCCATATGGCACTTGATTTCATCGAAAACAATGTCAACGTGACCTAACGAAATCAGTTTTCAATATATCATTTGCCAGTGTAATTTCGTTTTTGTACGAATAGCAAATCGTATAATATACGTTTTTGCAGCCATATATCACTTGATTAGAACGCAAACAATGTCAACGTGACCTAACGAAATCAGTTTTGAATATACTATTTGCCTGTGTTATATCGTTTTTTTTGTACGAATAACATATCGTAAAATATGCGTGTTTTAAGCCATATGTCACTTGATTAGAACGAAAACAATGTCAACGTGACCTAACGAAATCAGTTTTGAATATAGTATTTTCCTGTGTTATTTCGTTTTTATCTCACCCGAGCTGTGCTCATGGTGAGCTTTTGTGATCACTTTTTGTCCGTCGTGCGTCGTCAACATTTGCCTTGTGAACACTCCAGACGCCACATTTATTGTCCGATCTTCATGAAACTTGGTCAGAACATTTGTCCCATTGATACCTCAACTGAGTTCGAAACTGGGTCATGCTGGATCAAAAACTAGGTCACTAGGTAAAAAAAGAAAAACCTTGTGAAAACTGTAGAAGTCACATTTGATGCCCAATCTTCATGTAACTTGTCAAAATGTTTGTCTAAATGATATGTTGGTTGAGTTCAAAAATGGTTCCGGTCCGTTGAAAACATGGCCGCCAGGGGGCGGGGCAGTATTCCTTATATGGCTATAGAGAAACCTTGTGAACACTATAGAAGTCACAATTTTTGCCAAATCATCAAGAAACTTGGTCAAAACATTAGTTTCATTGATATCTCGGACGAGTTCGAAAATCTGGATATGACGGTTGTGTTCGAAAATGGACCAGATCGGTGGAAAAACATGGCCGCCAGGGGGTGGGGCAGATTTCTCTATATGTATATAGTGAAAGCATTTGAACAGTCTAGTTGCGATAAGCCATAATGTTAAAGAAAGATAACCTGTACATACTTTCTAATAGTTAACTAAAAGTTAACTCCCTTGTATAAACCTGGGACTTCTTTCTTTCATAAAATGTGGTGTACATAAAGACAGTAGTTTGCATGCAATTTAATAAACCTATGTCATAAAATTACTGTACATGTACTAATGCACTGTAGAGCCTTTTCTTTGATCTTTACTGATAAGCCAAGTTGACCTACTGTGTTTTGGTGTATTTAGCAGACTACTGTGCTATGAAACTGTTTCCATGGCAACCTTGTTATTTGGCATTTTCTAAATTAGAAAGACTCTTTTGATTGAAAAAACTTTTGTAAATTCTTTTTATTTTTTACATTTGAGTCACTGGAGTTTTCCACTCTCCATAAATTGTGTTCTTTAGATTAAGTTGGACTTATTTTATAAACAAATCTTTTGAAGCAACTTCTAGCCTAACAGTAACTAATGTTTATATCAGTTTTTTTGACAGATTGTGAACTTCTTTTTACGCCATAACGCCATAACAGACCACTTTATCACTATTTGTTTATAAATTATTGTATACGTTTACATTATTGAGTTTAATGAATGTTATCCTATTCCGCTGTTCGAAATGCTAAAATTAATTGAATAATGAAAGGTTAGTAGTACAAAATTGCAATAATTTTAATAACATGCGAATCCCACGTGTGATCGTTCCGGTAATATCTTGAAGGAGACTACCTCTAAGGACAGTCAGGTTTGTTCAGTTGAGTTGTATAGTATTTGAAGATGCAATTATCCTTATAATACTGTATAATTTTCCCGCAAAATGCAATATTTTACAATTTACCTCTATACCATATACATTTTGCTATGTAAGATAACTCATACAACTCTTCAATTTGCAATACATGCACATTTGTTAAGACCGACTGTGCACAAATGTAATAATGCAACGACAAACGGTCTACAAAAATGATATGCATTTCTAAACAATTATGGAACCAGACACGGTGCACAACCTGGACTCGGAGCAACTCTTACCGCTTCATTCATACGCTCACCAATTCGTGCTTGGAATGGAAAAATTATTAACATGCTTGAATAATTTCTGTTCCATAAACATAAAGTCAAATCACATGCAAATACCCCACTACCATCTAGCAGCATTTCTTATTGACGATGCTGCGAAGCAGCTCGTCTAAGTTATCATACCATGAGAAAATTCTTCACAATGGCGACCTATGTAAAAGACTGAGCCGGACTGATTGAGATAGCTCGATTTTTCTAATCGGTATACCTCGCTGATTATCATTGATTAAGGTATAGGAAGCTCAGCTATAAATAGGACAGCATATTTTAAACAAAGATTTAATAATAGTTTGAAAACGTTAATTTTAAATCAGTTATGTTCAATCTATTATATGTTCATTGATCAATGAAACAACTATGCATTTTCTGTATTGTTTTTGTAATTTGTCGTGATTCAGTAAATAAATTGCAAATTAAAACGTGTATAATTAACTTTCAACGCGATCATGAGTGTAAAGAAAACGAATTATTTCGAACCTACCATTTGTAAACGTTGTAGCGATTATGGTATATAAACAGCATACTAGTCGTAAGACATCTGTGGAACTCGCTCTTATGCGTGCTTTCTCATTTTGCATATCTAATAAACTTTTCAAACAGAAATTACAGAGCCTACATCAGTGCACATACTATGTTTGATAATTCATTCGTTTGTTGGATATTGTTTGCTGTTTTAAACACATATTATGTCATATCGCGGAGATTTAGTTAACCTTACCATATGTTCATGGGATAACTCACGTATTCAAGTGCTCTTACGACTATGTGCTCATACCTACTTTCGGGAATCATAATGAAATTATTGCCGTACTTAACGAACAAACATGCCTAAGCTTATTGAATTGGAGAAAAAAACAATAATCAAAAGAGAAAAATTATATGTTCATGCACATGGGCATGTGAAATCACGTCCGTACACATAGCATCATTAACTAAGGAAAGGAAACAACAAAATAAAAAGTTTGGTATGATATAAATGTGAAATTAAAGAGCATGGTGTAATTAAAGAGCATGTCAAGCATTCAATTTTTATGCTGAAACGTAATGTTATAACCCACAAGCGTTTTACTGTAACAGAACGCTTTTTTAAGATAAGTGGTACAGAAAATATTTCTTGTTATATTTGATCGAGAATGTAGCCCGCCTCTCAGTTTCGCTGAATGGATCAAGTTCTCCACGGGTACTACTTCCCGTACCCCCAATTGTTTTCTCGTACCCTACATTTTTCGTACCCAATTTTTTTCGTACCCATTTTTTTTCGTACCCACATTTTCGCTCGTACCCAAATTTTTTTCGTACCCAATTTGTATTTCCTTCCCAAATTGTTTTTCGTAACCAAATCTTTTTTCGTACCCATTTTTTGGGGCAGAATTTGTGCACCCAAAATTTTCGTACCCATCCTTTTCCTACCCAAAAATTTCGTACCCACATACACAATTGTGGCGATGTAGATAAACTTAAATAGATGCTTTTATATCAATCCTCTTCAAAAGCATCGTCACACCAGAACTGTCAGTACTTTGATTGTAAAGAAAAGTACAGATATTTTTAAACCAATAGATTTTTATTGAAGCACCGCATCAACAAAATGTATTGTTGTATTATAAATGGTACAGCCCAGTAAAATCAGGGCTGACCATATTATAGCCGTTTTCGGCTTCTTAAATGTAGAGTTTTATGTTAAGCAGTGTGCTCGAGCAATGGTTTCTAACCAAAGTCCTGATGGTAAACAACCTCATAATGATAATAATTAACACCCTTTATGTGTTATGAACAAGAGCTGAACTCGTTAATTTATTAACCTTCATTCATAATTAGCTTTATTGATATGTTTCGTGAACAAAATATTTCAATATATTCCATACAAAATATAATTACATGAATTAATAACATGAAAATTAAATGGCCGGTATCTAAACAAAAGCATAGTCGTCAAAACCGTAGCATCAGTTCTCTGCGTTAGGACCACGCGATACCTTCGTACGCCTTCATTCCTTATTTACTTTTATTTTTAAAACCCATTTTTCTATCGTATACAGAATTCTATTCTCCTAAGCAAGATGTACTTTTTAAAACTGAACTCCAAATTTAAACGCTACAAATCAGTTTAAGTACGAACATGTCATCCGTAAATCTAGATTCTAAATCGGTGTGATATTTGCAAACGTTTAAGTTATAACTCGCCGGGCTGCCCAAATCAGAAGAAAAACATTTATATATCTAAAAACTACGTAACGTAGGCTTTCTAATGATATATAATTTGTCAAAATCGGCCGAGAAATGAAAGTATAATTAAAAAAAGACATGAGTGGGTACACCAAAATGTATAACCTCGGCGCTTCAATGAACGCTTATCGATAGCTACCGGTCACGTGACTAAGTTACGACAAGATATTTGCCGATACGGTCCCGTTTCATAACTGTCTCATCTAGAGTCCGTGACAGCTGTAAAGACTAAGTAAGTGCATCAACTATAATAATAGCGGATGGTTACAATTTTTTTACCTCTGATACTTGTTCTGATAGTTGTATAGGTATCATCAGAGATAACTGGTATCTTCGTCTCTTGTATCATGTTATTTAATAGTTGTATAGGCATCATCAGAGATTACTGGTATCTACGTCTCTTGTATCATGTTATTTGATTACTAATTTATTAATTAATTCACGACCTTCTTGTTGAAAATCGGAGATCTGTTAACAAACGTTTATGTTATTCATTTCAATGTATGACCAGAGTTTTAAATGATGTTTATTTATTTAGAGTCGAGTGCACAACATGTCGATTTAAGCAGGGACATATATGAACACAATTAGTGATGATTAAATGATGCTTTATATTAATTCTTTCCTTTTTTACAAAAATCGTTTTGTTCCTGTTTAAAAACGGAAGCATTATATAATACGAGGACATGATACCGAAAACATTAAATTTACCGAAAACAGTTAATTAAGATTTCCCACCTTTACTTCATGATAGTGGCGCTAAACTATGATTTTAATGAATGTTTACTCCAGTACCCATTAAGATGATGCTATATATTAATTATTTCTTTTTTCCAAAAAGCATTTCTATAACTTTATACAAACGGAAGCATTATATGATACGAGGACATGATACCAAAAAACTGTAAAATTACCGAAAACAGTTATATTTCCCCTTTAACATCGTGATAGTGGCGTTAATCAAGATTTTAATATATGATTACTTCAGTACGCATTTAAGCGAAGTTTCAAATATGTTTAATACAGTACTTGTAATTAAGTCAATGGTAATAAAAAAAAATACATCATCGAAATATATATTTTATTATTTAAGACATTTTAAATATTGGTATTTCTGGTAGACAAAATTAAAATAAACGAACATAAATGTTTTACGTTAAGATGATCAAGTATTGATCTGGAAATACATAACATTTAATTTAGATGCATAATGTGTCGTTCGGGATCAGACCGTGTTAAAAACGATCTTTTCCCTTAGGGCAATGGCTAATAACATTCGAGGTATTGGGTTAAAACTGTGTATATCTGTATTAATCAGTGGTTTCACACCAGAAAGATATATAACTGTGAAAATACTTTACACTCCAAAAAACGTAATGCACTTCAATTGTTATAAAAAACAATTGAAGGTGTTAGAAAACGACTGACGAACAAATAAAGAATTCATAGGTTGCATATTTTGTTTATTTTACAGTAACGTTCTGTACAAGAATAATATATATTTGCATTTTATTAGAAATAATTTCACATGATTTAAATCATGTGAAATTATTTATAATAAAATGCAAATATATATTAAAGTAGAACATATGAAAGTACACACGTTACACTTGCCAATGGACATTTTTAGTCACTCTCATGTTATCACAATGAAAATTAAAAGTATTAAGAAAGATGCAGGACTGAACGTCTAAATTACCCAAATAAGTCGGTCAGATTTAAGTTATTTCTTATATGACAAAACTGAATGCGGATTTTTTCTTAAATAAATTTTATAAAAAAAACAAACATATATATTAAAATTTCTTTAAATTACTATTCTTTTTCAAACCAGACATAGGAAAAAGCGATGTTTTCGTCTTCATAATCTATGTTTTAATATATTAAAACACTGTTTTCGGTAAATTTTACTGTTTTCGCGAAAACAGTGCTGTTTTCGGTATCTAGTCATACCGCACAATTAGGTCCCTAATTTAAGTAACATTTATACGAAATTTCATGTCTGATTGTGGGATGGGAATGTGTCTAAACTTTAAAATGAACAAATTGAAGTTTATGGATAGAGGACTTTGTTACATTTCTTATAAACAAATATGCACCTTCTATTTCATATGCGATAATTGTCGTCTGCGAATAGTTGGTTGTAACCTGTCATGTGACTAAATGCTTTTGTAGCTGTCAAAATGGATTTTCAAACATTTCGCATTTATGGCTCAATGGCAGTTATATTGGGATGTTTTATATTTCTTTATCCTAAATTACTTCATCCGTTAATACTCACCATGTTTGGAATGCATGAACAACCAGGCAATAGCCGAACTGAAGGTACTGTCACTAATGTCATATAATTCCGCGGTCACATTAAATTGTTAATTTCTAATGTTTCGTTTTCGTTTAACTCACACATCTGATGATTTTTAGCGAGTCTGTTTTCGGAGAAAACCCGAGAAATTGTCATAGCCTGCTCGTCGTCCGCCGTCCGCCGGCGTCGTGCTAAAACCTTTACATTGGCTCTAAAATCAAAGTGCTTCCACCTATCGTCGAAGTACCTGTAATCAAACAGCACCTATTATCGAACGTTTTGTTTTGGTTCTGTATGCGCAAGCACAAAAGTGCACATGAGGTCACATTGATAAACAAATAGTCGTACATGAAGTCCATGACCTACTTGCCTACTTACCTTGAAACAAATGCGCAGAAAACAGGTAAAATGAATGCATTTATTGTTATTTACACGTTTTTATGTGTTTTTTGCTATTACCTTTTGAATGCTTTTATCAAAACGTGCATTTACACACCAAAAAGCATATTTCCCTTTGCAATTTTGATTGTAGCAGACGCAGATTTATTCGCGGAGTCCGGGTCACGTGATAGTCATGTGACTTTCGGATATACTGGAGTAGTATTTATGCACTGTCTGGTAATGGGTCATGTTTACATCGGCCGCCATTTTGTTTTGTCTGCTAGAGGATGACAATAACCAGGGAATCATCGTTATGTTTTCTTGAAGGATATTTGCTGGAAAACTTTACAGATCAGTTAATAAGTGATTGAACTGTTAGTCATTAGTTAAAACAAAATGTTTTTGTTATTTTAAGTGTTTCAATTTTGAAGTAATTTCTTAGGTGTTCGATAACTGGTGCGTCCACCATACAACTTTGAAACTTCATATGTTGATGCACCTTGATGAGTTCTACACGCCACACCCATTTTGGGTCACTAGGTCAAAAATCAAGGTCACTGTGACCTCTAAAAAAAAATCTGACAAGCTTTCGCAGCCAAGCGTGGCACCCATTATGCGGTGCTTTTGTTGATTACTGCTCTCCAATTACAGCAACCTATGCAGATTGGAAATATTTTAACAATAATTTTGACTTAAAATATTTGAAAATGATGTTATGTGTTCAAGATAATCCATAAATTGATGATATTTGTGCTCAGGGCTTCCCACAGGCCATTTAAGGATCCCTCGCCGGGGTGCTTGAATTTCGAAATCAGAGGATTGAAGAATCCGCTATTGTTTTGATTTATTTAATGTTCGGCGTCCTTAGATATTTAACGACATCAAAAACGTTCAGGGCTCCCGCTGCCGTTTGCCAGATTCGCCAATGGCGAAAATTTAGCAAATTCGGAAAATAAAATAATCGTTATGCGAAAACGTCCGGCGAACGATTTTTGTCAGGAAAAAAATTGTTCAAAAGAAAAAAGCGTTCGCCGGACGTTTTCGCCAAACGATTATGTTCTTGACGAATGCCATCCCAGATAGTAAACTCTTTCAGCTGTAGACTGTGCTTTTATACATCACTGTGTTATTGTACTTTATAGTTTGTTGTTGAATAACCCATGACCGGAAAATTAGATGCGTGGTTTCAAATGCTTCGCACTCGTGATTTAATCCCTACACATCTAAACTATCGACCGTGGGTTTTGACAACAAACTTGACCGTACACGAATTATTTCTTAATTATTTGGTTGAGTTATGGTCAGTAGCCAACCTACGCACAGACTTTTGTTTGGTTCAGTGCATGTTTGTAAGCTATTATCAAGTCGACAACGATTTAAAACATTGGTATAGACTTACACAGATTTAAGAATATTGACACCGATGAAAAAAAGTCTGATAAAACAGCACACGAAACAACATTGAAATAAAAATGATAAAACCAGTTGATAAAACTCGTATGTTCCGTTTAAAAAAAAATGCCTATGGGAATTTTACTTGTACATTTATTATACCACCTTCATGAATGGCAAAATCAACGGTATATATTTTAAGGTAATTTGTCATGATTTCGGACATAAATTTTCGGATACCTTTTCCCCATTTTATATCCAGACCATTTGATGTTGCGGGAAAAAATATTATCCCTGATGATTATAGTAATAAACATATTAAAGCTTCGTTTTGCAGTTTCTTCTTTTACACCCCTGTAGACTAGACGGTTCCGAATGCTTTGCTAAAACTTTGGCTGCAGTTTCTAAAATTTGGCTACAAAAAAATCAATTGGCTAAAATGTTGGCTACAGAAATTTTTGGGCCATGGGGAGCCCTGAACGTTGTCGCTATTACTCATTGTTGCGGTTAACCAGAGACGTAGAGACGTTACCAAATTGCGATATGACGTTGCATCATGTGCGCAAACTATCCAACCGGCTCTCATTATATTATTAGCAGACGACAAATGTTGATTCTGATTGAATGATTAAAATACACTGTTACTGTTTACAATCGACATTACCGCAAGTGATCGGTGACTGATTAGATAATTGATGGCACATGGTCAGGGTGTTTATTCTATGTACATGTATGCAGGGTTCTCAATAACTTTTGAGCCAACAGGCCCAAATGTGAAACCAACAGGCCTTGTAGAATTTTTTTTTTTAATTGAGCACTTGATTTCCTGCATTTTGGGCCATTTTATGGCTATTTTAGTGGTCAACCAGGCACTTAAATTTGAGCATCATTTTTGCGTGCATTTTATGAATTTTAGCTATTTTAACTAACAAAAGATAAATGGAAAAAGATCTTTATTACTTTTGTAAAATTTTAACTCAATATGTAATGAACAGAAAGTCAAAATATTTTACTGCTTTTTGACCAATTCCAATATGCGCCTTTTCATTGTTGTTGTTGTAATGTGTTAAGGGAGATAATGAAGCAACAACTAGGCTTAATAGCAGATAAGAGCAAAATTACCGAAAAGACACGCAAATTTCTAAAGTCAATTGCTGATTTTCCAAATCTGAGCGATTTTCAAACGGCCAAAATCTGATTTCAAACGGCTGATTGGGCCGGCGGCCGGCTCTTATTGAGAACCCTGCCTATGTCTGTCAATAAACCGGGCTACCGCTGTTATAGATTTATAGTAACCCGGCGGGCGTGAGCTAGAAAATTTCAGTAGCCCGATGAAAAATTTCGCTAGCCCCCGGGCTCCGGGCAATGGATTTGTCCGACACTGCTGTCAGTCCGTCAGTCTGTCACACTTTTCTGGATCCTGCGATAACTTTAAAAGTTCTTCATATTTGTTCATGAAACTTGTAACATGGATAGATGGCAATATGGAGAGTATGCACGTCATTTCATTTTGGTCCTACATCAAGAATTCTGGTTGCTATGGCAACAAATATTAAAAAAAAAAATACAGACAATAGTGGAGTTTCACCGGTAGGGGACAATATTGCTTGGCAATCTCTTGTTTAACTTAATTTGTGCATTTATTTGAATATAAACCGCGGGCTTTAATGCCAATCATTTATCAATGTCAAATATCAGTGCTTTCCACAGGATTTTTGTCAGGCGCCCCGGGTTTGATAGGGCTGGTTCGGGAGGGGTGTCCCCTCCCTACGTTGATTTTTGTTAAATTTTACGTGTCAATTCACATTCTGTGGTGCGTTGTAACTCAAAGAAAAACAGCGTCAAAAGACGTTATTTGGTGCGCTATGACTCTTCAAGAAAATCCCCCACTCAACAAAATACATATATAATTTTTTATATATTGTATAATTGTTTTAAAACTTTCCCGCACAGATAGTAAAATCCCGACTCGAACGATTCCCCAAATACATCTGTTTCAACCCGACTCTATTTACTGTATACTTACCACTTTTCAAGTTTCTATTTATTACCCGATAATCCCGTTTATTCCGTTTTTATACATCACTTTCTGGTAAATATTTACGATAAAAGCTCTCAATTATTTCTTTAACACAAACCTTGCCATTTTTCTATAGTATCAAAAAAAAATTGTGTGACTTTTTATAGATTTGATGAAATATTGCCTCTGAACATGCGTCAATCCCCTGACGTGTTGTGTGCTCACTGGTGCTTGATAAAACGCAAATGATGCAACGTTGTACATGCTGCATAATTTGTGCGCTCTTTTTATTTGAGAAAAAGATTCGACACAACATTAATTTGCACTGCTAATTTGAAGCAAGATATTTTAACGTTGCGGTTACATTTACATTCGGAAGTGTGTTTCGAATTAAAAACGCGTTAACGTCATCGACTTACGGGCATGGGTTTCGGATTACAAATTTTATTATTCCCATTTGAGATTTCAACAAATATTAACAGTTGTGTTATGAATTCAACGATAATTTGTTTGAACACTTTACGAGTGGAATAAATGTTTTGATGGAATTATGCATGAAATTCACGTTGTCCTCGAGGATTACGGCCGGTTGCCATCATCAGTCTTCTAAGTATCAATTATCACACGAAACATTTATCAGTGTGCGTAATTAATTCAATGAACATTTGATAACGCGCATTACGTGTCGAATAAATGTCAGAAAAACGAGTTGAATGAGTTCCATAAATGGACATGATGAAATAAACATGTACTGGAATTAAATTATTATCGCATAATTATAACCGGGGTTATTTGCACAACTTACTTGCTATAACTAATTAATTGTTTACCACTTGCAATTAATTTCTCGTATTAATTATGAGTCATTGGTGACACTTGTTTACAGTAAAAAGGTGTGATGATGATGCCCGAAACCGTCTTTAATGTACTGTATTGTACTAGTTACCGGTTTTATATTACGTAAATGGTACAACTTCTTGCTAATCAAGCTGCGATAAACTCTTACTTCATGCCCGACGTCAATAAAAATAATGGTCGATAGTTAACCCTGCCCTCGTAAGCATTCGCGTAACGGATTGGACGATGAACATCGCAGTTTGCGACTGGAAAGTTACCTGATACATCATTGTCAGCATTTAAATGACTGTGTAATGTGGCTAGAATAATAGATACGTGCTTCATGCTATTCTCTTATCAGTGGATTATCCATCACCCCATGTGGTGTTTATGGCGATTACTTGTGAAAGTAGGTACCGAGTGCTCTTTTAAAACATGGAATATTGATACACTGACAGAGAAACCTTGATTTTTTTTTACGATCTCCACTTTCTTTTACTGAAAAATACACCAATTGGAAATTTTCAAGCGCCCCGGGGACTCTGATTTCAAAAATCGCCCCGGCGAGGGATCGTTAAATGGCCTGTGGAAAGCCCTGAGTATAACATTTACCAAGTGTGCATGTCTATATTAAAGGGGCCTTTTCACTGATTTTGGCATGTATTGAAGTTTGTCATTAAATGCTTTATATTGATTAATGTAAACACTAGATCTACATGTAAAAACCTCCAGTAAAAAATCAAGAATGATATTTTAAAAAAGAAGAAAAATAGTAACCTTCAACAGGGCTCGAACCACTGACCCCTGCAGTGTTTGATACTAACTATTTCGAGTAAGGAGTTCTTTGGACTCCCCTTTTCTGAAATTAAAAAATTATGACACTTTTTATACTGTATTTTTTGGTTTATGACACATCTTAACCCTTTGCATGCTGGGAAATTTGTTGTCTGCTAAAATGTCGTCTGCTGAATTTGTAAAATAAGCATTTCTTCATTTTTTTTCAAAGAATACTATCAGAATAGCAAACAGTTTGGATCCAGATGAGACACCACGTTCTGTGGCGTCTCATCTGGATCCAAACTGTTTGCAAAGGCCTTTAAAATTCGGTTCCGCACTGAAAGGGTTAACCACTAATTGTTAAATCCTCTTTCTCGTTTGGTTTCAGATCGAAGTTCAAAGTGACTGCAGTTCAATATTTGTTGTCACTTGTTATCTCAGATTGCAAAATTATTAAACAAAAGGCAGTAATATCTAAGTTAATTATTGTGAGTTTTAACAATTTATATTATGTTATATAATGCATTTATATATGCTTGCTTGTTTAGCTTCAGGATTTGGTGTAACAGCAACTTTGACCAATCTAGAAGTCAAATGTTCTGTCAAATCATCATGAGACAATCAGAACAATTGTACTCATGATATTTCAACTGAATTCGAAATTGATTCTATCCGTTCCAAAATACGACTTAAGGTGAAAAAAGTTTAAGGAGGGATTATTTAGAAAAATGGGATAAAAGAAAAAAATACTATTCAAGTGAATAGTAAAAATGATGGTATTTTTTTGTATATGCTTCAGACATCACTTAGTTTTGAGTAAACACTTCTCACTATCAATAGACCAGCTGTCTATAATCTTCCTTGTTAAAAAGAACTCTCACAGTTCTCGAGCAGTGGTTGAAGTGTGCGGTTATGACTTGGTATTACAGGGCCCTCAATCTATCAAATCTGCGGCCAATTTCGGCTGCAGTCCCCCACCTGAAAAGTATACTTTTTTCCCCTTTTGGTGGGAAAAATTCCCCCTGATTTAAAAAACTATTTATTTTTTTTTTTAAGATGTGTCTCATGATAATTATATCTCAATTCTATTTAAATTTAATCTTGTCAAACATACATGTACTTAATTACGAAAAAAGAAATGAATATATTGCAAACATGTACAAATGTAATAATGAGAGAGTAAGTAAAAAATTCCCCAAAGAGGGAAAGGCCACGAAAATTCCCCCTCATGAGGGTAGCGACCCGCTTCCCCTAAAATGGATTGAGGGCCCTGTATTACAAAAATTCCTTCTGTAGAGGGTGAATGTTAAATTATAACAATCTGTATGTGACAATAAACACATGCAACTTAAGGTTTTTATAAACAGTGTTCCACAATGACTATGAGTATTTCTTACTCTTAGTAAGATATTTTTTAACAGACATTCTGATTTTGCGAAAGGAAGGGATTGTTTTTATAATTCAAAGATGATTTTGAAGGAGTCCGACGGAATTCCTTGACACAAAAACAAGGAGTCCGAGTCTCATTTCACGGAGTCTTGGACCACCGGACTTCTTAGTGTCGAACACTGCCCTGGAGTCCTTGAGTAAAAGTCTACCACTTAGACCACTCAGCCATCCTTCCAGATACAATGACAGATGTATTTTATACATAATATAAGCAATCCTACTAATTTCACAAAATATAAAGACAACAACAGAACTCTACAAATTATTCATTCGTTTCGCGTTGCAACGCTTTATAATTTTCAGGTTTTTAAATCATCAAAAGATGCATATAATGGCTTTTTGCGGCATGATTAGTGTTCAGTATTACTGTTTCCTCACAAATATCATAACTACAACGAATTTTTTTTTTAATTTTGTCAATTTACGAAAACTTGTAAAGGCCCCTTAAAGATTCAGCATATGTTAGCTTTCCATGAAATTTTGAATGGAGCAGGAATTAAAATTAACACTAGGACGCTTTCAAAGTGTGAGTTAAAATAGCTTGAAAGGGTACTTGATTGCAAAGTCAGGAAACTAGACTATTCGCGTTGTTGTATCTTGTGCAGGCTTTTTCCGCTCCATTTTGGGAATACGCCACACTGGAATTTTGGGAATTTTGCGTCGTGAAAACCACCATTTTGGGAAAAAAAATATTCGCAAAATTGGCTCAATTGGGAAAAATTATCGCATGTAAATAGTGTTTCTTATATTTCAATGAAGCCGTTAACTGGTAAATAACGACTTTTTGATAAATTATTATTAAAATTTTACAAAGTATTATGAACATGTGAGATAAGTGCAGGTTTTTTAATCTGAACTTGGGGAAAAGGCCTGGCCTTTTTTGAGGTGAAAAAAATTCGTGCGAAGCGCCGGATTTTGAGGAAAATAAGGAAAGTCTTAAATAATCATTAACATATATTAGTTTTTAAAACAAATTCAAGGCAACAGATAATTTAATTATGCAACACTTTCTATTTTCTACACCGGATCAGGTTAACTTATATATTTTAATGTAAAAAAAAAAAAACAATTTTTTTTTTTTTTTTGGAATTGGGAATTTTTTTTTTCAATTGGGAAAAAAACAACCAGATTTGCATTGGGAATGGGGCCGAATTTCGGACCCGTGGCATAGGGCGGAAAAAGCCTGTTGTGTGAATACCATCAATTAAGGACAAAGTTTTCTTGAACATAATTAAAAAAGGTTATGAAATTGAAAATTAGGAACAACATGTCCTGGACCTTTTAAGACATTTTAGATTATTGTCACATAAAAAAATATGCACGGTTTGGTTAACCCCTTGAAAAACATTATTGAACTTCCAAATCAAGAAGATAAATGCTTTACATAGTAACGCAATTAATAGCTTTATGAAATTTCCAATGGAAAAAATCTTTCCTCACTAATAAAAAGTGAATTTGCATTAAAATTCTCATTTATACGACTAACAATCTGTATAATATTGTTTTCATTGAAATCCTGCAAAGTTGATGACATCTAAATAAATTCAGTGTCTTTTTTTTCAGATATGCTTCCACCTTCATTAAGAGGTCAACACCCTCACCTGGCCAGTCAGCAGGATGATGTGCATGAAAACATCAAGAAAATGAGAGTAAGATAATGCTCGTAGTATATTATATGAATAATGATTATATGTAATGTCCTATTTACATACAAAAGCTTATTTCATAGTTATATACAGTTAAAGAAAACGTCCTTAGAAAAGTACAGGTAATGTTTTTTTAGCTCATCTATTTTTTGAAAAAAAAAATGAGCTATTGTCATCACCTGAGCGTTGGCGTCTGCGTCTGTGTCGGCATCCGGTTAAGTTTTGTGTCTAGGTCCATTTTTCTCAAAAAGAATCAAAGCTATTGCATTCAAACATGGCACACTTACATGTACTTACTATCATGAGGGGACTGGGCAGGCAAAGTTAGATAATTCTGGCTGGTGTTTCAACAGAATTGTGTGCCCTTTTTATGCTTAGAAGATTGAAAATTTGGTTAAGTTTTGTGTTTAGGTTTATTTTATTCCTAAAGTATCAAAGCTATTGCTTTCATACTTGCAACACTTACTACAGGGTAACTATCATAAGAGGACTGTGCAGGCAAAGATATGTTACTCTGACTGGAATTTTGACTATCATAAAGGGACTGTGCAGGCAAAGTAATGTAACTCTGACTGGCATTTTACTGGAATTATGGCCCCTTTTATACTAATAAAATTGAAAAATTTGTTAAGTTGTGTGTTAAGGTTAACTTTATTCCTAAAGTATCAAAGCTTGTGCTTTAATTCTTGCAACACTTACTAACTACACTTGGAAAACTCGCTAACTATCAAAAGGGGACTGTACAGGACAAATTGCATAACTCTGGTTGGCATTTTGACAGAATTACCGGTATGTCCCTTTTTTTACTAAGTAACTTTGAATATTTGGTAAAATTTTATGTTTAGATCCACTTTACTTCTAAAGTATCATTGCTATTGCTTTCAAACTTCAAATACTTTCGTACTATCATGAGAGTACTGTACCTGGCAAGTTGAATTTGACCTTTGAATGACCTTGGCTCTCATGGTCAAATTATTAAATTTTGCTAAAATGGCCATACATTGTAACTTTTTTTATTTATGACCAGATTTGATTCATACTTTGACAAAACAACACTTACCTGACAAACCACAATAGACTTCACCGAAAACCATCCCCCACGCCCCACCCAAGAATTACATTACCCCCCCCCCCCCCCTCCAATAAAACAAGGGCTGTTTGTAAAACATGCATGCCCCCCATATGGGCTCTCCGTTGTAGTAACAGCCATTGTGTGAATATGTTTTTTTGTCACTGTGACCTTGACCTTTGACCTAGTGACCTGAAAATCAATAGGGGTCATCTCACAGTCATGATCAATGTACCCTATGAAGTTTCATGATCCTAGCCATAAGCGTTCTTGAGTTATCATCCGGAAACCTATTTTACTATTTGGGGTCACTGTGACCTTGACCTTTGACCTAGTGACCTGAAAATCTATAGGGGTCATCTGCGAGTCATGATCAATGTACATATGAAGTTTCATGATCCTAGCTAGGCATAAGCGTTCTTGAGTTATCATCAGAAAACCATTTTACTATTTCGGGTCACCGTGACCTTGACCTTTGACCTAGTGATCTGAAAATCAATAGGGGTCATCTGCCAACCATTATCAATCTACCTACGAAGTTTCATGATCCTAGGCATAAGCCTTCTTGAGTTATCATCCGGAAACCATTTTACTATTTCGGGTCACTGTGACCTTGACCTTTGACCTAGTGACCTGAAAATCAATTGGGGTCATCTGAGAGTCATGATCAATCTACCTTTCAAGTTTCATGATCCTAGGCCTAAGCGTTCTTGAGTTATCATCCGGAAACCATTTTACTATTTGGGGTCACTGTGACCTTGACCTTTGACCTAGTGACCTGAAAATCAATAGGGGTCAACTGCAAGTCATGATCAATCTACCTATCAAGTTTCATGATCCTAGGCCTAAGCGTTCTTGAGTTATCATCCGGAAACCATTTTACTATTTCGGGTCACCGTGACCTTGACCTTTGACCTCAAAATTAATAGGGGTCATCTGCGAGTCATGATCAATGTACCTATGAAGTTTCATGATCCTAGCCCCAAGCGTTCTTGAGTTATCATCCGGAAACCACCTGGTGGACCGACCGACCGACATATCGACAGACCGACAGACCGACCGACATGTGCAAAGCAATATACCCCCTCTTCTTCGAAGGGGGGCATAAAAAGTAATATTTTTTTCCATTTCTTTTATTCTTGAAAGATCATCTAACAAATGACCACACCAACACACTATAACCCCTCTCAACCCCCCTCCTCACAAAACACAAATATTTTTTATTATTTTTTGAAAGACTGTCCAACCATCCCACCCAAGAATCCCCCCTTTTCTTTTTTTTGAAAGATAATGTAATAAATGACCACACACCCACACTATACACCCCTCTCCATCCTCACCCCCCCCCTTTTGAAGTATTGAAGTATTAAGATAGGTCCCTTCACCTTTAAAAAGAAAAATAGATGAGTGGTCTGCACCCGCTAGGCGGTGCTCTTGTTTGTTACTGCAATAAATATTTTCTTTCATAAGTTAATGTGTATTCTTGACTTTTTTTTCAGTTGGGAAAAAACCTCATAGTGAAACATTATCTTGAAATTGAGAACATTTGGTTGTGTATATCAAAGACACATTTCATGCTGGATGTATTTGTTCAACATCTGTTGATATAAGGAAGAAATACATAAAAAAAATATTACAATAATCATCCATCTGTTTTAAAGTGTTTTTAAGTATGTACCATTGCTGAAACCAACCAATAGATTGGAACTGATAAAACTTGGTGTACCGGGTATTTGTTAAGGAATGATTGATCGTTGTCAGAGTATGAGATCAAAAACTTGGTAAATCGTATAACTTAATTAGCATGTGTTCATCCTCTGTTTTTCAATAAACATTTGTTTTGTATGTATTCATGTTTGTAGACATTTGTTTTTAACCAGGTTTTCCGAAGGAAAAAACTGGTTATTAGATTGGCGAATGCGGGCGGGCTGGCTGGCTGGCGGGCTGGCAGGCGGGCGGAACAAGCTTGTCAGGGCCATAACTATGTCGTTCATTGTCATATTTTAAAATCATTTGGCACATTTGTTGACCATCATTGGACGGTGTGTCGCGCGAAATAATTACGTCGATATCTCCAAGGTTAAGGTCACACTTTGAGTTCAAAGGTCAAAATTGGCAATAAATGAGCTTGTCTGGGCCATAACTATGTCATTCATTGTGAGATTTTACAATTATTTGGCACATTTGTTCACCATCATGGGACGAGGTGTCGCACGAAAGAATCACGTCAATATCTCCAATGTCAAGGTCACCACAACTTAAAATAGATTTATTTTAAAACAAACTTACAAAGGGGGTTAATTTTGTTTGTTCATTTCAAAAGTTCAGTTTGAGTTGTCTCCCTTAATCAGATTTTTTTTCACAATGAAAACCTGGTTTTGTGACAATTTTGTCCCTTGTCTGTGCATATACATGTTGACATACAGTATATCAATACCAACCACATGTGATGTTGACGATGTACATTGTGCAAGTCAAGTAAAATGTCTGTCTGTAATCTTCTGAGTGGGAATTTAATAAGGGTCTTTTTAATTGCAATATACATACTTGCACAAACCCATCTTAATATTCTTTTACTTGTCTTTTTGCTCAAATGTTCAGGTTTAGGGCTCATTTTATCTGAAATGTTAAATTTTCTTCCCCTATTGGGGAAGTGCCTTTTACATGTACATTATAATGAAGAAAAATACATAGTGCTGGGTTACCAATATGATTACAGCATGGTCCACATCCTGGTATGCGCGCTGCGGCAGCGGAGCAGGCCAAGCAGACTAAGGGTTCTTCAGGTCGTGGCGGCATGATGGGTGTCGTATTGCCAATGTATGCCATTGGTATAGTGGTCTATCTGGTTTATACACTAGTCAAGGTATTCACTAATTGACAGTGTTTTTACTTTGATCTAAGCAGGATATTACTATAAATTTACATAAAACTGAGGAAAAAATAATGGCAATTATATATTTTTTTAATATTACATCATCATTAAGGGAAGAACTAATTGGCTAGCTTTTTAGGCAATTTAGTGTTCAAATTTAAGAGTGTGTGAGCCAATAAGAATAACAATATTTGTATTCCATTTTCGATAAAGTGAGAGTTGAGCACAAGTTGCCAAATAATAAATGTCATTGTATACATTGATGTTGAACTATTCTGCAAAACATTTTCTGCTTTTTTGTCGCTGCTTTTATGTATAATTAGCTGTTTTGCAAAAGAAAATCTGACTATGTGGGCAAAAATACAGACATAACTAAGAAGTAAATAAAAACAGCATGAGCTCTCTTTTTTTTTAATTGGATGCAGGGTAGAAATAAATTTTTATTTTGTTTTTAAAATGTTAGGTGCAGCAGATCCCTCTAACATCTTATCAATGTGTTGTTGCCTAAATTTGGAGGTACTCACAAAGACAAACATTTTATTTCTGATACTTATTATAACAAATGGCTTTTTGTCATTCATTATGCCCCCCTTTGAAGAAGAGGGGGTATATTGTTTTGCACATGTCGGTAGGTCGGTCCGTCCGTCCACCAGATGGTTTCCGGATGATACCTCAAGAACGCTTAGGCCTAGGATCATGAAACTTCATAGGTACATTAATCAGGACTGGCAGATGACCCCTATGGATTTTGAGGTCACTAGGTCAAAGGTCAATGTCACAGTGACTCATTCTTGGATGCAGTTTAGGACCACATTTGCAGATCAAATTATGTACTGTTGTGGTGGGGTCTCCGTCCGTCCACCAGATGGTTTCGGGATGATAACTCAAGAACCATTACACCTAGGATCATGAAACTTCATGGGTACATTGATCATGACTGGCAGATGACCCCTATTGATTTTCAGGTCACTAGGTCAAAGGTCAAGGTCACAGTGACTTGAAATAGTACAATGGTTTCCGGATGATAACTCAAGAATGCTTACACCTAGGATAATGAAACTTCATAGGTACATTGATCATGACTGGCAGATGACCCCTATTAATTTTCAGGTCATTAGGTCCAAGGTCAAGGTCACAGTGACTCGAAACAGTAAAATGGTTTCCTGATGATTACTTAAGAATTATTAAGCCTAGGATCATGAAACTTTATAGGTACATTGATCATGACTGGCAGATGACCCCTATCGATTTTCAGGTCACTAGGTCAAAGGTCAAGGTCACAGTGACAAAAACGTATTCACACAATGGCTGCCACTACAACTGACAGCCCATATGGGGGGCATGCATGTTTTACAAACAGCCCTTGTTTAACATTAAAACAACAAATATAAATTCATGCATAAAAAGCAGGATTTTTTTTAAATCTTTTTTAAAACCATGTTGGATATTCTTTTAAACCCATATTCATATACACAAATGAGTTCACTTTCCTGTTAGGTATTCGGCAAGAAGAACAACAAAAGCAAATCAGACCAGAGAAGTAGCCCTACTCGTGGCCAGGAAACGCCCCAGCAGTCGGACACTCCAGAGGGTGAAGAAGGTAGAGTATCCCCTGACGCATTGCAGAGGCAGCTTAAGAAATTGCAGGCATTTTCTAGTAGCTTGCAGGATAATGAAATGAGTAAGAGTATTTGTATGTGTGTGTGTGTGTGTGTGTGTGTGTGTGTGTAAACTGCCTGTGTATAACCTATGTTTTAGTGCTTTATATGCATTCCCATGAAACTGACCTCTCATGTACTGGACTTAAGTAATTTATTCGATACATGTGTTGAAAGTTGTAAAATATAAGGTTTGTATGCTGAAGGCTCCTATTTGATGTCATAAATTATATGTGTGTATGACAGTGTGCACTTTTGCTATTGTTGCTTCTCTAATGATAAGTATGATGTGTTTAAAGTCATTTCTCTGGTTTTTGGGGTCCTTCTTTTGGTTTTGTACTGGATTTGAAGAAAACTAAAAGAAGATTTTGATAAATTGTTTGAAAATTCAACATGCACTAAAACATTTATGGTAAAATAATTGTACTTGCTGAATTGATATAGTACCTTAAATATTGGTTTTGACAAGCATTTTATTTTTGCAGACATATTGAACACTGATAATCAAACATTTAAATGAACAATTTAAAGATCAGAAAAGTGTGTACGTACTAGCTGTAGTATTAAGAATAAGACTTATATTTTAAAAATCCAGGAAAACTTGGGTACTTTTAATACGTATTATAGTTTCACCCTTGGGGGCGGGCGGGCAGTGTCCGCTCTCTAATTCAAATAGTTTTAATCCGATCTTCACAAAACTTGGTCAGAAGTTGTATCTAGACAATAGCTAGATCAAGTTCGAATATGGGTAATGCCGGGTCAAATCTAGGTCACAGGGTAACTTAGTACATTTCAAGCATAAAGCATGGTATCTGCTCTCTAATTGAAGTAGTTTTTATCCCATCTTCAACAAATTCGGTCAGAAGTTGTATCTAGACAATATCTAGGTAAAGTTGGAATATGGGCCATGCCCAGTTAAAAACTAGGTCACAGGGTCACTTGCATTTTAAGAATTTAGCATGGTGTCCGCTCTCTAATTGAAGTAGTTTTCATCCTATCTTTGCCAAATTAGGTCAGAAGTTGTGTCTAAATGATATCTAGGTCAAGAACAAATATCGGTCATGCCGGGTCAGAAACTATGTCACAAGGTCACTTAGTGCATTTCAAGCATTTAGCATGGTGTGTGCTCTCTAATTGAAGTAGTTTTCATCCGATCTTTGCCAAATTTGGTCAGAAGTTGTATCTAGACAATATCAAGTTCGAATATGGGTCATGCCGGGTCAAAAACTAGGTCACAGGTTAACTTAGTGCATTTCAAGGATTTAGCATGGTGTCCGCTCTCTAATTGATGTAGTTTTCATCAGATCTTCACCAAATTTGGTCAGCAGTTGTGTCTAAATGATATCTAGCTCAAGTTCAAATATGGGTCATGCCGGGTCAAAAATTTGGTCACGAGGTCACTTAGTGCATTTCAAGCATTTAGCTTGGTGTCCAAAACCTTCAAACGGGCGTATCTTGTGACAGTTTGGCACTCTTGTTTAAAATCACAAAATTCTTCCAGCCTTAGTTTGTTTATTTTTCATTTAATTTTTGTGAGGCTTTCTATTGAATCACCCACCAAGATAAAACATTGAATTTAACAATTAAAATTAAATTTCAAAATTTCCATTCATACTTCTGATGGTAATAGTTTCCTAAGCAGATAAACTTGACCACCAGATTTAATTTGGTTCATACATGCCAAGATTTCTTTATATTTGCTTGCAGAGGGTATGGACATGCGCAAGCTGCAGGAGCGCCTGGCGGAAACTGAAGCCCAGATGTCCAAGATCCTGCAGGCCATGCAGTCTGTACAGAACAAGATGGGCGATGTGACTGCACCCAGTAGCTCCACCAATCAGAACGCAAGCGCTGCGCAGAAGGCTGAAGATGGGCAAAATGTATGGTTTTCATTGAGAGAGAGTTGTACCATTTTTAGCTCATCTATTTTTTGACAAAAAATTATGAGCTATTGTCATCACCTTGGCGTCGCCGTCGGCGTCGCCGTCCGGTTAAGTTTTGCGTTTAGGTCCACTTTTCTCAGAAAGTATCAATGCTATTGCATTCAAACTTGGTACACTTACTTACTATCATGAGGGGACTGGGCAGGCAAAGTTAGATAACTCTGGCGTGCATTTTGACTGAATTATGTGCCCTTTTTATACTTAGAAAATTGAAAATTTTGGTTAAGTTTTGCGTTTAGGTCCACTTTTTTCAGAAAGTATCAATGCTATTGCATTCAAACTTGGTACACTTACTTACTATCATGAGGGGACTGGACAGGCAAAGTTAGATAACTCTGGTGTGCATTTTGACAGAATTATGTGCCCTTTTTATACTTAGAAAATTGAAAATTTTGGTTAAGTTTTGTGTTTAGGTCAATTTTATTCCTTAAGTATCAAAGCTATTGCTTTCATACTTGAAACACTTACTAACTATCATAAGGGGACTGTGCAGGCAAAGTAATGTAACTCTGACTGGCATTTTGACAGAATTATGTGCCCTTTTTATACTTAGAAAATTGAAAATTTGGTTATGTTTTGTGTTTAGGTCCACTTTATTCCTACAGTATCAAAGCTATTGCTTTCATACTTGCAACACTTATTAACTATCGTAAGGGGACTGTGCAGGCAAAGTTATGTAACTCTGACTGGCATTTGGACGGAATTATGGGCCCTTTATACATAGAAAATTGAAAGTTTGGTTAAGTTTTGTGTTTTGGTCCACTTTACCCCTAAAGTACCATAGATATTGCTTTCATACTTGGAACACTCACAAACTATCATAAGGGTACAGTAAAAGGACAAGTTGCATAACTCTGGATGTCATTTTTACGGAATAATGGCCCTTTTTTGACTTAGTAACTTTGAATATATGGTTAAATTTTGTGTTTCGATCCACTTTACTTCTTAAGTATCAAGGCTATTGCTTTCAAACTTCAAATACTTTCATGCTATCATGAGGTTACTGTACCTGGGAAGTTGAATTTTACCTTGACCTTTGAATGACCTTGACTCTCAAGGTCAAATTATTAAATTTTGCTAAAATTGCCATAACTTCTTTATTTATGATTAGATTTGATTGATACTTTGACAAAACTACTCTTACCTGACATACCACAATAGACTCCACCCAAACCATCGCCCGTGCCCCCCCCCCCCAGAATCCCCCCCCCCCCGAATCCCCCCCCCTATTTTTTTTTTTTTTTTTAAAGATCATCTCACAAATGACCACCACACCCTCACACTTATACCCCCCCCCCCACCCCACCCCCTTCCCAAATATTTTTTTTAAACGGTTAAAAAACAAAACTATTTATTTTGATTATTTTATGTTTGAAATATCGTACAACCATCGCACCCAAGAATCCCCCCCCCCCACCCCCTACCCGAATCCCCCCCCCCCCCCCCCTAAATTTTTTTTTTTATTTTTTTTTTTTTTTTTAAGATCATCTCACAAATTACCACCACACCCTCACACTATACCCCCCCCCCCCCCCTCACCCCCCCCCCCCCCAATTTTATTTTTTTTGAAACGGTTAAAAAACACAAATATTTATTTTTATTATTTTATGTTTGAAATACCGTCCAACCATCGCATCCAAGAATTCCCCCCACCCCCCCCCCACCCCAGATTTTTTTTTCCCTTTTTTTCGCATTTTTGGAAGATAATGTAATAAATGTCCACACCCCCACACAATGCACCCCTCTTCACTCCACCCCTCCCTCCTTTGTGATTGAAAATGAGAGTCCCTTCACCTTTAAAAAGAAAATAGATGAGCGGTCTGCACCCGCAAGGCGGTGCTCTTGTTTATTTTTTAATCTTACATACAGTTCATGATTAAAACAAGTGTTTGGTCCTGGATAACATTGGTTACGTACCACACTCAGCCATGTTCAATCTAGTATGTTGAAACTGAATTAAAATTTATAACCATATAGGTACAAGAGGCCAGTCTGAATAGTTTTTTAGCGAGGCTGTTTTTGGAGAAAACCCGAAGTATTATCATAGCCAACTCGTCCGCCGTCCGTCATAGGCGTCGTGCTAAACCTTAACATTGGCTCTAAAATCAAATTGCTTCCACCTTCAACTTTGAAACTTCATATGTAGATGCACCTTGATGAGTTCTACACGCTACACCCATTTTTGGGTCACTAGGTCAAAGGTCACGGTGACCTCTAATATCAAACTTTTACATAGGCTCTAAAATCAAAGTGCTTCCACCTACAACTTTGAAACTACATATGTAGTTGCACCTTGATGAGTTCTACATGCCACACCCATTTTTGGGTCACTAAGTCAAAGGTCAAGGTCACTGTGACCTCTAATATAAAACTTAAACAAAAACCTTAACATTGCCTCTAAAATCAAAGTGCTTCCATCTACAACTTTAAAACTTTATATGTAGTTGCACCTTGATGAGTTCTACATACCACACCCATTTTTGGGTCACTAAGTCAAAGGTCAAGGTCACTGTGACCTCTAATATAAAACTTAAACAAAAACATAAACATTGCCTCTAAAATCAAAGTGCTTCATCCAGAAACCATTGTACTATTTCAGGCCACCGTGACTTTGACCTAGTGACCTGAAAATTATAGGGGTCATCTGCGAGTCATGATCATTGTTCCTATGAAGTTTTATGATCCGGGGCATAAGCGCTCTTGAGTTATCATCCAGAAACCATTTTACTATTTCAGGTCACCTTGACCTTTGACCTAGTGACCTGAAAATCAATAGGGTTCATCTGCGAGCCATGATCAATGTACCTATGAAGTTTCATGATCCTAGGCCTAAGCGTTCTTGAGTTATCATCCGGAAACCATTTTACTATTTCGGGTCATCGTGACCTTGACCTTTGACCTAGTGACCTGAAAATATATAGGGTTTATCTGCGAGTCATGATCAATGTATCTATGAAGTTTCATGATCCTAGGCATAAGCGTTCTTGAGTTATCATCCAGAAACCATTTTACTGCTTTGGGTCACTGGGACCTTGACCTTTGACCTAGTGACCTAAAAATCAATAGGGGTCATCTGCGAGTCATGATCAATGTATCTATGAAGTTTCATGATCCTAGGCATAAGCGTTCTTGAGTTATCATTTGGAAACCATTTTACTATTTCGGGTCATCTTGACCTTTGACCTAGTGACCTGAAAATTAATAGGAGTCATCTGCAAGTCATGATCAATGTACCTATAAAGTTTTATGATCCTTGGCATAAGCGCTCTTGAGTTATCATCCGGAAACCATCTGGTGGTTGGTCGGACCAACATGAGCAAAACAATATGCCCCCTCTTCTTCAAAAGGGGGGGGGGGGGGGGGGGCATAATGAGAAAACTGCCCCCCTCCCAGCAGCCATGTTATTCAACTGACCAGAACCATTTTTATGCCCCCCTTCAAAGAAGAGGGGGTATATTGCTTTGCTCATGTCGGTCGGTCGGTCCGTCCGTCCACCAGGTGGTTGTCATACGATAACTCAAGAACGATCATGAAACTTCATAGGTACATTGATCATGACTCGCAGATGATCCCTATTGATTTTGAGGTCACTAGGTCAAAGGTCAAGGTCACGGTGATTCGAAATAGTAAAATGGTTTTTGAATGATAACTCAATAATGCATACGTGGCCAACAGGGCACACTCTGAACAATATTACTGAAGCAACTGGTTTGTAATCCTAAATCTATAATTATCAGTCCAATGAAACATCATCCTTTTAGTAAAATACAGTGGATCAGTAAAAATATTATCAGAATATGAGATTTTTTGTATATTTTGTATATTAAATATTGTGTTAATGTTTAATTTTGTTGATTAATATAAATATAAGCAGGACAGGGGAGGTAATACACTATTATATCTTTGTTATATACAGGGGATACAAATGCAATAAGTTTAAATTTATTGTTCAGACATTTGCCTCCCTTGATATATATTTAAATTTTACCAAATGTAAGGCTAACTGCATTTTTGTAATGCATACTACTACTACAACTACTGCTGCTGCTGCTACTGCAGCTGCTGCTGCTGCTGCTACTACTAATACTACTACTACTTCTACTACTACTTCTACTACTTCTACTACTTCTACTACTACTACTACTACTATTACTACTAATACTTCTACTACTACTACTACTACTACTACTACTACTACTACTCTACTACTACTACTACTACTACTACTACTACTACTACTACTACTACTACTACTACTACTACTTCTACTACTACTACTACTACTACTACTACTACTACTTCTACTGCTACTATTACTACTTCTACTGCTACTACTACTACTACTACTACTACTACTACTACTACTACTACTACTACTACTACTACTACTACTACTACTACTACTACTACTACTTCTACCACACTACTACTACTACCACTACCACCACCACTACCACCACCACTTCCACCACCACCACTTCCACCACCACCACCACCACAGTGTGACAAAAACGTATTCACATAATGGCTGCTACTACAACTTATAGCCCATATAGGGGGGCATGCATGTTTTACAAACAGCCCTTGTTGAACTAAACTCTCGTATCAAGGAAACAAATGTTCTGAGCGAATTTCATGAAAATTGGGCCAAAAATGTGACTTCTACTGTTTTCACTATATACATATAGAGAAAAATGCCCCGCCCACTGGCAGCCATGTTTTTTCACCGATCTCGACCATTTTCGAACTCGTCCGAGATATCAATTAAACTAATGTTTTGACCAACGTTCATGATGATTGGGCAAAAATTGTGACTTCTAGAGTGTTAACAAGGTTTCTCTATAGCCAAATAAGGAAAACTGCCCTGCCCACTGGCGGCCATGTTTTTCAACAGATTGGAACCACTTTTAAACTCAACCAAGATATCATTAAGACAAACATTTTGACAAAGTTACATGAAGATTGGGCATGAAATGTGACTTCTACAGTGTTTACAAGGTTTTTCTTTTTTTTTACCTAGTGACCTAGTTTTTGACCCGGCACAACCCAGTTTCGAACTTGTCGGAGATTTCATTGGGACAAAGCTTCTGACCAAGTTTCATGAAGATGGGACAAGAAATGTGGCTTCTAGAGTGTTTACTAGCAAATGTTAACGGACAGACGGACAAAGACCGGTCACAAAAGCTCACCTGAGCAATCAGGTGAGCTCAAAATCTATTCAAAATTGTTGCAGGTAAACGATATCATTGGGAGCTCTACTGAGTCGACCCCAGACTCTGAGAGCTATGAGATTGTGAACAAGTCTGACAGGGAGTCCAGCGGGGAGGAGCAAGAAGGGAGCCCTCTGGAAACACTGGGTTCGAAAACAAGGGAAGAAGGTGAGCTTGCATCTTTTGTTTGAAGCTTGCAGTCTCTAGTACAATGTCCCTGGTTTAAATTTGGACTCTATTGGAATAAGATAACAAACAAAAATAATGCTCACAAGCCCTGTAGAATCATGGACCAAGCTCCATAACTCTCACCTGCAATTCAGCGGAATTGTGCCCCCTTTTGTACTTAGACAATTGTTTACAGAAAACAAGCAACACCTCTCTTTCACTGTTTCTATAATAAAACTATTTGATTGAAATGTCTCACCTATGTTCAGGGTCATTTTATTTTTATATGAGGGCATCCACCTAGTTCCATAACTTAGGATAATTTGTGTATATGTTGTTTTTTTCTTGCTACAAATCCTATCTCGATTGTATATGTGGACGTAGCATGGGGTTGCATTTGAAGCCAGTTGGGTCAAGCTAACTGTTGCTTAAAATATGCAAAATATAAAAATACCACAATTTCTTGAATTATTTGAATAAAAATTGTCATCATCATCATCATCATAAAAGGAGGATAATAATGTTTTGATAAAAAGTAAAGTATTTTAAATTGCTTAAAGGAAATACATTAATGTAAAGGTTAAAAACCACCTTGTGTTCTTAGCTCAACAAATTGTTTAATAGTAATGACATTTTGTTCATTTAGTGTAAATGTATATATAAATGAAGTAATTGCAGAATATGACATCATGTATTATGTCAATGTCGAAATGAAATAAAAGTCTATGCAAATTTTACAATAGCAATGACCATACCTAAACTTATTGATAAAATTTAGTGTTTAAGGATAAGATGATTATGCACATCAAAATGTGACGCAAACCATTTGTCAATAATTGAGTTTTGGGTTTTCTTTTGTTGAAAATACCTTTATATACATTTTTTTCAGTCTTGAGCTGTATCTCCAATACCATATTGCCACAGCCATGAAACTAGGCTTAGGCTTGTGATAAAAACCTTTTTAAGCTTCACAAAGTAAACTTATCTGTATTGAATACTAACCCTTTCAGTGCGGGAACCGAATTTTAAAGGCCTTTGCAAACAGTTTGGATCCAGATGAGACGCCACAGAACGTGGCGTCTCATCTGGATCCAAACTGTTTGCCATTCTGATAGTATTCTTTGAAAAAAAATGAAGAAAATGCTTATTTTACAAATTCAGCAGACGACATTTTAGCAGACGACAAATTTCCCAGCATGCAAAGGGCTAATCTAGTATTCCCCCTATGTTCATCCTCTCAATTCAGAAAAGAAATCTATAAAACCAATATGAGTCTTACTCAGCGAAAACAGGGTTTAATGCATGAACAGTGCACGCAGGCTTATCAGGGACAACACTTTCATTGCTTCTCAAATATTTGTCAAATAAAAGAAATCTCTTCTTTAAGACTCCAGTTTAAGGGTAAAGTAGTGCAGAACACACAGGCTGACCTGTTTCCAAGAGAGTGGCTCATATCTTGTTTCTATGTTTGTTTCCAGAAAATAATGATGACGAAACCAAAAATGATGCAGAGAAAGAAGAGGAGGGAGATTGCATTGAAGAAGTCCTGCTGGATGATATCAGCAAGCCTTCTGAGGTGGACACGACTGTGAGAAAGCGTCTGGTCAAGGCTGAGGACACAGTGGATTCTTGAGTGCTGCTGATTGATGCAGTGTGTCAATTGTGTCTTAAATTGATGGGAGATTTGATCACTGTTACAGCTACCTTATATTTGCAGGTTTTAGGTTTTTGTGTATGGAACTTCCACGTTTGGATTGCAGTTTTATGTTCTTTTGCAATTGTTTAATTTTGCAAAGACACTCTTATAGGTGGGGCATCAATTTTTTACCATTCCTTGAATTTAACACAAACTGACGCGAATTCCTCTTTTTTCAAAAAATAAAAATTCCATGAATTTACCCGTCCACAAAAAAGTGATTTTTAGAAACTTCATGCCAATTAAAGGGGCCTTTTCATGTTTCCGTAAATTGACAAAATAAAAAAAATCAGATTCTCAAATTTCGTTGTAGTTATGATATTTGTGAGGAAACAGTAATACTGAACATTAACCATGCTCTAAAATATCCATTATATGCATCATTTGACGATTAAAAAACCTGAAAATTATAAAGCGTTGCAACGCAAAACGATTGAGTAATTTGGAGAGTTTTGTTGTTGTTGTTTTATTTTGTAAAACTACGAAAATTGCTTATATATAGTATAAAATTCATCACTCGCTGTATGAGCACGGATGGCCTAGTGGTCTAAGTGTTAGACTTTTACTCCAGGGGTCAGTGGTTCCAGCCCAGTTGAGGGTTACTTTTTTCTTCCTTTAATTTTTATCTTGTTTTTTACTGGAGCATTTAAGATCCAATGTTTACATTTATCAATATATAGCATTTTATGACGGACTTCAATACATGCCAAAATTAGTGAAAAGGCCCCTTTAACAAATTGGGAAATGAAAAACAGCGTGTGTATGTATTGAGCAGTAATTTATTTTAAGACATAATTGCATTGTAAGAAAGAACACAAAACAAAATTAAAAGTACACAGTCATTTTATTCATTTTTGTATGAATACTGTTAAATAACATGTATTGGTAATTTAGTGTAATATTTTGGCAGTTTATTGACAGCAGTAATAGATAGTTATAGTTAGAATTCCACTGGTTTTCAAGAGTTGCCACATGGAATTTTTGAAAAATCTAGACATCAATGACAGGATGGTGTCACGCTTGCTTAAAGTAATTACAATTTATTATTATTATTTTACATATGTACCAGGCATAATCTAGTATATATATAGCTCCATATATACTATATCCAACCTCCATTGAAAATATCAATACTCCTCAGTATATATATATATCTCCATATATACTGTCCAATCTCCATGTATTATTTGTATTGAGCAGTAATTTGTTTAATAAACTAGTTACTATTAACGTTAAAAGTGTGAAGTATACGCCGGAAAGTAGAGGGTTGTATGCTGAATTCACCATGGATATATTCCTGTGAGTCTGTCTGTCACACATTTTGACATTTGGTTGCGGGGGTATCTATCACTGCTTGGACATGCATTAATTAGAGTCTAGTTTAGGGTTTCATAGTTTACCAAATTGTTTCTACACAGTTTTATTATTAGATTCAGTAATGGGAAACTTAGCTGTTATTGTTGTTATGTAATTCTTTCATCAAAATCCATAATTTTTCTTATCTTGGTCTTTGTTTGCTGCATTGGACAGAGCAATATAAAGATTAAGTAAATAGCAACATGTCAAAAAGTAAGTGCAATATGATAATACCTGTTTAATTATAAATATGAGGTTGTATTACTATTTTTGTTTGGTTTGCACAATTTGTATTTGCCAGGATTTTTAAACAGAATTATTGTAAACAAAGAAATCAAAAATTGTACAAAAATACTGAGACTGTGTTTTTTTTTACCAGCACGCTATTGTCCAAGTTGGCAATGAAAAAACAAAAATTGAACTTGGTTATATTTGTTTACTTATTCTACTCTGGTCTACATTAAGTTAATATTTAAATGCAATTTTTTATTTTTGTTCATTTTATGACTTGTGATATTACATAGAATCTCTATTTGTTTGTAAATGCCTACCGATATACTTTCGGTATACTTTCAGTATTTAATCTCTCTGTATTGTATGGGCTGATACCTTTTACATTCAGTTTGTTGTTTCTATTCATGCAGTCTTTAGCCGTATGATATGCACTTTATGTTTGATGTTGTCTGTACCTTTTTGAATGAGTTATGGTAATGTTTGAGTTTTTATTATTTTGTTCATATATATTGTTGCCCATTTTTCTTTCATCATATTAACTATTTTTTGATCAATTGATAGTTGTTTAGACTGCATTTACATTTTTATGCCCCCAGAACATAGATTCTGGGGATAAATTAAAATCGCACCTGTCCGTTAGTTAGTCCATCCGTCCGTCCGGATTAGTTTCCGCTCAATAAGTCAAGCAATTGTCATCACATCTTCACCAAACTTCATGAAAATGTGTAAGGCAATAACATCTAAGTCAAGTTCGATAATCAGCCAAATTGACCCAGACACTCTTGAGTTACGGCCCTTGAATCATCGTAAAATTGGGGTTTTTCTCCTCAATAACTCGAGCAATTGTCATCTGATCTTCACCAAACTTAATGAAAATGTGTAAGGCAATAACATCTAGGTCAAGTTCGATTATCGGCCAAATTGACGCAGACACTCCTGAGTAACGGCCCTTGAATCATCGTAAAAAAAAATAATTCTCTTTTCTGCTCAATTACTTGAGAAAATGTCACAGGAGCTTTGCCTCACTTCATGAAAATGTGTAAGGCAATAATATCTAGGTCAAGTTCGATAATATAGCATTTTTCGGGGGCATGTCATCCGATGGAGACAGCTCTTGTTTTTAAGTAACCTGAAGTTTAATTTTTCATGAGCAGTTCTTGAACTATTTGATCTCTAATATTCCCACTCAATGTAATATATTAGGGATGCAAGAGGTTAACCGGTTAACCTACCGAAACAACCAATTAACCGTTTACATTTTCTGGAAAAGGTTAACCTGGAAAAATATTTGATTGTTTTTTTTCATGGAATATTTTACTTTTTTCGCATGACATACTGCCAACTTGTGCTGGCGACTAGTTAGAACAACATGCTGCACCATTGACGGTAATATATAACGTGTCAACAATAAAAGAAATAAAACAACTAATCAATAATTTTGTAAAAACAAATAGGGGTACGTTTAGATAACCGACACTATTGTTTTTTTTTACTCACTAAAATTTAACTAGCGAACTGCAGTGAGAGGGAGCTATAAGTGAAGATGTAATTGACACGTTTTATTGAACATCCAACACTGATTGCTCACAAAAATACCGTGTTTATAAGTAACAATTTTATCAAGAATTGCATTTGTAGTTAAAATCTTGACGAGTTAACATCGTGTTTGTTTATCAAAAATTAATATCATTGTAATAATTTACGTTCAACGAATCCACCATTCAACAAATCCACCATAGTCAGATGCAAATTTTATTTAAGAAAGCAAATTATTAACTTATTAAATAATTAAACATCACTTAAAAATATTTAAAAAATAGCACCGTTAAATTGAGTATTTGTGTAATTGCTTAAAATTTGCGCGTTATGGTACGCTAACAAACATACGAAACTATCAGTATTTGAGATCATAATACTTAGTTACTTCGCTATTAAATAAATAAACTGATTTTATTAGCGAGGCTGTTTTGGGAGACCCGAGGTATTGTCATAGCCTGCTCGTTGTCCGCCGGCGTCATGCTAAAACCTTAACAATGGCTCTAAAATCAAAGTGCTTCCACCTACAACTTTGAAACTTCATATGTAGATGCACCTTGATGAGTTCTACACGCCAAACCCATTTCGGGTCACTATGTCAAAGGTCAAGGTCACTGTGACCTCTAAGAAAGAAAAAAAATTCTGACAAGCTTTCGCAGCCGAGTGTGGCACCTGTTCTTTTGTTAAATATTCAACTTACATTTCGTTCAAAATTAATTTAATTTGCAGTCCTGTCCTTTATTTTACCCACATTTTTTAATTGTACATTGTATAATGAAAATCAAACAATACTACTTCGGCTACAAACGCTAAAATGCAAACTACAAAATATGCAATTATCGAATAAGAAGAGATATGGATTCGTTGAACACAAATGACCCACTTTACGTTGAATTAAAAGGGGAAAAAACATATATTAAGCCAATTTGAGTTTCAACAAGATGCATTTGTGAAACACAATGTCCCCCTATATGACGTTTGACTTTGAAGGATGACCTTGACCTTGTGAAGGATGACCTTGACCTTTCACCACTCAAATTGTGCAGCTCCATGAGATACACATGCATGCCAAATATCAAGTTGCTATATTCAATATTGCAAAAGTATTCATAAAATAAGCGATTTGGGCCACATATATTTGACCTCTGACCTTGAAGGATGACCTTGACCTTTCACCACTCAAAATGTGCAGCTCCATGAGATGCACATGCATGCCAAATATCAAGTTGCTATCTTCAATATTGCAAAAGTATTTATAAAACAAGCGATTTGGGCCACATATATTTGACCTCTGACCTTGAAGGATGACCTTGACCTTTCACCACTCAAAATGTGCAGCTCCATGAGATACACATGCATGCCAAATATCAAGTTGCTATCTTCAATATTGCAAAAGTATTCATAAAATGAGTGATTTTGGCCATATATATTTGACCTCTGACCTTGAAGGATGACCTTGACCTTTAACCACTCAAAATGTGCAGCTTCATGAGATACACATGCATGCCAAATATGAAGTTGCTATCTTCAATATAGCAAAAGTTATTGCAAAATGTTAAAGTTGGCGCAAACAGACAGACCAACAGACAGGGCAAAAACAATATGTCCCCCACTTCTATAGTGGGGGACATAAAAATTAAAACCGAATGAACAAAGGAACACACCATTTTTGTGAGCGATACGACGCGAACGTAATATTAGCGGCCCAACCAAAAATAAGTTAATTACACGTAAAAATGAACATTGTGTAGTTCTTTAATTTTTTACTCCTATGCATTTACGCAGGAAAAATAAATAAAATATATAGCATACATTTAAAAAATTATTAAAATAAATTGTATAATACTTTTTATTACGAAACTGGCAGGTTATCAATGCAAGCTATTTCAAATTTTTGTTTCTACAGAGGGTTTGAGCGGTATGACATTTTTTACGTACTCTAAATCATTTTAACTACTTAGGCGGTTGGGTTAACTGGTTAATAACCGGTTATGGAAAAATGTTAACCAGTAAATTATTTTTGTAACCTCTTGCATCCCTATAATATATAATGAAGTTCTTGTTGAATGTATACCATGGGTTTTGATTACATATTAATTCCTCCCCCTCCCCCCCCCCCCATAATACATAATAAAGGATTTGTAAAAAGTTATTTTGTATGATGAGTCACTGTTTGGTATAATCGTGTTATTTTCAGTTGTTCAAAAAATCCTTTAATATTCTTCATTTGTTTAATCATTTTTTTATTAAATGTGGTGTTGTGGGTGAAAGCCTTTTGTGTGAAGCTTTTGCAAACTTATAAAGTCCGTTTTTACGCACACATATATACATACATTATCTACTCATTCTGTTTACAATCTTCATTTGCAAGCAACTAAATCTTCGTGGAGATGATTTCAATTGGTTTGGATTTGAAGAGGCAATACATATACAACATGTTTAAATATACGTTCATGTTAGATGACAGAAGCTCAAGTACAAAACAGGATTATTTTGGCAATGTGAAAGGATCTGAATTTATTGCATAATTTTTCTTAACCCATTTATGCCTAGCGTCTAGAAAAAAGACCGTGACAAACAGTGTAGACCCAGATGAGACGCCGCATAATGCGGCGTCTCATCAGGGTCTGCGCTGTTTGCTGAAAGGCATTTCTGTAAGAAATATTCTAAATATAGAAATACATATACTAGACATCCCAAATTTTGGAAATAAATAGATCCAATTTAGAAGGATGGGAGAGTCCACTAGGTGTACATGGGTTAAATCAGATGTTTAATACATGTGTAGTGCAATTGTGTTTACAAAATAGTCTTATTTGTTTAATTTAGTTTATTTATATATTTTGGATTTATTTCTGGGTGTTTATTATGCCCCCCTTCGAAGAAGAGGGGGTATATTGCTTTGCTCATGTCGGTCGGTCTGTCGGTCGGTCCACCAGGTGGTTGTCAGACGATAACTCAAGAACGCTTAGGCCGAGGATCATGAAACTTCATAGGTACATTGATCATGACTCGCAGATGACCCCTATTGATTTTGAGGTCACTAGGTCAAAGGTCAAGGTCACGGTGACCTGAAATAGTAAAATGGTTTTTGAATGATAACTCAAGAACGCATACGCCTAGGATCATGAAACTTCATGGATAGATTGATCATGACTCGCAGATGACCCCTATTGATTTTGAAGTCACTAGGTCAAAGGTCAAGGTCAAGGTGACCCGAAATAGTAAAATGGTTTCCGGATGATAACTCAAGAATGCATATGCCTAGGATCGTGAAATTTCATGGGTAGATTGATCATGACACGCAGATGACCCCTATTGATTTTGAGGTCACTAGGTCAAAGGTCAAGGTGACGGTGACCCGAAATAGTAAAATGGTTTTCGGATGATAACTCAAGAATGCATATGCCTAGGATCATGAAACTTCACAGGTAGATTGATCATGACTCGCAGATGACCCCTATTGATTTTGAGGTCACAAGTTCAAAGGTCAAGGTCACGGTGACCCGACTAGTAAAATGATTTTCGGATGATAACTCAAGAACTCTTTTGCCTAGGATCATGACACTTCATAGGTACATTGATCGTGACTTGCAGATGACCCCTATTGATTTTCAGGTCACTAGGTCAAAGGTCAAGGTCACAGTGACAAAAAACGTATTCACACAATGGCTGCCACTACAACGGACAGCCCATATGGGGGGCATGCATGTTTTACAAACAGCCCTTGTTTTGCATTGTTTTTATGTGTGCAGTAAAAAGGAAATTAAACTGATGTAAAAGATGTTTATCATTTAAAACAAATTTATAAATCACTTGAGGCAATTCACATACTTGCATACCAATTTTGCAAACATGAAGTACATTGGTTGAAATTTTATTGGCCTTACTTGACATTTGACCCCATAAGTATGCTCTTTACATGAAAAGTTTTCATTTCACACCTAACAAGCCTAGAAGCATTTGAGATTAAGCGTGGGAGGATTTTAATATTGTATAAGATTATCATTCCCAATTACAAAACATGTTTATCATCAAAGGTCAGAAATAGAGGTCAAAGCAGGTATTTCTAGGATTTTAAAGAAACTTGTGGAGTATCATTCTGATCCAGTAAAACACACGCGAATGCAGTTTGGTGACAGATGGGCTAGATATTTGTTTAGGGCCCGTATTCACCAACACGTTCTTAGACTTAAGAATAAAGAATAGACTTAAAACCAAGAAAAGCCCTTCAGGGTTTGCATAAATGAAGGTTACCACTGGTTCTTATGTCATTAACAAAATGTTCTAAAGAAAGCATGAGGTAAATAAAGGTGGCTAATACCATGCAGACTCAAATTGAAATATTTTATTCAATCCCACATCCTACAAAAATGACCAAATCCGATTGGCTAAGAGCAGTCACGTGCCCTCACGTGCCCATGGTGTATTTTCCTTACACCCCGAGTAATTTCCATGCACCCCAAGTAATCAAGTAGTCGGTTGAGTTATAATTGTTACACAGTAATTGATGGTGTATGGGATATACATCTGCAGACTATATACCATACTCGAGCTTCGCTCCCGTACGGTATCAAATTACTGAGCGTGTATATTCCATAGACCATCAGGTACTAACAGTGTAACTAATAATAGAACATTACTATTTAAGAAATATTCTTAGTAAGAATTGTTTGGTGCACAAAATATACTTTCCAGCAAATTCACAAGAGTGTATAAAGTATAACCTAGATATGGTCTAGTGGTGTTGCAAAAACTCCCCAATTCAAAGGTTGCAGGTTCTAATTCCATTATGTACATCCTAAATTACAGTAAAGGTCCAAACAAGAAACCGTCGGAGATGGGTGATGCTCCCCAAAGGTTATTTTGTCACAATATTGCACTTTATATTCAGATAAAAGGAAACGTCTTGAGGGGCATAACTTTGGACAAAATAATATGATGGATGCTTTAGCAACTTAAAAATTTCAAAGGGCCATAACTCTCTAAATAAATCATCTAACCAGAACCCACAAATAACAAGCACATCTCCTCAAGGTAGTTAAGCTTCCCATAAAGCTTCATTAAATTCCAGTCAGTAGTTGGGGAGAAATAGACCCGACAAGAATTGCACTATATGTACAATGGAAAATTTCAAAGGGCCATAACTCTGTGAAAAATCATCCGATGAGAACCGGCTGATAATATGCACATCTCTTGGTAGTGAAGCTTCCCATAAAGTTTCATTGAATTCCGGTCATTAATTGCTGAGAAATAGCCCAGACAAAAATTGTGCACAGACAGACAGACACACGGACAGACGAAGCGGCGACTAAATGCTCATCCAAAAAATTTTGGGGGAGAATAATAAAGACATAAAAGGGTAACTCAAGAGTAAAATACTGGTATTATGCCCTGAAACAAACAAGAAACCGTCGGAGACGGGTGATGCTCCCCAAAGTTTTTTTTGTCACAATATTGCACTATATATTCAGATAAAAGGAAACGTCTTGAGGGCACAGTAGTTGGGGGGACAAAGAATTTTTTATAGAAAATTTAAAAGGGCCATAACTCTGTGAAAATTCATCAGACCAGAACTCGCTGATAATATGCACATCTCTTGGTAGTGAAGCTTCCCATAAAGTTTCATTGAATTCCGGTCATTAGTTGCTGAGAAATAGCCCGGACAAAAATTGTGCATGGACGGACGAAGCGGCAACTATATGCTTCCCCAAAAATAAATTTTGGGAGAGCATAATAATGAAGTTTGGGGATCGGAAGGATATATGCTAACGTCTGGAATATAATGAGCACTATTGTTCCAGTGTAGCAACTAACATAACCACACCAAGCTTGGAGGACATAATGTATAGTTATTGTACTAGTGCAATCAAATTTGGCTGACATGCATTAATTTTAAAGTGAAGGAGAATAAGGTCAGACATGTTTATCAAATTGAATTTATTTTGAACAAATTACCTCTCATAAACATTGATTCCAAAATAGTTGTACGGTATATCTCAGTAACATCATAATGTACACAATTCAACATGATCAACAGATAAAATGAACAGTGATGTGGAGGTACATGTACATGTATATTATTCCGCAAGCATTTACAAAGACAGATATTATAATCATGAAAACAAATGAGTGAATGAATGCATATAAGCGCTTAAATGTGATCACAAAATGATGGGACATTTACTATCCATTGCGACCATATATTGGTATGGAAGAAAACCATTCTGTATGTAAAACATGTACACAGAAAATAGCACAAAAGATGATAGACAAGAAGATAGGCAAACAAATAAATGGTTTTCAAACTCATCACAAGCTTAATGGTGTAAAATACTAGAAATATATTCACAGAGAATCAAGGGTTCTATTCATAGAGAGACGTTGCTGGTTTAAAGAAGCAGTCATGAAATAGCAAATCCAAAAGTGATATAACTTTACCTGTATGTGTAGTTTATGAATAATCATCAACTGAACCGAAAAAAGTACACCTTTCATAAAGCAGTGAATTTATCAATAACTTAAAGTGTATTAAAAAAATATTTATAACATGACCTACGCGCCATGAGTGAAATAACGTAATGCTCATTTTTGTTTTTTACACTGGTGTTATTACACTAGTTATATAACTGTGAAATGACATCATTTTTGTGACGAAATGACGTCATTATTCCAGCAAACTCTTTTACAATGTGAATAAACGGTGAAAAGAGCATAAAATATAAAAAAATTGTTGGTAATGTTATAAATAGAATCTTAGATTCGTGGTCATTTTGTTTATTCAATTTGTCATCTAATTAAAGATAAAAACTCGGCAAGCCTCCTTTTTATCTTTATTTAGATGACATGTTTAATAAATTCAATACAAAACGACCACTCATGCAAGATCCTATATAAACAAAGGGTTAAATCAAAGATATGGAGTGCTTGTACCAGAAGTATATTTATTATATGTAACATTCACCCCTACATTTATTTTAATAAATTTGTACCGTAAAAGACATTTTTTATAAATTAAAATTAACTGAAAATTGCTTGTCATTTGCTAAACAATAACAACTTAAGGACTAAATTATCTAATGGGGTAATTTATATGATAAAAAATTCACGCCATGAGCCAAAACAAGCATTTAATACACTATTTGAATAGTGAGCATATACTATTATTCACTGTGTATATCTCAATGTGGAACGTTTGAAAATGACAATGAAACATGCATAAGAAAAATAAATGCATACCAAGATTAAAACTGAACAGTTATTTGAGAACAAGATGTAAAATGTACATGACTAAAACGTGAAACATGAGATATAATATAGCTGCACTATTCAGAAAGCATCCTCCAAGTTTGAATTTTACATGAAATAATATGACAACTTTTTACAAGAAAAATAAAATGGCAATGTTTCAAGATTGAAACTTCACCCAACATGCAGCTAACAGCATGACACATGATTTTAACTTATTACAGTTAACGGAATCAAAGGAAGAATGGAATAACAGACATGTATGTTGTACATAATAACTTATTTGCTATGTTTATGAAAAACTCGCGTTATTTTGCTGGCACCAAATTCAAGCAAAACATATTTACTTCAATTTACAACTAAATAGAGAAAACACAGTTGTTGAACATTAATATTTCAACAAAATCACACATCATTTATATTAATATTTCCCACAAAGTGATTTCTTTGAGTATTAAGATGGATGATCTTCAATATTCAAAAGGGAACTAGTATTGGATTCAAATGAACACAATTCCAACTTGGCCTGGATATTGTCATGATAAAAATTGCAATTAAGTTTCAAGATTGAATCAGAAGTGTGACTTCCTGGTTACCTAGTTTTTGGACGCAGAACTCGGAATCAAACTATACCTAGATATTCTTAATTTATTTTTTGTGACCAACTTTCAAAACAAATTTGAAGAAAAATTAATCCTCTAGAATGGATATGCGCTAAAAGTTGACAACAAAACACAAACAGCTGTGCAAAGACTTCTAAAATAGCTCACCATGATGATCTTTTAACATACCAGAAAACAGAATCTTTCTTACTGCTGGGAGATGCTTTGTTCACTAACTTCATAAATATAAAACATTACAAAACACATGTTCTCTATTACAAATTCATTATTAATCAGCTGATTTTTCATCGTAATAATCCTCATTAAGCTCCACCTTTATGCTGCCTGGTATCAGAGCCTGGTTTGCCAATGTCAGCAAATTCAGCGCCGCTTCTTTTTCGCTCCTTCCATCATCAATAACCAGTCTATGTTCTTCCTCGTCAGCCTCATCAGCGTTGGCTGCGTCCCCTTCCCCATTCACTGGTCTTGCTACAACGCGTTTTGTAGAACTCGTTTCGGCACTTTGATTTGAAGCACCGTGAGAAATGCCCATTTTATTAGTAACTTGTTTCAATGCACTACTGGAACTCTGAATATTGATTGCAAGGGGTTGGCCTAAGCCACTGTGAACGGCAACAACATGCTTTATATCATGTTCTTTTTGTACAATCGTGCTATTTGGGTTAAATGGTAAGGTGGATTGAGATTCACCAATAGATGGTTCAGTGAAAACCTTAACTGGCTTATTCATACTATCAAAAAGAACTTTTGTGACTACAGTTTTCTTCAACTGGTTTGGATCCTCAAGTTTCATCATTGTGGTTGAACAACCAGAAACCACAGGTGACTCCTTGATAACATTGATGTTTTTTCCCTCAACATGAACATTGGTGACTGACTGTTGGTCATTAGGATTAGCAATCATATTGGTGGCCAATGTTGCCACGTTGTTATTAATTTTCGACAATGTCTGCTTCACCTGCTCTTGTGTCAATGTTTGGTTGTTAATTATGACTTTTCCATTCGGCAGAACTTTTAAAACACCGTTGCTGAGGGTGACAGGAACTCCCTGACCAGTAACAAGCTGACCGCCAATACTGAAGAGCAAAAGTTTTTGTTGCTGAGAAGTGGACGCTTTTTGGGAATCTGGCATCTGGACTTGAGCTGAGCCAACCCTAATTGCAGAAATCGTCTGTTTTGGACCCTTCACTACAGCCGGAGGGGGAATAACCATTCTTGGAGACTTACTTTCGGGCTGAGATTTTTTAATCAGATCCAGTGATTCTGTAGCCTGAGTGCAAAGCGTTTTATTGCGCGAAGAGTTCCGATAGTCAACGTAAGTCACAAGTGGGCTCTTCAGGAGCTTCATTAGACTTGTGCCTTCAGAAGAGCTAGTCACTGTATTTGTTGTCGATGCTAAAGATGATACGTGGTGTGACCCAAGGGCAGATAACTGCTGACCGCCCGGAGGGCACTGGAACACGAGCTGTCTCTGAGCGGGACTCGGCGTGGCTGCAATCTTCCCCAGCAGCTGACCAGATGCATCAACAGACGACAGCATTATTGAGGAACCTGGAAGCTGAGCAAGGGGGGGCGCCATGGTAACTTGCAAGTTCGTCTGAGTTTGAGTACTTTCTACTGGTCCTGCACTCATTTGCGTCTTTGCCTGCCCGCCAAGAATCAACGTGGGAGCGCTGATGACTGTGTTCAGCATCAACGGATTGATGCCATATAATTGTGGTGTTACGATAGGATTGGCACCCCCTTGCAAGATGTTCTGATTGCCCTGATTGTGAAGGGCCGTGCCTGACTGAAGCAGGTTCAAGCCCAGAGGGCTAGCGAGCTGCACACCTGCCGGTAACACTAGCCCCCCATGATGCAGATTGATCAAGGGGGAGAGAAGTCCTGCCTGCGTACCAGACGGCGTTGTGGAGTTGATTAGATTTGTAGGCTGACAATGATTCAGCAAATGTGAGCTTGAAGTGGTGTGCAAAACCTGGCCCCCTGTTGCCAGGGTGTTGTGAACAAGCGATGACGGAGATACCTGCACGGTTGAGTTGGTTGATTTCCCTGTGGCAACCCTTAGGGCAGCTATTGGCATTCCATTTGCATTCAGAGCTATAACAGGCTTTGTACTTTTCTTGAGATCTACAGGGTCAGCTTCAGTGGCTGTGTCTGAAGAAACACTCTTCATGCTTTGGCCAGTACTTGGAGACAGCACGGACAATGTTCTCATAGAAGGGTTATTACTGGATGACACAAGAGGAATAGTACTCGATCCACCACTATCTGTATTGAAGAACCGAAGTTGCATTTGCCCTTTAGAGATTACAACATGTGGAGCCATTTTGTTTGCTTTACCAACATCTATGAGGTTACTCTCAGGCGTAGAAGCAGCAGATGCAGGGTTTGAGGTTGTAGGCAGCATGTGAAATGGCTGGGCCATCGACATTGAAGAATTAGACACGGCTAAGCTGGCTGATCCACCCGAATATTGCGTAATCACCTTAGGGGCAACAGGTATGGGTGACTTCATTGTCTGTATGGTCTTAGTAACATTCCTTCTCGGGACAATGGATGGCAAAGAAGTAGGGGAAGGCACTTTGATGTTGACCGTTGGGAGACTTGTATTAACGCTTGTCACTACGGCCTTAACAGCAGAATCCAAGGCTGCTTTGCTTGGCAATTTAATCATTGAAGGAATGGACTTTGCCCCTGCAGCACTCGTCTGGAGCAGTAAAGTGTTCAGTTTGGCGGGGGATATTGATGTAATGACACACTGCTGAGCTTTTTGCAGTTCTGAATCAGGGCTTACAATTTTAATTAACCGCGGGTTAATCGAGATTGTTTTATGTGAAGGAGGGGTTGGGTTTGTATGTTCTATGGACACCCCACTCATGCTGGAGGAAACTAAAGAGGTGCTGCTATCCATCTGTGCCTGAGTGGAAACGGACGTTGAACCCAGGGCAAGGTCTGAAGCTGCTGTAGCAAATGTTATTGGTTGAGTAGTGTTTAGAAATAGCTTCATTACCTTATAAGGTGGCTTCTTTTCATCAGTAGATTTGCGCTTATCCAACAGAGTTCTGACTGTCTCATTGGAGGGGTATCTTGTGGAAGAAGGAATTACATGCTTGTTCAGGGGCGGTGGAAGCATTCCTGGTGGTTTTGGCAAAATAAGTTGGTTTGAAATGGATTTGGTTGGTGTGACTACAGGACTTGTAGCTCGCAAAGCTGATTGTAAAACAGGTGACAATTGCGTTTTGCTTTCATTTGGTGTTATAGATGAGGTCTGTTGGTTTGCTGGTGATGCAATTGAGACGGAGGACTCGATCTCCGTTTTTATGTTCAGAAGATTTGTTGTCTGCCCGTTATTGTCCATTGGTATGAGGAGTATACTTTGGTTGTAAGCCCCCGTAGAAAGTTTAGCTCCCCGCTCATTGATCAGCTGTTGCACAACGTTTATGGGCAACGTGCTGGCATTGGCGGCATAGTATTTGGTTTGGATCTTGGTGATACTCTTAGCCGATGAACTGACACTTACTGGAGCGATTTTACGCGGAGTTATTTGCAAGGCCGAAGGCTGAAGGCGAGGTATAGCCATTTTTTGTAGAGTGACAGAACTGGTAACGTCAATTTTATGAGGTGTGGTCTGGCTAGAAGATGGGGAAACAACAGCGGCCATAGTTGGTGACGACTCTGACAGGGTTGTAGTCTCACACGACACGTGGAGATGTGTTGTACCTGAAGCTTCGGTAACTTGTGTAGTCTCTGAAAGGAACATTTGGAGATGATTAAAAGTGTAATAAAAATATATTTTGATAAAGTGATACAGTTTTAATAAGATGAAAATATGTTTTACCTTGTTTTCTTTAGTCACACAACACTTTCTCATTTGTATACATAATTATTATATTAATGTATATAAAACAAATAATATTAATGATATTGAAGGCACTTTTGAGATAAATTAGAAAAGCAGAACACTAAACCAATACATTCACATTTTCTGGGATACCTATAGCGTTAAGTGAGATAATTTAAAAAAAAGTAACATTTTGCCCCAAAAATTGATGAAAGTGTTTAGAACTGAACAATAGGTACATGTACAAGTAATATATTTACATCTTGGACAGGCATTCAAAAAGTATATTCTTAAAATATGTAGTGCATAAATATTTGCACATCTTTAAGAAGCTTACTTAATAATAACCTGAGAGAAAGCTGTTAGAACTTTACTAGGTAAAATAGGTTTTGCTACAAAATTTGTTCTTAAAGGAATGTTGCTAACCTTTCAAACCAGTAAAGTTAGTAAACATACGGCTTTTCCTGAGAAAAAAGCTTAATAAATGTGCAAAGTGCTATTCAGGAACAACACTATCCACCTAACATAGATTTTCCATTAGGAGAGACTTCCTTTGAACAAAAAAACTTAAGAGCGGAAAATGCTTTCCCTGTTAAGACTGCACATGACAATTGGTGACGGCACTCTATGCATTAAGTTAATTGGTGACGGCACTCTATGCATTAAGTTAATTGGTGACGGCACTCTATGCATTAAGTTAATTGGTGACGGCACTCGATGCATTAAGTTAATTGGTGACGGCACTCTATGCATTAAGTTAATTGGTGACGGCTTTCTATGCATTAAGTTAATTGGTGACGGCACTCGATGCATTAAGTTAATTGGTGACGGCACTCGATGCATTAAGTAAATTGGTGACGGCACTCTATGCATTAAGTTAATTGGTGACGGCACTCTATGCATTAAGTTAATTGGTGACGGCACTCTATGCATTAAGTTAATTGGTGATGGCACTCTATGCATTAAGTTAATTGGTGACGGCACTCTATGCATTAAGTTAATTGGTGATGGCACTCTATGCATTATGTTAATTGGTGACGGCACTCTATGCATTAAATTAATTGGTGACGGCACTCTATGCATAAAGTTAATTGGTGACGGCACTCTATGCATTAAGTTAATTGATGACGGCACTCTATGCATTAAGTTAGTTGGTGATGGCACTCTATGCATTAAGTTAATTGGTGACGGCACTCTATGCATTAAGTTAATTGGTGACGGCACTCTACGAATTAAGTTAATTGGTGATGGCACTCTATGCATTAAGTTTGGTGACGGCACTCTATGCATTAAGTTAATTGGTGACGGCACTCAATGCATTAAGTTTGGTGACGGCACTCTATGCATCAAGTTAATTGGTGACGGCACTCAATGCATTAGGTTTGGTGACGGCACTCTATGCATTAAGTTAATTGGGGACGGCACTCTATGCATTAAGTTTGTTGAGGGCACTCTATGCATTAAGTTAATTGGTGACGGCACTCTATGCATTAAGTTTGGTGACGGCACTCTATGCATTAAGTTTGGCGACGGCACTCTATGCATTAAATTGGTGATGGAACTCTATGTATTAAGTTTGGTGACGGCACTCTATGCATTAAGTTTGGTGAGGGCACTCTATGTATTAAGTTTTGTGACGGCACTCTATGCATTTAGTTTGGTGACGGCACTCTATGCATTAAGTTTGGTGATGGCACTCTACGTATTAAGTTTGGTGATGGCACTCTATGCATTAAGTTTGGTGATGGCACTCTATGCATTAAGTTTGGTGACGGCACTCAATGCATTAAGTTTGGTGATGTCACTCTATGTATTAAGTTTGGTGATGGCACTCTATGCATTAAGTGTTCCCAGAATGAGGCTTTTATCAATATCAGGCTTTGCTACATTATATCAAATCTCTATAAAAACTGTGTAAGCTGCTGATAATTATTGGTTATTCTTTTATTAAGCCAGTTGTCATAAGACATGGATAATTAAAATAAGCTCTAATAATCAACTAATAATCAATGCTCTTTCTTAAATTTAAGATGCATTTCTAACAACCAACTCACTTCTGATAAACCCTTTAACACTTTGATACGTATTTTGACTTGTTTGTAGTCCCTTATAAAGTTAAATTTAACTAAAGACCTTACTTACTAGATTCAAGTTTTAAAGGCTTCATTTCAAACCCTTAGACACTGATAAGCAGCAAACAGTTTAAATCCTGAACAGACTGCGAGTTACTCACAGGCTGTTCTGGTTTTATGCTATTTGCACATAGCCATTTTCACTTTGTCTCTGAGAGGGAAATGGTTAAATTACTAAGCATATTTTTCACAGCACATTTACCAGACTGTTGTGAAGTACCCTCAGACTGGATCTCCATCACTGACGCTTCTGGGTCATTTGGCTGACTGCGGGCAGCGGTTACGTTGGGGTTGGCAGACAGGAGGGTGCGTATGGTGGGATGCTGACTGGGCTTCTCTGCTACCACGTGAACGCTTTCTAGAGGCTGAATTAGAGGTCGCCTACCGGTGGACATTGAACAGGAAGTCATTCTGAAAGTGGCTGTGTCTTCACCCGAAACCGCAAACTGGTTGGACGAAATTGGTATCACGCTCGTAATAACTGTTTTCCCACCTTTGACGGTTTTGAACAATACGGGCTTCATTATGTTACTGCTACTCAGCTGGCGAACAATGTCAGCATAGTCAACGAGCTGTGTTTTCCCGCTCTGAACAATTACTGCTTGTTGCTGGTCAGTCTGAGTGGTTGCTGACGTCACATCTGTCCATTTTGTCTGCCGTGATTTCTTTATGGCATATTGGTCCTCTACGTTGTTTGGAATAATTCTCCTCTTCCTCAGTCGACCACGCTGACTGACATCTATCTCCTCGTCTTCTAAAGCTTTTATAGGAGTACTGAAGAAAACAAAGTATGATTCTGTATTCCACCTGTCTAACACAAGGATCAAGTTATGCCACTTAGGACGACAGGAAAGGACAAGACTTGCCAAACAAGTCTTGCTAAATCCCCCAAAAGTACCAGTATTGTTTTGAAAAAAAAGTGTGATCTTGAATTTCATAGTTGGGACAAACAACAAGTTTTATTCATTTAATTAACAAGAGGAACAAAGGCACTAGGTCGCTCAACTGAGACCTGATAAGACAGAACTGTTTTCATTAGATCTAAGCATGTTTCACGAACCATTTTAGAATTCAGTTGAGATATTGTTTAAACAAATGGTCTAAGCAAGCAAGTTTCATAATGATTGGGCAAAAATAGTGATTTATTGTGGTAAAAAGCTAATTCCTTAAGTTATCCTCATGACCTAATTTAAAGCCCCATGTGACCCAGTTTTGAACACGACCAACATGTCTGCAAACAAGTTTCATGAAGATCCAGAGATAAACGCGGATTATATGTTCTAGAGTGTTTGCATGGTAAAAGTTGCCTAAACACAATTGACAAAAGGTGACAATTTAAGCTCACCATGAGCATTTTATGTTCAGAAGAGCTTAAACTAGAGTTCTGAATAGCCTCTTTTTATAGTTGACTTTGGATTACAATAAATCAGATACTAATTCTTATGATTTTCTCAAGAAAATTAAACAAAGAGCAGTAAATCCATACATAGATACATCTATCAAAGAAGTATAGTTCTTACATTCTGCAAATCCTCTAAAGTCTTATATCATTATATAAAATTGCATTAGAATCTCTTACATACTTTTTTTGAGATATGATCTGCACGATAAAATTATGCTACGTAATTGAGCTCTGAATGGTAAAATACCAAGGGAAAAGCTCTTTCCTCTGAACTAACCTACAATTTTTGCTTTCTGTAGATCTATGAAGTTTCATCTTAAAATGTTAAATGGTAGAGAATTATAGAGTGCACGAAAAAATTAACAAAGGGTTATAACTATGTAAATATTGAAGACAATAATATGATACTTTCCTGTGCACATCCTGTCGATGTCATTTATCATGAAGTTTGATTTTATTTCCTTCAATACTGATGAATGTATACTCCAAAAAGAAAAACCATTGCATTTTCTCTTGAAGGAATCTTTAATAACATGCATTTTAATTTGAATACCTTCAATGCTTGCAGTTATGTTCCACACAAAAAATAGATTATAAGAACTAAACAAAGGGCAATAACTCCAATAATATTGATAACAGAGGAGTGGTTCTTGTATTCTGCAGTGCTTCTAAAAAGTCTTCTATTTCTGTGCAAAGCTTTATCAAAATACCTTTAATACTAAGCTAAGCTAAGAGAAAGTAATGTTTTATATTAAGATGAATAAAGTATGTTATCTGCACTTTCCCTTTATTCCCTTTACATGTATAAGTAAAAATTCATAAGAATCACTTCAAAACTTTAAAAGTTATGCTCTGATCAATGAGCAGGACAGAATTACAGACAGAAAGATGGAAGGACAGGTGTGATTATTACAATGTAAAAACATCGCTGATGTGTAAAAAAAACTAGTTTTTCTTCTAAAAAATAATGTAAAATTGTTTGTTACAAGATTTTTCTTAACTTATTCAAAAGTATGCATGATAACACAAACAAGCACCTCAAATCTAGTTCTTATAAATACAAACTAACAGACAAAAAAAGATCTTCATAGAGCAATCCAAAAAATATATATATATTCTTAATGTCATGTTTAATATTTCCTTCATAACACATTATTCAGAATTCTGCTTGTAGATAGCTATGATGACAATAAAAATTAACCATAAATTATTATTTGAGCCATGTTCTGAGAAAGCTGGGCTTAATGCATGTGCGTAAAGTGTCATCCCAGATTAGCCTGTGCAGTTCGCACAGGCTAATCCGGGACGACACTTTCCGCTTTTATGGTATTTTTAGTTTCAAGAAAGTCCCTCCTTACCGAAAATCAAGTTTAGGTGGAAAGTGTTGTCCCTGATAAGCCTGTGCAGACTGCACAGGCTTATCTGGGATGACACTTTACGCACATGCATTAAGCCCAGTTTTCTCAGAACAGGACTCATTTGGTCACTGAGTTGACAATTTTTTTATAACTGAGTCCTTTTGTGCACAAACATGCTGTATCACTTTACCCACCTTGCACCAGAGTTCGTCTGACTATCTACTACAGACGACACGTCTGACTTCTGCTTGACCTCTGAACCCTCGGGTTCGCCGACATCAGAGTTGCCTGAGTCTGTTGCTTCATCATCAGAAGTATCCCAGGCATTCATCTAACAGGAAAGCAGGGAATGTCTTGCTTTATATTTCAGCCTTGCTCAGGGAACATGGGTTGTAATGCAAGAGCATAAAGACTTGTCAAAGATTGGTAATTTTTCAGTAAAAGAAAGTATCTTCTAAATGAAAATCAGGTCTAGGTGAAGAGTGTAGGCTTATATTTGGTTAAAGAATATTTATTCACGAATGTGTTTTACAACACAAGTTACAAGTACATGTATCTAAAGTTTATAGGATTGGAACGTTAGCTATGCTAGTAGGGTGAGTTTCCTCAGTAATATATTTTCAAACATAGTGACGGTAATTGCATTTTAAACACAAAACATTTGAATAATCATTCGAGTTTAAACAAGTTTGTGTGTATGATTGGAATCAAGGTTGTTAAAAAATGTTGGAACAATGTATTAAGAAGAAAATATATTGCTGATGTAATTATAATCAAAGAAATTATTTGTAAAAAATGTTGAAACATAGAGAACCGATAGTAATATCACACTGAACCTTCCCGAGCCTTTGATGAAACTATGGACTGCATCACACACTTCACAATTATCTCTGATCATGGAAAGATTATCATCTCCATACCGTTATGTGCGGAGTTATATATCCGTGCATTGTTCTATAGTCTTACTAAAGTTAATCTCATAGATGCATATAGGCTTATATGAAACATCACTTCAAGAACATGCATTAAACCCAATTTCCACTGAGAAAGGCACTCTTTTTTCAATATTTACAGGAATATGCCAAATCCAGCTTTTTGAAATAACTGGAACATCTTAATTTCGATGTCACTTTTTGTTGTGGACGACCAACCATTACGCTTGCCTGCCTGTCAAATTGATCACTGTGTAACATCCAGCTATGTCACACTTGATCTTCCTCTAAACATAGCCAAATAATCTTTCATGCAATTAAGTTTAACCTAACTTAAAGCTGTTGTAAATATAATTAAATGTAAGCAATTAATTAAAAACTGAATTTCTCGCAATATTCTGACACTGTCAAACTATTCAATATTTATAAAATAACCAAGTGAAAATGCCACAATAAAGATAAAACGATCCTAAGATTCAAGCAATATCTGACGCTAGCATTGAAAGTTCTGCTTAACAGTTTTGTTTCCCCCCTGGTTCTTTCCCCCAATTATTCAATCGTTTCGCGTTGAAAGGCTTTATAATTTTATGGTTTTTATATCGTCAAAAGAGGCATATAATGGATATTTTAGAGCAAGGTAAATGTTCAGTATTACTGTTTCCTCACAAATATCATAAGTACAAATAAAATTTGAGAATCTGAATCAATTTTTTATCTATTTTGTCAATTTACCATAATGTGAAAAGGCCCCTTTAATAAATTAAATAAATACACATATACGCGTAACACACACAAATGGATGTCCAGTAACTGTCAGACCTTTTCCTCTGGGGGTTCCTCATATTCCTCAACCTCCCGCCTCAGCCGTATGCGTGCGTTGCGCGTTGCCTGATGCAGCTTGCCCTCCCAGGGCTCCAGTTCCTTCAAAAGGCACAACAGCCTCTCGTGTAGCTCTATCACGTTCTTCTTACGTGGTGGCAGTGGCTGAATCTGCACGTGGGAAACATGGGGTAGCATTTAGTATAATCATTGGTTATATATGTGCGTCGCTCTGAGAAAACAAGGTTTTAAGCATGGGCGTAAATTGTCATCACAGATAAGCCTGTGCAGTGTGCACAGGCTTATCAGGGACAACACTTGGCCATTTAAAGCCACACACCTTGAAATGAAGTACATGTTAATCAATACATATAGATGCAATTTGAAAGTGTGCAAAATTGTCATTAAATCTATAGCCTAGTTAGCAAGTAACATAAACAAAATTAAATTTTAAAATCGAAAGTAGGATTTATATACTTATACGTCAGTTTCGAAAACGCGATTATTTTTAATTTTTAAAGCGCAACAAAGACAGATTTCTACATGGTAACCACCAGATATATTATAATTGAGAGAGATAAAATTAAATCTATAGTCTAGTAAGCAAGTAATTTATTATTTTTCAAACGGTACCGCTTTTAGAACCAGAAGTAGGATTTCTAGACGTATACAAACGCGATTATTTTTAAGCGCGAAAAGAGACGGATTTATACCTTGTAACCACCAGATATATTCTAATTGGCATAGATAAAATATGATTCTTATTTATACTTAAATTAACTAAGCCATGTATTTCATTTCAAGGTGTGTGGCTTTAAAATCATTAATTGAGTCCGGTCTTCCCACAACAAGGGTCTTATATATAAATGGACTTGTTATAGACTAATGATCATGCTGGTATGTTTCCAATATTTAATTGAGCTTGTGACATACATTCCCCTGGAACATTAATATGTTCTTCAAGCTATATTTTCCTTATAAAGCTTTATATTCAGCCCAATTGAAGGTTGTAAAAGCAGGAAATGTTTCAGTATATCAGAATTTATATTTTAAAGCATTAAAGCCCCAAAAATGAGATAACCTGGTGCAATGTGCACACATCTGATCTCATAAGTTAACCTTCATGTACAAATGTGTCTATACAAGGGTTGTTTTTTTTAACTTAATATCCAGTTATTATTGAGTGAGTCTTTTTGCACGAGGCCACAAGTTAAAAACAGTGGTGTGAAACCACCTTAGGGGAAGACAATGCGATACCCCCATTAACTCTTCATATTGTACATAGATCCATCAAAGTTCATAACTATTGTTAAAGGGGCCTTTTCACAGATTTTGGCATTTTTTAACTTATTCATTAAATGCTTTATATTGATAAATGTAAACATTGGATCGTAAAAGCTCCAGTAAAAAATCAAGAATAAAATTACAAAAAGGAAAAGAACATTGCCCGGAGCAGGTTTCGAACCAGTGACCCCTGGAGTCCTGCCAGAGTCCTGAAGTAAAAACGCTTTAGCCTACTGAGCTATTCCGCCAAGTACACATACTTGTCGTATTTTATACGTTATATAAGCAATCTTCGTAGTTTCACAAAATTTAACGACAAAAACAGAACTCTCCAAATTATTCAATCGTTTCGCGTTGCAACGCTTTATAATTTTTAGGTTTTAAAATCGTCAAAAGATGCATATAATGGCTATATTAGACCATGGTAAATGTTCAGTATTACCATTTCCTCACAAATATCATAACTAAAACGAAAATTTGCGAATCTGAAACAACTTTTTTCAATTTTGTCAATTTACCAAAGCGTGAAAAGATCCCTGTAACACAAGATTGACATGAAACTGAAAGGGAGGTAATCCGCTGAAAGAATGAGAAAATCACATCCCTGTAAACATGAAATAAAACAGCAAGGCAAAACTTTAGAAAGAACAGTTGCTTGGACAGAAGCAGTTTTTAAACAACAGTTTGTATGATGAGGTTCATTAGTGAAAAGTTAATCAACAACATATTATTTATTATTATTATTATTATTAAGTGCACATTTAATGCATTGAACATGTTATTATGACCATTTCATCGACAGTGGTTAGCTTCTTATGTAAAACAGATATTCCAACAGAGGAATTGTAAGCAAAATACGATTTCTTTTAAGGCCACTTTTTATATTCTTCTTTATATGTCAGTAAAAAATGGGGTTGCCACAAAAGAAGTCTCAAAGCATAACCACTCTTTGTTTTGAAGAAAATATGCTTGAATTGATTCCTCCTAATAGTGTTTTGTCTCATTGTTCAAATTTGTAAATGAAGTTGTAATTAGGAGTAGGAATTAGAAGCTGGATATTAGGGAAACTAAATACCTTTGAAGCAGCATTGGGGCAAATCACTGAATTCTGGATCAAAGTTAAAAAGAACACAAAAATGTCAAATGTCAACTTATGAGCACTCACCACTTCACGTTTGCCTCTGCGTAAAACCAATGGCTCTGGGTCCTCAAACTGCCTGGCAAGGATGCGTAACTCTTCCACACTGTCGGCAACCATGTAAAACTCCTTAGGGTCAGGAACCTGCAAGCAAAAGTACATTTTGTTCTATGTTGTAAATGATGGAAATGTTAATCCCATAGAGCAACAGTCTAAGACAGTAATAACAAGACTATTGCCAAGCAATATATGTTCCCTACCGGCTCCACCATTGTCATAAATTGCCATAGCAACCAGAATTTTTTACGTCGGAACAAAATGACGTGCATAATGTCCTTATTGCCATATACCCATGTTTCAAGTTTCATGAAAAAATATTAAGAACTTTTAAAGTTATCGCAGGATCCAGAAAAGTGTGACAGACTCACAGACTCACGGACACACAGAGCGCAAACCATAAGTCCCCTTCGGTGAAACCGGTAGGAGACAATAAACTGAGGAAGATATTACAAATTTATTAACCTTTTTTGTACACTCATACCCTTAACAGTTTAAAAATATAATTATTGAAAAAAACCAGATCTTTAAAGTAATTTGGAGCATGCATGTACAGCAAAAGTTATAGTCATAGAATTTATAAAATAAAGAAACGTTTTTATCCCCACGCTTTTTGAAAAAAAGGTGGGGATATTGTGGTTATCTCCGCCGTCCGTCCGTCCGTCCGTCTGTCTGTCTGTCTGTCCGTCCTGGCCACTATCTCCTCCTACACTAAAAGCACTAGAACCTTGAAACTTACACACATGGTAGCTATGAGCATATGTGCGACCCTGCACTATTTGGAATTTTGATCTGACCCCTGGGTCAAAAGTTATAGCGGTTGGGGTGGGGCCGCGTCAGAAATTTTTTTAGGTTATTTTACATTTACTTCTTTATTTCTACACCGATTCACTTCAAATTGATACTGGACCTCTCTTATGACAATACGGTCAATCTCAACCATGCATGGCCCCATTCCCAACCCTGGGGCGCCCCGCCCACATAGGCCACACCCACCAAAAATTTCCATTTACTATAATTTTTTCATTTCTACACGGATTCACTTCAAATTGATACTGAACTTTTGTTATGACATTAGGGTCAATCTCAACTATGCATGGCCCCAATCCCAACCCTGGGGCGCCCGCCCACATAGGCCACACCCACCAAAAAATTCCATTTACTATAATTTTTTCATTTCTACACGGATTCACTTCAAATTGATACTGAACTTCTCTTATGACATTAGGGTCAATCTCAACTATGCATGGCCCCATAACCAACCCTGGGGCCCCGCCCACATAGACCACACCCACCCAAAATTGCCTTTACTATAATTTCTTCATTTCTACACCGATTCACTTCAAATTGATATTGAACTTCTCTTATGACAATACAGTCAATCTCAACTATGCATGGCCCCATTACCAACCCTGGGGCGCCCCGCCCACATAGACCACACCCACCCAAAATTGCCTTTTACTATAATTTCTTCATTTCTACACCGATTCACTTCAAATTGATACTGAACCTCTCTTATAACAATACGGTCAATCTCAACTATGCATGGCCCCATTACCAACCCTGGGGCCCCGCCCACATAGACCACACCCGCCCAAAATTGCATTTTACTATAATTTCTTCATTTCTACACCGATTCACTTCAAATTGATACTGAACTTCTCTTATGACAATACGGTCAATCTCAACTATGCATGGCACAATTACCAACCCTGGGGCGCCCTGCCCACATATGTCACACCCACCCAAAATTGCCTTTTACTATAACTTCTTCATTTCTACACCAATTCACTTCTAATTGATGATGAACTTCTCTTATGACAATACGGTCAATCTCAGCTATGCATGGCCCCATTACCAACCCTGGGGCACAACTAGGTCAAACATTCGGCGTGGGGATACGCGTCGGCCTCTGCCGCGCCATTTCTAGTTATATTTTATGTTTTACATATGGTAACAATTATGTTTGTTTCCATTAAATACTGAAAATAAAGTTCGGTACAGAACATGACGAGATGTTGTTTATTGAAATATACAATTACATGATTAACTAGATTTTCTGTTGTTACTGACATAGGGTAAGAAATCTAGTATAGATTATAATAATTATCTTAAATTACCATTTCATCTTCCTCACTTTCCTCGTCAATTTCTTCAGTCTCCTTCTTATTGGCAGGCTCTGGATCATGTAAAGCCTTAACACTAGATTCTTCAGACTTCATTCCAAGGTCAGTGTCTTCCTTAACTATTGTACTGACCTCAGCCTTCACAATATCCTTAGAATTGTCTGTCACTGTTTTCAGATCATTACCGGTATCTGCCATTTTCACATTATTACTGAGATCTTCACATTTGACTGATTCATCTTTTTCAAGGTTACCTGCTTCAGGTTTGATATTGTAAACATCATAGTGACTTTCTGATTTTACAACCAAGTTTTTTCCATACTTTTCCTCTGATGAAAATTCCTCCTTTGCACACACTTTATTGTCGTCAGCCTCACTGCCTAGAAATTGTATTTGTTTGTGCTTAACATTTTCACCATTTACCTTCACATTTGTTATCTCAGTACTGTTTTTCTCTTCACATTTCAAGTCTTCAACAAGTTTATCTTTAAAATCAGTTTTGGAGTTCTGATCATCTTTTCCTTCAAGGAAACCATTTGATAAATAACTTGTTGCTTTTAATTCTAATTCTGAGATAACAGTTAATGGTTTCATCAGCTCTATTTCATTAAGAGGCTTATTTTCTGTTTCCTTATCACCTTCAAATAAATTATCACTGAGGTGTAAATCTTTACCATCTATGGCACTGATAACATTTGAAAAGTTCAACTTTGAGGTTAACATAGAGGCAGTAACATTACAACATACCACTGAAGAATCTTCAAATACATCGTGATTATTCAAACTTTTAGTTTTGGTGTTTTTTGCCATATCAGAACTTGAAATTACACTTTCCAACCCACTATTTTCATGATTTCCGATAATGGAATTCGACCACTGATTATCCTCATTTAATGTGTTTGTTGTGGAGTTTATACTATCCACATCAAAATTACCAGTTGTTTTGGATTTGTCTTTAACCAAATTTCTAGTCAACTGATTATCATCACTGTCTAAACTTAATGCACCAGATTTCCCTGAGGTTTTATCATTATCATGTTTGTTTGACTCCAATTCTACATCTCTAGAATCTACGCTTAAGCAAGACGGTAGGCCATCTAACGTTCTTGAGTTTGAGAACAGGTTATTAATATCACAGAAATTGCTATCCTCCCCAGTTTCACATGAACTCTGTCTGCTAGTCCCAGCATTCTCCACCCATAAGCTACTTCCCTGCTCAGAGAGACTATTATCACCCACTATACTGGAATTGGATGTGGAATTCTCGTCGAACAGAAAACTTGTTAAATCGCGAGCAGCGTTATAAGGTGGAATGTTCTTCAGACCTGCTCGCATTCTGCTTCCGCGTCGAAGCCCAAAATCGGCATCAAAAATGAGCGGACTGGCATCGCGCGAGGTGTCATTACTCCTATCTAGCCGCGCACTGCGTCTAGGAATAAAGTCTGCAGGGGATATGCACGGACTCGATTCCCGAGATACGTCGCTTGACTGGTTCAGACATGAAGAAAGTCTGGCCTTGAGATCGTGACCAGTCTGACAAGGACTGGCCTCCCTTGAGCTCCCGTTACTGTCCGAGTCACTGTTATCGCAGTAAGGTATAGTGGCTTCACTTACAGAACTTTCATCCCCTTCAGATCTATCATCTGTATTTTCAATACCATTATTGTCTTTGTTGTGCAAGAGATCGTGTTTTTTTCCAACTCCGCTGGGTCCTGGTATCGGATCATCATAGATGCTTGAACCTGAGGGAATGTCATCTTCTTGGTCGCTGGAACTACTGCTGCTGCTGCTATCACTGTTGCCTTCTGTCAGCAACATGTCCTCTACCAGTTGCATCGGAACAAATACTTTAGGAGCCTAAACAATAACAACAACAGTTGTTGTGTATTTACGATAACCATTTGTGACACAACAAATTTATTCTAAGCATTTCAAATTAAAATCGTTTTTATCTTTTTTTTAGTTTTAAGTGCCTAAATAAGATCAAGTACAGCCGTTGCATATTTACCATAACCACTTTGGGACCTGATAAATATTTGAAACACCAAGACTTAATTGGATTGCATTGATTTAAATACACAACAAATGTTTGAATTATAAAAGCATGATTATTTTAGTGTTAAATTTGAGCTTACAGTTTACCTTAAATGTTCTGAAAATTGTAGTAACGTAAGTTTTTTAGGAGAGATATGACTCCATGGTACACTGTTTCATAGTTAGAAATGTATGTAAAATTTTTAACACAATAAGCATCCTAGTTATGTGAGATAAGCACAATGTTTTGAAGCAAGATCTTATCTTGCAGCAAAGCACATTTTAAAGAATATGGCTTCATGTGCACAACAACATCTCAACTCTTAAGTTTTGTTTACTTGCAATATGAAATTACCCAATTGATAGCTCGATAATTTCAAACAATAAACAGCTATGCCTTATACATGTACATAACTGTTATTACGAAATTCAATCGTTCTAAGAGTATAAATCAGTAAATCAGTATGTTTTATGCCAAGTTTCGAGAGTAATGATACGTATGTACATTTGGAACATTTAGAAATAGTGCAAACCACATGAATGTTATATACTTTTTGAGACAAGAATTTTTTTTTCTTTATCATGTACTATTGGACTTTGATTTTCTGGAAATTTCCTAATTCCAGTGTAAATTTCACTATGCCTAAAAATTATATGCCCAAATGAGTATAGGACATGGGATAAAACAAGAATATCAGTGAAACTGATGGATGCTCCCTGATGATGCGCTTTGTCAATCTATGTGTTAATAATCACCTTAAAAAAATCTATTATAAGCCTCGGTGACCTTGACCCCAGTGACCTCAAACCTCATCAAAAGGTAGAGGTCCACGCAAGGTACCTACATGCCAAATATGTAAGAGATCGGTAAAATATTGAAGGCACTATGAGAAACTGTAACAAAATTGTGACTGAAAAATCTATTTTTAGCCTCGGTGACCTTGACCCCAGTGACCTCAAACCTCATCAAAAGGTAGAGGTCCATGCAAGGTACCTACGTGCAGATATGTAAGAGATCGGTAAAATATTGAAGGCGCTATGAGAAATTGTAACAAAAGTGTGACAGAAGGAAGGAAGGAACTTCAAACTGGCAACTATTATGCCCCCTGAATATTTTCGTGGGGGGGGGGCATAAAAAAGATAAATAGCATAATACAGACTTTTTCTGTCAAAATAGATATAAATGATAGGGGTCATCTGCCAGTCATGATCAATGTACCTATGAAGTTTCATGATCCTAGGCTTAATTATTCTTGAGTTATCATCAGGAAACCATTTTACTGTTTCGAGTCACTGTGACCTTGCCCTTTGACCTAGTGACCTGACAATTACTAGGGAACATCTGCCAGTCATGATCAATGTACCTATGAAGTTTCATGATCCTAGGCATAAGCATTCTTGAGTTATCATCCGGAAACCATTTTACTATTTCGAGTCACTGTGACCTTGACCTTTGACCTTATGACCTGAAAATCAATAGGGGTCATCTGCCATTCATGATCAATGTACCAATGAAGTTTCATGATCCTAGGCCTAAGTCTTATTGAGTTATCATCTGGAAACCATTTTACTGTTTCAAATCACCGTGATCTTGACCTTTGACCTAGTGACCTGAAAATCAATACGGGTCATCTGCCAGTCATGATCAATGTTCCTGTGAATTTTCATGATCATAGGCGTAAGCATTCTTGAGTTATCATCTGGAAACCATTTTACTGTTTCCAGTCACTGTGACCTTGACCTTGAAAATCAATAGGAGTCATCTGCGAGTCATGATCAATGTACCTATGAAGTTTCATAATCCTAGGCGTAAGGGTTCTCGAGTTATCATCCGAAAACCATTTTACTACTTCAAGTCACTGTGACCTTGACCTTTGACCTAGTGACCTCAAAATCAATAGGGGTCACCTACAAGTCATGATCAATGTACCAATGAAGTTTCATGATCCTAGGCCTAAGCATTCTTGAGTTATTATCCGAAAACCATCTGGTGGACGGATGGACATGTGCAAAACAATATACCCCCTCTTCTACGAAGGGGTCATAATAATGCTATTTGCCTGTCTTAATCTACTGGGCCTAGTTCTCTGCGGTGAATCCAGCGGGGAAATCTTCACGGGTGAAGGGACAGGGCTGGATTTCTTTTTAATGGGTGACAATTTCTTCTTCTTCACTGGTGGAGGTTTGTACACAAATGGAAACTGAAATAATTATGTGAATAGTTCTGTGAAATGGTTTACAAATAAGTAGTTATTTAGATTATTCAATCTTCAATATCGTATTTGTTGTTTATTGTTCACTTCGCGGAACTGCCATATTAAAAGCAAATAAAGGTAAGTTACTATATGCTGCACACTCCAAAAGTATCAATTATTATATAACTTATTATCATAATACAGAAGACATAGATCTTGTATGAAATAGTTTTATGAAATGTGTATGGCATAAGCAGATAATTTTTATCCGCTATTTTGCCAAAAGACTTATAAGCATCCAAAACTGCAAATGCTCATAACAGAATTTAACAGAGCATGTGTTTTATAATGATTTTAACAATGTACATTGTCAAGCATACAACAAATACAATCAAAATGCACACAGCAGGAATAGAAATAAATTTGCTATAGTTACTCCATTTCCATCTGTCAAAACTTCTTGTACAGAGTACACAGGTGTCTTTTCAAAAGATCTAGGTGCCAACTATTAATTTTAGGGGTCATTGGCTAGTGGGCCCCTACTTATTTCCATCCCTGAACACATATACTGTTCATAAATCTCTAACAAAATTCACAAACCATCATGATTACCTTTCTTTTACTATCAAATGGGTCAGGCTTGATCTCAATCTTTGGGTACTTGATCGCGGCCTGGCGGTACACCCTGACGTCAGCCCCACAGAATTGTGGGAAGTGAATGTAACGCTGACCTGAGGCGTCTGTTCCCAGCACCAGCTCCCGCTGGTCCTCAAATGGCTGTAGCTCTATTAGGTCTCTCAAGGACTCCTGCATATGCTGTGTGATAAAAAATGTGTACTGGGTATATGATATTTTAATACTATTATAGGTGGGGTTTTATTCGTTTCTCCAACTTTTTAAAATAACTTCATTGCATAAAATCTACCATACAAATTATTTTTTAATTACATAATTAATTGCACATGTAATCCGGTTTTAACTCAAAATAAGAGTTATTTCATGATGTGGAATCATAAGTTTATGTCATATGTAAAGATATTATTAATTAAATGCACTAGAGTTGAGCAATTGGCAAGGTGTGAGAGATTTATTTTTTCGTACAGAATGACATCTCCACAAGACTACTGCTACATGAAACCCTTTCCCACTCAGAAGCAAAGTAAAAATGTCTATGTGCAAACAACATAAAACCAAAACAACCTGCGAGTAACTGTTTGTTGCTCATCAGTATCTAAGGGTTGGAAATTAAGCCTTTAAAACTTTGATTCAGTAAGGTATTTAATACATTTAACTTTCAATGGGACTAAAAATGCCTTAAAATATGTATCTAAATGGTAAACAGTTAGGGGAGTGTTACACAATCATCTCATGGCTATTTAAGAAGGCATCAACATATTAACCCTTTGCATGCTGGGAAATTGTCATCTGCAAAAATGTCATCTGCTGAATTTCTAAAATTAGCATTTTCTTTGATTTTTTTCAAAGAATACTATCAGAATAGCAAACAGTTTGGATCCTGATGAGACGCCACATTCTGTGGCATCTCATCCGGATTCAAACTGTTTGCAATGGCCTTCAAAATTCGGTTCCAGCACTGGAAGAGTTAAGAGTACATCTCACCAGACAATAATCACAGAGGGACTTGAGGATCCAGACTTTCCTATACAGGCTCAGCTCATGGTATTTCCTCTTTTCCAGGGGATTTTTAGCACCTTAAATATAAAACAACAACAACACTCTTTTTTCAATATACAACATGATAGAAGACCAAAAAAAAAATGCACTTGAAACAAATGAATCTGCAATTGCAACAAGAGTACTGGTAAAACAAGAAAAAAAAAGCACTCTGGTTTTTCTCATCAAAGAATCATAGTTAAAGTGCAATTGTAAATCTGAAAACCTTTTTTGTTAAGAATCACTTGTATATAATATCAATAAGTATAACTAGAGCTTTGGTACATACGTGACGAATACCCCCACATGCCGCATTGACACATAATATTTTGCATGTCGTCTTAACAAAAAACAGCGGACACCATGCTCAATTTTTAAAACGCACTAAAGGACCCCTTGACCTAGTTTTTGACCCAGAAAGGCCCATGTTCTAACTTGGCCTTAAAATCATCTCCATAAAACTTCTGACCAAGTTTGGTGAAGATCGGATGAAAACTACTTGAATTAGAGAGCGGACACCATGCTGAATGTTAAAAAACGAGCTAAGTGACCCCGTAACCTAGTTTTAGGCCTTGAATGGCCCATGTTCAAACTTGTCCTAGAGATCATTTAGATAAAACTTGTGACCAAGTTTGGTGAGGATTGGATGAAAACTACTTGAATTAGAGAGCGGACAACATGGTGAGGTTTAAAACGCACTAAGATACCCCGTGACCTAGTTTTTGACCCGGCATGACCCATATTCAAACTTGACCTAGACATCATCTAGCTACAACTTCTGACCAAGTTTGGTGAAGATTGGATGAAAACTACTTGAATTAGAGAGCGGACAACATTGTGATGTTTAAAACGCACTAAGTGACCCTGTGACCTAGTTTTTGACCCGGCAAGGCCCATGTTTGAACTTGGCCTAGACATCATGTAGATACAACTTCTGGCCAAGTTTGGTGAAGATCTGATGAAAACTACTTGAATTAGAGAGTGGACACTTAATACGGACCGACAGACAGACCGACCGACAGACAAGTTCACTCCTATATACCCCCCTAAACTTCGCATTTATGAAAAGTAAAATGTGCTTCAAAGGAAAAAGGAATCATATAGAAATGAGTTGTGTGCATTGATAGTTATTACATAGTTAAAACATAAGACATATGGTAAAATACGTATATGCATGTACATGTCTTTGTGAATTGATTGTATCATATATTATGACATGAATAACAACTTTGTAACAGGAAAAAAACACAATTTTTTGTTATAGAAACAAATTTAAAACGTGTCATGCGCACAATAAATTTGAGAGCTTACCCATAACATCAAAGAACTGTTCATCTATGCCAAGTTTCAGGCAGACCTGAAAAAAGCAACATAAAAAGCAAACCAAATCGGCTATCAAATAAACAAATTATTCATATTTCTTGTTATTGTGTAACTTTAATTAAGTTTATTTCAACAGGTTTGTTATGATTTCTGATGACTTCTGATTGATTTGAAATTTTGAAGATAATTTTACAAGAAGATAGTTGGAAAACAATACATGTTTCAAGAGCAAAGATGCATAGAATCATGAGGTTGCTGAAAACGTCCAGGCCTGAGGGAATGGGACAAATCTTGAAATACGGTTGGTGGTGAATAAATTCAATTCTAGGGAGGACACATAAGAGCAATAAAGCTGCTAGCAGAGTATTTTTTTAACCCTTACTTTTTCCTTCACGTAGCCTGCATCAGCATACATTTTAAACCACACCTGGAGCTTGTAGCGCAGTTTTGATTCCCACACTTTGTAAGGCATCACACTCTTTTTATCAAACCTGAAAAAGTCACATAACAAGATCAATATTTTCAAGGATATTTTAAATCCAAAAGGTTGGTATGTGTCAAGGCCAAACAGAAATCGACAGACTGCGAGTTGGCAGGTCATTTGAGTTTGCTGAGTGTTGAATCAAAGTATCAAAACTGTTAAGTCTTTCCCACTCAGAGGCAAAGTGAAAATTGCTATGTGCAAACAGCATAAAACCAGAACAGCCTGAGAGTAACTCAGTCTGTGTGGGGATGTTGATAGTGTTCAAAGACAGCATCCATGCAGGCATCAAAGCTTTGTAGGAAGAATTACTGACAAAAAATGTAATTTTGGGTTCACCTTAAACTGACAGACGAACTAACCCACATGCCCATTGCTATATGCCTCATACAATAGTAATACTGAAAATATAAAAATTGGCATAAAAAGAATAGAAATCCGGTATAAAATGAAAGCGTGAACAGAACAGAATGTTAGTAACCGGGATTATTCTCACTAGTAGACCTACTTGACTCTCTGGAATGGTGTACTGAGAAGGGAGGTCATGATACGTGCCAACGTCGTGCTTTCCCGGGGCATCACGAAGGAACGCTCAAGCTCAAAGTGCATCACCTCACCGATGTTGAGGGGCTCTTGAAGCAGCACCAGAAACAGGCCAATCTGGGGAATCTGAAATGAAGAAACAAGAAAGCTTGAAGCCTTGAGATGCTCACAGGATTCCTGAAGAAACTACACTATTCTGAGCAGGTATTGTTCATAGAAGAAACTACACTATTCTGAGCAGGTATTGTTCACAGAAGAAACTACACTATTCTGAGCAGGTATTGTTCACAGAAAAAACTACACTATTCTGAGCAGGTATTGTTCACAGAAGAAACTACACTATTCTGAGCAGGTATTGTTCACAGAAGAAACTTCACTATTCTGAGCAGGTATTGTTCACAGAAGAAACTACACTATTCTGAGCAGGTATTGTTCACAGAAGAAACTACACTATTCTGAGCAGGTATTGTTCACAGAAGAAACTACACTATTCTGAGCAGGTATTGTTCACAGAAGAAACCACACTATTCTGAGCAGGTATTGCTCACAGAAGAAACTACACTATTCTGAGCAAGTATTGTTCACAGAAGAAACTACACTATTCTGAGGAGGTATTGTTCACAGAAGAAACTACACTATTCTGAGCAGGTATTGTTCACAGAAGAAACTACACTATTCTGAGCAGGTATTACTCACAGAAGAAACTACACTATTCTGAGCAGGTATTGTTCACAGAAGAAACTACACTATTCTGAGGAGGTATTGTTCACAGAAGAAACTACACTATTCTGAGCAGGTATTGTTCATAGAAGAAACTACACTATTCTGAGCAGGTATTACTCACAGAAGAAACTACACTATTCTGAGCAGGTATTGTTCAGAGAAGAAACTACACTACTCTGAGCAGGTATTACTCACAGAAGAAACTACACTATTCTGAGCAGGTATTGTTCACAGAAGAAACTACACTATTCTGAGCAGGTATTGTTCATAGAAAAAACTACACTATTCTGAGCAGGTATTGTTCACAGAAGAAACTACACTACTCTGAGCAGGTATTGTTCACAGAAGAAACTACACTGCTCTGAGCAAGTATTGTTCACAGAAGAAACTACACTATTCTGAGCAGGTATTGTTCACAGAAGAAACTACACTATTCTGAGCAGGTATTGTTCCCAGAAGAAACTACACTACTCTGAGCAGGTATTCTTCACAGAAGAAACTACACTATTCTGAGCAGGTATTGTTCATAGAAGAAACTACACTATTCTGAGCAAGTATTGTTCACAGAAGAAACTACACTATTCTGAGGAGGTATTGTTCACAGAAGAAACTACACTATTCTGAGCAGGTATTGTTCACAGAAGAAACTACACTATTCTGAGCAGGTATTACTCACAGAAGAAACTACACTATTCTGAGCAGGTATTGTTCACAGAAGAAACTACACTATTCTGAGGAGGTATTGTTCACAGAAGAAACTACACTATTCTGAGCAGGTATTGTTCATAGAAGAAACTACACTATTCTGAGCAGGTATTGTTCACAGAAGAAACTACACTATTCTGAGCAGGTATTGTTCACAGAAGAAACTACACTGCTCTGAGCAAGTATTGTTCACAGAAGAAACTACACTATTCTGAGCAGGTATTGTTCACAGAAGAAACTACACTATTCTGAGCAGGTATTGTTCCCAGAAGAAACTACACTGCTCTGAGCAGGTATTCTTCACAGAAGAAACTACTCTATTCTGAGCAGGTATTGTTCATAGAAGAAACTACACTATTCTGAGCAAGTATTGTTCACAGAAGAAACTACACTATTCTGAGGAGGTATTGTTCACAGAAGAAACTACACTATTCTGAGCAGGTATTGTTCACAGAAGAAACTACACTATTCTGAGCAGGTATTACTCACAGAAGAAAGTACACTATTCTGAGCAGGTATTGTTCACAGAAGAAACTACACTTTTCTGGGGAGGTATTGTTCACAGAAGAAACTACACTATTCTGAGCAGGTATTGTTCATAGAAGAAACTACACTATTCTGAGCAGGTATTACTCACAGAAGAAACTACACTATTCTGAGCAGGTATTGTTCACAGAAGAAACTACACTATTCTGAGCAGGTATTGTTCACAGAAGAAACTACACTATTCTGAGCAGGTATTGTTCATAGAAAAAACTACACTATTCTGAGCAGGTATTGTTCACAGAAGAAACTACACTATTCTGAGCAGGTATTGTTCACAGAAGAAACTACACTGCTCTGAGCAAGTATTGTTCACAGAAGAAACTACACTATTCTGAGCAGGTATTGTTCACAGAAGAAACTACACTATTCTGAGCAGGTATTGTTCCCAGAAGAAACTACACTACTCTGAGCAGGTATTCTTCACAGAAGAAACTACACTATTCTGAGCAGGTATTGTTCACAGAAGAAACTACACTATTCTGAGCAGGTATTGTTCACAGAAAAAACTACACTATTCTGAGCAGGTATTGTTCACAGAAGAAACTACACTATTCTGAGCAGGTATTGTTCACAGAAGAAACTACACTGCTCTGAGCAAGTATTGTTCACAGAAGAAACTACACTATTCTGAGCAGGTATTGTTCACAGAAGAAACTACACTATTCTGAGCAGGTATTGTTCCCAGAAGAAACTACACTACTCTGAGCAGGTATTGTTCACAGAAGAAACTACACTATTCTGAGCAGGTATTGTTCACAGAAGAAACTTCACTACTCTGAGCAGGTATTGTTCACAGAAGAAACTACACTATTCTGAGCAGGTATTGTTCACACAGTTTCACTATACTTAAGGCATAGAAACAGCCCCATCCTATAGCTGTAACGTACTTCTAAGCCCAGAATTGTTTCAAAATTTCAATTTTATGAGCAAGTTTCCTGATGACTATTTCCTGAAAAAAGTGACTTCTAGTACTCAACAGGTTTGACTATAGCCATAAATCATTAATTGACAACTGGCCCACGCCTTGACAGCCAAGTTTTTTTATCATTAATTAATAATTTGAAGCCAATAAAGGCCTTCATAAAAAAAAAGATAATATTATATAACCTTACTTGTAGATATTTCCTTCTATTTGAAATTTACATGTTTACCTATACAAAATTATTACTAAAATATTGCATGGAAACATGTACAGGGTAAATTTAACCTTGGATACATGTCATACAGGTTCTACAGTAATTAAAGAAGGTATTGGTCTTTATTTGAATAAGTTTACTAAATATACAATTCCCTAAAAAAGTATATAAACCAACACTTTACAGAAATAAACAAATGAACAAAAGGAAAATCAATCTTGAAAGCATTTAGGTTATGTACAATTTTATTGGACTTCTTAGAGAGTTCTTACAAAACAGAGGCTTGTAGTAACTGGAATGTTTTTTAAAGAAAACTTTTAATAAATTCTATAAAATATTTAAGGAAAGAAGTTAAACTCAGTGCCTTTACATATGTATCATATATATACCATATATGCAAAAATGCTTTGTTGTAAAGGCAAACTACTTGAAAAAAAGGTAAAAATAGTATTAAATTTTAAACTTATCTCCAAGCCCCTACTTACATATACCAAACACGATGCATGCAAAAATTGTCTCATGTTATGAAGGCTGATTTGTAAATCAACAAGAGCACTGCATAACGGGTACCACTCTTGGCTGCGAAAGCTAGTCAGAAATTATTTTTATTTTTTATTTTTGTATAGGTCACATTGACCTTGACCAAAAATGGGTATGGCATGTAGAACTCATGAAGGTGCAGCTACATATAAAGTTTCAAAGTTGTAGGTGGAAGCACTTTGATTTTAGAGCAAAATGTGAAGGTTTTAGCACGACGCGGACGGCAGATGATGACAATCTGGCTGTGACAATACCTGGAGTTTTCTCCAAAAACAGCCGAGCTAAAAATATACTTCAACAGTTTTAAGAGAATATTCAAAATGCAAAGTACCATAAACTCAAATACTGGCCCTTTGTTATGGAACACAAACTACGTAAATTACCAAAAATGTAATGTTAAAAAATCTTATTTCAAAGCATCACCAAAGTTTATATGGTTAAATGGCCATGAATATGTAAAATCTTAACAGCCTAAAATTACTCGAAATTAATTAAGAGAAATCCTTTTTATGTTTACAAAGTTTCTACAGAGTCTTTAAATGTTAATTCTGCAACAATATAAATGTAATGAAGATTAGGTAATAAATGTTGCTTCTGGAGCTTGTTGATAATGGACCACACACAATGGAGATAACATTGATTCGGACAAATGTTAAGACCAAGTTTCATTAAGAGAATTTAATGCAGCCTTAAGAGTGTTCACAAGTCAAACGCTGATAACACAAGATTCAAACTCCACCTAAAGGCGATTACAAAGGCTTACTATGGTCATGTTGAGCTTCTTCAATAAAGAAACTTTCACAGCACTATGCCAAAGAATTACCTCCCACATAGCTTTCATATGTTCCTTCTTTCCCCTAAACAGCACGGTCTCCTCCCACTCGTGTATTTCCTGTGCAAGGGCCTCGCGCTCAGCCCTCCGGTCAAGGATCATCTTACGACGGCGATCTTTCTTACGCTGAATCTGTTCCTCTCTAAGCTGGGTCATCAGCAAGGATGAATTGTGTGGAACCAGAGATTTTGGTCTCCGTCTCAGACCTTTTAAAAAATAAAAATTATTTGAAAAATTTCTCTTTTACTTGAAAACAGTTGTTTTCTGCCTTACAGGTTTTTTATCAGTGTTTGCACAAAACAGAATCTATTTATCATATTTATCTTGCCTGTAGGGATATAGGAAAAAAATGTTTCCATATTGTTTTTGTTTTTTTCGTTAGCAACACTTATCTTGAAAAGACATTGTGTGAATTTAAGTAAATAACAAAACAGCAAATCTATCAGTCATATACCCAAACCTCCATGATCTGTGTGTCTTTCACCTGATGTAGCAGCAATTGAAGTTTTCTCTCTGATTTCCCTTAAAGAAAAAAGAACCTTGTTCCATCTACAGAAACAATAAGAAAAAATACACAAGATACAGATAACTCAAAACCCATTCAAAATCAGTATACAATCATATAACTTTAAGTACAATATAATAAACCTTGAAAGAAGGGCCAGTTTCTGTTCAAGCATCATTTCCAACTTGACAGCACGTTTTGAAATGAGATGATCGGGTCCATTGAAATGGTAGCAATTCTCGAGCATCAACCGGAAGTCGGACACGAAATCTGTGATGGATGAGTACTGGTGTGTTTCAAATTTCTCTTTCACTAGAAAAACAGACAAAAAATAAAAGTCATAAATTTTGTTTTAAATTATTTTGTTTGTTCATCTTTTTCCTACTATTGGTGAATATCAAGTGTAAAAGGGTGATCTTATTGCGGCACAGCTTCTACTTTTAAGTACCCTGGGTTTTCTTAAAGTATCCTACAAAATACCTGGGGTTTAGAAAAAATGCTAAAAAGTACCCTTGGGTATGGCCAGGTGCCATGAAGCATACATAATTTTCCTATCTTAGGTGGATTGTTGCATACTTAAGAGAACCCAGGGTACTTTTAAGTTGTACCTGAGCCAACTAAGACCAAATGAGCAGCAGTATGGGGCTCAAGCCTCACATTTCTGAAAGAAACTTAACAATTTGTTTCTCATCTTTCTTCCTGATGATAACTGTCATGTTACCACTGCAAACATGATTATATATCCTCGCCATTAAAACAGTATTAATATAATATAAATAATAATTGTTAATAAATATACATCATTAATTACTGTCAAATATTGACAACATATGATTTCCCATCACATCAATATTTATTAACATAAAAACCAACACTCACTTAGTTTAAGCCACATTGGTTTGGCTATTTTCAGCTTATAAGTTTCAAAGAGGGTTGGGTCTGTGGTTTCCACCGATTCCATGAATGGCCAGTTTACATGCTTCATAGCATATGCCATTAGGTCTGTCAGAATTTTATAGCCAGCCTGCAATTCCTCGTTAAGTTCGATAACTGGATCAAAAGTACTTGTCAAACTTTCAGTTTCATCCTCAACATCGTTTGAGAATTCATTACTGTCCTGGTCTTCTGGGTCGTTTGTTGACAAATTGTCAACTTTGGGAAGTTGATTGACCCCATTATGGTGAAAATCTTTTTGAACTGCGCCTGCAATATCTGACTCTGAGGTATCCATAGTTGATACCTAGTTCAATTGTTTCACCTACACGGAAGGTGTTGACATTTGCGGGAATATTTATACATGTTTGTTTATATTCGCTATCATACTCATAGTGATTCTGGCAAATGGGGGTTTCCTATATTTCTGGAACAAAGTTGACCTCATTCTCTGATATAATAATAATATCGAACGAATAAAACTGCGAAATATTCAACTTTAGTGCTAAATGTAAATAAATATTCTTGGCAAATATATCATTAGATGCGAAGACTCTGTTATTGTCTATAAATTTTAGCCGGGTTTCATCTTTACGCTCTGCATCCACCTGTGAGTTACGAATTCTTTCCACTACAAGAGCCTGTTGGACCGAACTACAGTACACGCATAAATATATTATTACTACACAACATGTAACAACTATATAAATGAATTTCAGGATGCAAGTAGCACCTGCTGATCATAAGTTATTCATTTTAAGATAACTTATAGTTTACTACTTCGAATAATCGTTTCATTTCATTGAAAAAACATCAAATATTTAGAACTATTTTTCACTTATACAAACGCGCATGAATATATGCAAATCAAGTGATATTTGGCTGGACGATTATTTAATAATTTGTACATAAATTAAGAACATATTAGCACAAATTTACCACAAGCTTCTCAATGTATATTTTTACAACAATCCGGAGACAATTTGTATTATTTTTAACTTCATTTTACATCATTCGCAATGCTCCGCAAGACTTATCAGGTGACGTCACTTAATAATTTTTCACGAATATAATCTGTGCAAAATCCGTCCGTACACTATCATATTACAATCATCATCATCATCATCATCATCATCATCATCATCATCATCATCATCATCATCATCATCATCATCATCATCATCATTACCAACAAAAACATATATGATTTAAAGCAATATTATAGCAAAACTATTAAACAAATTTAGTTGCTTTGTCTAACTCATTTTACATCGACCAATCTGTTAGATCTAAGATCGTAAAAGTTTGTCTTTTTGTGGTATTGTTCTTGAGTCATTCGGTTGAAGGTGGGTAAAACGGTTGATTACAGATATAAAATATATAACTGATCTAACTTAAACAAAAACATGTTTTGTAAACTCAGTTTTTATTGCGAGGGTTACCGATTTTAAGATCGGGTAAAAGTACAACAAACTTATTTGCTATTGAGATACTTTACATGAGATAAATACTGGTATATTGTTCGATATAAATGTTTCTTTTGGCACCTAGTGTCCCCAGTTCAAACATCGTGTTACCTCTCCAAAAAGAGCCTTTTTAGAGCCATTTTTAAATAATAGCATGCAATATATACACTTAGTTTGCAGCTGCATTTTAACGATTGAAATGAAAAGAAATGTTCAGGTATATCATCCATATTTTTTCTTCATTCATTCATTCAAATAACGCATACAACAATCATGCATACATCGGTAATCATCCGAGCTTTTTTATCTGCCATTAATCTACTATATCGGCCTAGCCGCTACAAAAAGCATGTCAATGATGTCAGTATACTCAGTCACCATCATCATCAATTCCTTGACCGGTTTCGCCGTTGGGGAGAAATGAGGGACGACGATGCAGAAATTCTCCTCAAGTCAGGTATGTTGTGTGCTGCTGAGAGTAATTAATCCATGGGAAGGGATGTCCATTCTTTTACATTATCCATCTAGCTTTTCTTCTGAAGGATCTCGACGTCGACCTCCCTCTAGCGTGGCCTGGAGAACATTCTTGCACTAGGTAAAATTCAAATAAAAATCGGCTGAAATTGTCAGTTGGTGACGAAAGCAGTATCTCGTCATTTGAAAGCAAGCGGATGATTAACGTTTCCAAATAAATTAATTCAATTATGGTTGTACTTTTATATTGAATGTTTATCCATTATTATAAAATATACCGCTCACGACCAGATTTAGGGAAAAAACCACCGGTTGCTGGTATTCAGTGTCTATTATCGCAGTGCGAACCTCTCCTGAAAAAGTGCGAGTTTGAAACCAACGCGAGATTTAATGTTTTCAATCTATTTTAATTCTATTGTTGATAGATTTATGACGATAATTATAAGAACAAGACGTTAGATTGATCAAAGGGAATACATTCGAAACATTTTACTTTGATAAATTCAATCGGGATTTAAGCAAAACTCCTCCTCTCCCTCCTCCTCAGCATCGTCATCACCGTTATCATCACAACCATTATCATGATCATTATGAACATCATCATTATCATCAACAACAACAACAACAACAAACATCCATATCAGCATAAAAATTCTTTTTCTCCACAAACACCGTATTCAGAGCAATATCCATATCAAATAATGAACACCAAACAAGCTTATTGTAACATACTGAATTCTTTTAATTAGTATTTAAATAAAACGAAAAACTCCGTACATGAATTCGATGTCGACCTAGATCAAAGTTTATGGTCACACAGGGGCTTTAACGGGCAAATTTAAAGGTACTTGTTCGCAGATACTCGAACTGTTGAAAATTATATTTAGTTACACATCTATTACGTTTTGAATAGTCGTTATAAATTATAAAAGCAAGACAAACGTTTAATAGAAGCAATCACTGGGCCATGCAAGTCGCAAAACAGTAACATTATGTCAGTACAGTTCTCAACATAAAGTCGCAAACCATGAACGCTCTGTCAGTTGAGTTCTCAACATAAAGTCTCAAAACATTAACGCTATGTCAGTACAGTACTCAACATTCGGTCTCAAAACATTGACACTATGTACGTCAGTAGAGTACTCAACATAAAGTCGCAAAACACTGACACTATGTCAGTATAGTACTCAACATTCAGTCGCAAAACATTAACGCTATGTCAGTAGAGTACTCAACATTCATTCTCAAAACATTAACGCTATGTCAGTAGAGTACTCAACATAAAGTCGCAAAACATTAACGCTATATCAGTACAGTACTCAACATTCAGTCTGAAAACATTAACGCTATGTCAGTAGAGTACTCAACATAAAGTCACAAAACATTATCGCTGTGTCAGTAGAGTACTCAACATTAAGTCTCAAAACATTAACGCTATGTCAGTACAGTACTCAACATTCAGTCTCAAAACATTGACACTATGTTAGTAGAGTACTCAACATTCAGTATCAAAACATTAGCGCTATGTCAGTAGAATACTCAACATTCAGTCTCAAAACATTAACGCTATATGTCAGAACAGTACTCAACATTTAGTCTCAAAACATTAACGTTATGTCATTAAAGCAATCAACATAAAGTCGCAAAACATTAACGCTATGTCAGTAAAGTACTCAGAATTCAGTCTCAAAACATTGACGCTATGTCAGTAGAATACTCAACATTCAGTCTCAAAACATTAACGCTATGTCAGTAGAGTACTCAACATAAAGTCGCAACATATTAACGCTATGTCAGTAGAGTACTCAACATTCAGTCGCAAAACATTAACGCTATGTCAGTAGAGTACTCAACATTCAGTCTCAAAACATTAAAGCTATGTCAGTAGAGTACTCAACATAAAGCCGCAAAACATTAACGCTATGGCAGTTGAGAACTCAACATTCAGCCTCAAAATATTAATGCTATGTCAGTAGAGTACTCAACATTCAGTCTCAAAACATTAACGCTATATGTCAGTACAGTACTCAACATTCAGTCTCAAAACATTGACGCTATGTCAGTAGAGTACTCAACATAAAGTCGCAAAACATTAACGCTATGTCAGTAGAGTACTCAACATTCAGTCTCAAAATATTAACGCTATGTCAGTAGAGTACTCAACATAAAGTCGCAACACATTAACGCTATGTCAGTAGAGTACTCAACATTCAGTCGCAAAACATTAACGCTGTGTCAGTAGAGTACTCAACATTCAGTCTCAAAACATTAAAGCTATGTCAGTAGAGTACTCAACATAAAGCCGCAAAACATTAACGCTATGGCAGTTGAGAACTCAACATTCAGCCTCAAAATATTAATGCTATGTCAGTAGAGGACTCAACATTCAGTCTCAAAACATTAACGCTATATGTCAGTACAGTACTCAACATTCAGTCTCAAAACATTGACGCTATGTCAGTAGAGTACTCAACATAAAGTCGCAAAACATTAACGCTATGTCAGTAGATTACTCAACATTCAGTCTCAAAATATTAACGCTATGTCAGTAGAGTACTCAACATTCAGTCTCAAAACATTAACGCTATATGTCAGTACAGTACTCAACATTCAGTCTCAAAACATTGACGCTATGTTAGTAGAGTACTCAACATTCAGTCTCAAAACATAAACGCTATGTCAGTAGAGTACTCAACATAAAGTCGCAAAACATTAACACTATGTCAGTACAGTACTCAACATTCAGTCTCAAAACATTGTCACTATGTACGTCAGTGCAGTACTCAACATAAAGTCTCAAAACATTAACGCTATGTCAGTAGAGTACTCAACATAAAGTCGCAAAACATTAACGCTATGTCAGTAGAGTACTCAACATTAAGTCTCAAAACATTAACGCTATGTCAGTAGAGTACTCAACATTCAGTCTCAAAACATTAACGCTATGTCAGTAGAGTACTCAACATTCATTCTCAAAACATTAACACTATGTCAGTAGAGTACTCAACATTAAGTCTCAAAATATTAACGCTATGTCAGTAGAGTACTCAACATTCAGTCTCAAAACATTAACGCTATGTCAGTAGAGTACTCAACATTCAGTCTCAAAACATTAACGCTATGTCAGTAGAGTACTCAACATTCATTCTCAAAACATTAACACTATGTCAGTAGAGTACTCAACATTAAGTCTCAAAACATTAACGCTATGTCAGTAGAGACCTCAACATTCAGTCTCAAAACATTAACACTATGTCAGTATAGTACTCAACATTAAGTCTCAAAACATTAACGCTATGTCAGTAGAGTACTCAACATTCAGTCTCAAAACATTAACGCTATGTCAGTAGAGTACTCAACATTCAGTCTCAAAACATTAACGCTATGTCAGTAGAGTACTCAACATTCATTCTCAAAACATTAACACTATGTCAGTAGAGTACTCAACATTCAGTCTCAAAACATTAACGCTTTGTCAGTAGAGTACTCAACATTCATTCTCAAAACATTTACGCTTTGTCAGTAGAGTACTCAACATTCAGTCTCAAAACATTAACGCTATGTCAGTAGAGTACTCAACATTCAGTCTCAAAACATTAACGCTATGTCAGTAGAGTACTCAACATTCATTCTCAAAACATTAACACTATGTCAATAGAGTACTCAACATTCATTCTCAAAACATTAACACTATGTCAGTAGAGTACTCAACATTCAGTCTCAAAACATTAACGCTATGTCAGTAGAGTACTCAACATTCAGTCTCAAAACATTGACACTATGTCAGTAGAGTACTCAACATAAAGTCGCAAAACATTAACGCTATATGTCAGTAGAGTACTCAACATAAAGTCGCAAAACATTAACGCTGTGTCAGTAGAGTACTCAACATTCAGTTTCAAAACATTGACGCTATGTCAGTAGAGTACTCAACATAAAGTCGCAAAACATTAACGCTATGTCAGTAGAGTACTCAACATTCAGTCTCAAAACATTAACGCTATATCAGTAGAGTACTCAACATTCAGTCTCAAAACATTGACGCTATGTCAGTAGAGTACTCAACATAAATTCGCAAAACATTAACGCTTTATCAGTAGAGTACTCATCATAAAGTCGCAAAACATTAACGCTATGTCAGAAGAGTACTCAACATTCAGTTTCAAAACATTAATGCTATGTCAGTTGAGTAATCAACATAAAGTCGCAAAACGTCAACGCTATGTCAATACAGTACTCAACATTCAGTCTCAAAACATTAACGCTATGTCAGTAGAGTACTGAACATTCAGTCTCAAAACATTAACGCTATGTCAGTAAAGTACTCAACATTCAGTCTCAAAACATTCAACGCTTTGTCAGTAAAGTACACAACATAAAGTCGCAAAACATTAACGCTATGTCAGTAGAGTACTAAACATTCAGTCTCAAAACATTGACGCTATGTCAGTAGAGCTATCAACATAAATTCGCAAAACATTAACGCTTTATCAGTAGAGCACTCATCATAAAGTCGCAAAACATTAACGCTATGTCAGTAGAGTACTCAACATTCAGTCTCAAAACATTAATGCTATGTCAGTTGAGTACTCAACATAAAGTCGCAAAACGTCAACGCTTTGTCAATACAGTACTCAACATTCAGTCTCAAAACATTAACGCTATGTCAGTAAAGTACTCAACATTCAGTCTCAAAACATTCAACGCTATGTCAGTAAAGTACACAACATAAAGTCGCAAAACATTAACGCTATGTCAGTAGAGTACTCAACATTAAGTCGCAAAACGTCAACGCTTTGTCAATACAGTACTCAACATAAAGTCGCAAAACATAAACGCTATGTCATTAGAGCACTCAACATATTTACCGATTGATTGAGGAAATGCGTTTAAAACACTTGTTTATTTTACCGATTTCTAATCATCAGCCATAAGTGAACCAATATTATTAGATTTTACATTATGAGTACATTCTTTTTTATCTCTGACAATTATTTTTTAAAACGTCATTTTATAAAACTATGAACGATTGTCTTAACATTACATTTGTATTTATGTTAATACAATCGAAAATGAACTGGCACAAATATATCGGATATGTATTGAAGAAATCTAGTCATCAAATGAATGTTATCGTCATGTTTAAAGTCAATGGTTAAAATATTTTGCTTGCGTATTACTTGATAAATTAAAAAAAAAAAAATAACAAACTTATTAGCCTGTAGGAAATATGCTAGAAACGTGAGATACTTATCAGTTGTACCTATAGTCTGGTTAATTTTTAATGTTATCGTCAGCCGTTGGAAGAAAAAAAAATAGAGTTCATCGGAATATATAAATATTAAAGGAACCACTTATGCGCCGGTGCCTGAATTAGTGACCGGAAAGCTGTACAAAAAGCAAGCATGAAAAACAACGAGCTGCGTCTGCAATCATATACACAAGCTAAATGGAATGATATCAATCAACGTCTAATGAAGTTCTGTTTACAAAGCTTTTCTTAAAATAACACTGTGATGATCACAGGTGGTTAGCGTATGGCTATAATATAAATAAGTGAAAACATAATTTTGAATGATAAATAATCACATTATAACGAAAAATCAATTTTTCTGAAGAAAAAAATCACTATCAAATATATATAAAACAAGGTATCCAACTCAAAATCACCCGAAAACAGGGTGCATCGCTTTGAACAGCCATAACTTCATCTATTGTGCAGCGATTTTCATGAATCCGGTCTTATTCCAGAAATGAATTTCCCTTCTGGAAATTTACATACATCTTGTAATATTTCTACAAATGCCTGGTCAAATTTTAAGAAATAACACGAAACACAATGTGACCTATTTGAAAGCGATCATAAATATGAATTGCAAATGTAAAAGTACATTATTGTTCTAAGCGTGTCGGGCATCTGGCTTATCATATCTCTTGTTATTTCTAGTTACTCTTCTGAGAGGAAGTCAGTACATACTGATATTGAACGCATGCGATGTTCACTTACACCATGAACATTTTACAGAATAAAAATGTGTGTACACTAATATAAGTTTTAAGCTTACAGTTAACTACGAACACACCAAGACCACTTATCTTCTGATGTCTCCAAATTATATTACATGTCCCTTTCATTCATTTAATATATTACTATCATCTTAGCACGAACAAGAAACCTGGCTTATAGTATCTCTTGAACACCAAGATAACATGTTATTGCTTGTATTCACTGTACTCCTCATTTATTATTCAAACTTAATATTTAAGTCACTCCTAACGCAGACGTTTAATACACTTATGTTTTTTATGCGGCTACAATATTTCTGTTTATGATATTTTGGTTGTACCCTTCTACAAAATGTATAAATACCATAACGCCATGAACAATATGGTTATCCTTACAAAAGCCGTTAATTTGAGATGCTTAACAGTCTGTTATTTAGTTTTAGCTTATTTATTAAATGAAGCTCGACGGCATCGAAAGCCGGGGCTTGTAATGAGTCGAAGTCGGGTCCGTTTTCTGGATAGAAACGTAATTGGTATATTTGAGGGAAGATCGTGAGAACGCCTTTGAAGTGGGATCAAACCCCGGAACTCTCGGCCTCTAGACTTCACCATATCCACCATGTGATATTACCGTGTTGTCTCTTACTAAAAGTGCCAGGCAAAGAAAGTTACACACGCACCCCTAATGCTCAGGTAAAATTGGGGACGAGAAATCGTGTCTTTTGAAATATCCGTGCTTTTTTGCGAGAGGTCTTTGCATGTTTTTGGTTTTAATTCTAAAAAAAAAGTATTATGTATACACTTGTTGTCGTTTTTAGTCGTATATTTAATGACATTGCTGAAATATGGCCCGTATTTAATATCTTAATTGAAAAGCATTTAATTTAGTTTTAATTATGCTTTATGTTGGGCGTCTCCTTCATCCGTTCACTAATCTTTGGTATGTGTGAAGTGTACCTGCGATCGAGGACTTTTACATATTTACAGAATTACTGATCGCCTAACTTAACCACAGTATCTAGTAATTCTTGTCATGCGCGTTTATAAACATATGCCAATCAAAAGCGTCATATCCACCACATAAGCCATGTGTTGTTTTATTGCTATGACGAATGTTCCCCTCTTTATGCTGAGAATTTTATTGCAACACTTGGTTACAATTGCTTTAAAAAAAGGGAGTTGCGGTAAATATTATACATTCGCAATGGCTTAAATATACCAGTACTTCGTGAAAACGTAGGACATTGAATTTTTATCGACTGGAGCTAATCAGATTTGTCTGCGGTTTCCTTGACAATATCTTATATCTGTGTTAAGCACATATTACAAAATATATGAATTTTCACCAATAAAAACTTGAAACTATCCAACTAAAACGTTGCAATATGAAGTTCTTGGTGTTAATGAAGTGAATAATCTTTGTTACTTTATATGTTTGCTACACTAAATGCGTATTTATTAACAAATACTGGTATTGCCATCAGGTTATTGACCTGAAACGTCCTATTACAAAATCCTAATTTTAGCTGATATTTTCGAAAATGCTTACCGGTAACATTAAGCTACCAAGCAATACTATACATGGTGATTAGTGATTTCGACAAAACATGCTGTAACATTAAGAAAAACAAAGTACATTGTCGAAAGCATTTACTCCAACATACTTTACATTGGAGAAATAAAACCATGACACACATTTCCACTTTTTTTCTGTTTGCTTAATACATGGGACCTTAATTGCAATCGTTCAAGGTTAGTCCTCTGAATAACGTTTGTATAACAATGAAAACAAACGGTCAAAACAATCAAAAGATTAAAATTCCTCCTATGCACTTGCAGCAAAGGCCTTGCTAGCCACTCTGGAGACCTGGTCATAACTCACTGGTCTTTCGACGGCGGTGTAGACTTCGGAATCTGGAGGCGAAACCGGCGTACTCCCACTTTTACCGGGAACTATCTTCGCAAATATCTTCTTAGCTTCAGGAAGAGACTTCGTTTTAGCGATTTCAAGCGCCGCCTTCGACGGTCCTTCTAACGGTTTGTTGTTTTTTAGTAAGGTGGTTGCTTTTGCCCCGGAATTGTGAAGTCTGTCATAAACTGACTTTGTAATTGCGTCCCTATCAGGCTTTGCACCTTTTGCTTTAACTGCTGAAACTTCCTTGTCTACTTCTTCGCTGATTTTCTTCATAGCCAATTCTTCTTTAGCTCCACCGATTATGGCATCAATTAGTGCTTGTGGAGTTGATAATGGTACGTACTGACCCCCGGCGATGTAAGCTAATGCTTGGAAAAAGTCTTTGTAAGGTAGAATGGAAGGTTCGCAGCCGACCGAGTACAGTGTTATGCCAGTCCTTGCCATTCTGTACGCCATTTTGACTGGATCAATGCCAAGAGGATCACCGTTTGGCCACCTGTCACCTGACGACACCAGACCATGTGGCGGCGCGTCTGCTATCAGGACAGCAATCTTGACAGCAGAGTCGTACCATGACAATGAACTCCCCGCGTACAGTGCAACAGCAACAGCCTCGGGTAAATCGCCACCACCTATTGCTTCTGATTTATCTAACCACGATTGCATTGTATCGACCGACGACGTAAAGTCTTGTTTTCTGTACACGTATGTATATTCTTCCGGTTTGTGGTCCCTATACTCAACGAGTGCAAACCTGATATGACTTTCGGAAATTTCCGTGATTTCTTGCACAACTCGTTTGATGTTGTTCCTTGCTGTTTCGATATACGACCCCATGCTTCCAGTTGTGTCCATTATAAACGCTATGTCAAGGTGTGAAGTCATTGAGTTAGTAGCTTCACCATGACTTCGTATTCCACAGATCACCGTCGTAAGAACAAAGAAAACGTTTAAGACAAACATTGTTCTCCGTGCTTTTGAAATAACAAATAAGTAAACTCTAAAGCATTGCTATTTATACAGGCATATTGTGGACGTTGCTGGTCTTTAAACAGGATGCTCACGTACCAATGGTTGTTAAGCAGGCTTTTACATCCGTAATGGAGCAGTTGTATCAAAGCAGTATCTGTCAATTGCTAACATTCCATACCAAATAAAACGAGTAACCTAGATATACTAACATCAATGAGCACTAAAACGAATGTTTGTAACATTAAAACAACATCACACAGCAAGATTCGTGTTGATTGGTGTTGTTTTTTTCTCCTCGTGTCATTCTGTACCTAAGTCTTGAAATTCCACTGTGTAGATTGGCCAAGCACAAACGTAAAGCCGAACAACAACAACCTGTGAAAGGGCAATTAAGCCTATGTAAATAAATGAGTAACAGCTCCTAAATGAGATATTCGGTTATATACCAAACACAATGTGAATAGATACACGTAAATTAAATAAATGAAATGTGTTGTTATGTTCAGATCTATGTGAATATTGAGTAAATTGACAGGAAACAATCATGTACTGATTCGCCCATTTTGTAAAAAGGGGCCTTTCTCGTTTTGGTAAATTGACCAAATTTAAACAAGTGTTTCAGATTCGCAAATTTTCGTCGTAGTTATGATATTTGTGAGGAAACAGTAATACTGGACATTTACCATGCTCTAAAATATCCATTATATGCATCTTTTGACGATTTAAAAACCTAAAAATTTTAAACCGTTCCAACGTGAAATGATTGAATAATTTGCAGAGTTCTGTTGTTGTCGTTATATTTTATGATACTACGAGGATTGCTTATATTAAGTATAAAATACATTACTAATTGTATGAGCACGGATGTGATCTAAGCGATAGACTTTTACACGCGGGGTCAGTGGTTCGAGCCCAGTTGAGGGTAACTTTTTTCTTTCTTTAATTTTATTCTTGATTTTTTACTGGAGCTTCTTAGATCCAATGTTTACATTTATAAACACAAAGCATTTAATGACAAACTTCAATACATGCCGAAATCCGTGAAAGGCCCGTTTAAAATCTTCATATGCACGACACTAACATAGCAGCTTGTGTGTTGTTAAACTTTAAAATAATAGTTTTTCAATTTATAAATAATTAAAAAATAGATTATACATTTGCATATATGATACATAAATTGTCTCAATTTTGTTAAAAACTTGGTCAGAATGTTTCTCTTTGCAATATCATTTGAATCTGGGTAGAGTGGGGTAAAACAAAACTAGGAAAACGGGTAAAACATTGTTACCTATTTCGGAGGCACTGACGGATCAATCTTGAGAACATTCCTTCAACATATTTATCTAAACAATATCCATTTCGAAAACCCTTATAACCTCTATAGAAGCCACATACTCTTGAGTAAAAATATTTTGGATATTTATCTGGACAAAAGCTATAGATCAAATTTGATGCGATATTATGTTCTGTGTGAGTGGGTTTTGTGACCGCACGAAACCTCAAATGTTTTAAAGGTGAAAGCCAATTGATTCACATGCACCGAGTCGGTCGTATCTGTAAACATACAACGATGCGTACATGAGGAATGCGATGCGACTTGAATGAGAGGTCTACCTTAAATATATTTACTGTATGTACCGGGTACTCGTATGTAATCAGTGCCGGATTAAGCACCGTAAAGGCCAATATGCGGTGAAACTTTTGGGGACCATGCAGTGATGTTGTTTTTATTGTAACAGTTAACATATACGGATGTTCGTTATATTTTTTTAATTTAATTAACAAATGAAGTAAAGTCAAATAGGATTGTACATTCAATCATTTATCCTCAGAAATATAAATACGATGTTTACGAGCGAATGATTATTCCTTCATTTCCGCGAGAATATCGTGTTGCAGGCAAAATCGTTAGTAAACCATTATTTCGCCACGGTCTCATAGGGCCCCTTAAAGTCACGGAGCCATCGACCTCCTGGTCGCGCTTTCCGGGCGCCATACCACTACACAATTGCGACCCAATCTACTGACAGCCCGAATCAAGCGTGTACCGGAAGGAGAACCTCGTGATGTCCATGGTCTGCTCGGCCCACCAGGCGTCGAACTGCTCGCTCTGGGCCACAGTGAACCAGTTCTTCCAATCACCTACCTGTCCTGAAAAGTTTATGGTATGTTTGTATAAATGATATCTGTGAATACATGTTTATATCATACAGTTCATACCCGCTACGACACGTCAAATGGACCAGTATATACCATCCCTGAAAACATGATATATCATGCAAGGTTTTTCATGCATGCTATGTTTACGCTAAAAATCGCTAAATTAACAGGTCGAACAGGTATACAATTTAACCGCCCCTGATAGCATTATTTTTTTTCAAAAATGTGCACCGTTAATTTGACTCGCTAAATGGGTGGGTATTTATCCCCCTGAAAGCGTGACATGTTTATATCATACAGTTCATACACGCTACGACACGTCAAATGGACCAGTATATACCATCCCTGAAAACATGATATATCATGCAAGGTTTTCATGCATGCTATGTTTACGCTAAAAATCGCTAAATTAACAGGTCGAACAGGTATACAATTTAACCGCCCCTGATAGCATTATTTTTTTTCAAAAATGTGCACCGTTAATTTGACTCGCTAAATGGGTGGGTATTTATCCCCCTGAAAGCGTGATATGCATATTATATACGTACGCTACGTTCACGATTAGGCTCGCTAAATGGAATACAATAAATTCCCTATAAAGAGTGATATAAATGGTATATACAATGTCTGTACGCTCGGTTCACGCTAAGACTAAACAATCATCATGAGCCGCGTTCTGAGAAAACTGGGTTTAATGCATGTGCGTAAAGTGTCGTCCCAGATTAGCCTGTGCAGTCCGCACAGGCTAATCAGTGACGACACTTGTTTTTATGGTATTTTTAGTTCCAAAGAAGGTTCTCCTTACCGAAAATCAAGTTAAGACGGAAAGTGTCGTCCCTGATTAGCCTGTGCGGACTGCACAGGCTAATCTGGGATGACACTTTACGCACATCCATTAAACCCATTTTCTCAGAAAAAGGCTTATCATGATTAAAAGTATTTCTCACACGTCAACATGCACCTTGTATCGAACAGATGCGTTGAAACCGCAGATAGTTACAAGGGAGTAACGACTAAGTTATCAAAGCCTTGTAGTTACTTTATATACTGTATATTAAGCTCCGCATTCTCCATAATATGGATGCTTTATGATGACAATTCTGTAATCATTAGAATCACATGACATAGAATCTATTGATATTGCATCTTTAAATGTTTGTACGCTGAGTAATTACCACGAATCGTATTAGTAATTTTCCGACATTGTGGCGCCATAATTTTTATTTTAAGCTTTCTATAAACACCGTTTGAGATCAAGTGTATTTGTTATAATGAAATTCACCGATGTTCATAAAAAGCATTCTTAAAAACGATATCCCTTTCGATAGGAGAACGACATAAAGGCCCGCTTGCCGACAGATCAAGGCCCATATTTCGTAGTCAATGTCAAGGTCGTGAGGATAAATGTGGACATACACCAACTTTGGGACATATTGTACTTTAGCTAGAATAAGTAACAGCACGGCATTGCCAACAACTGCAGCGTTGGCTATTACTAGAACATGTGTATACCTTTACGTATAAACAAGAATCCGTCACGCGTAAGCGTTTTTAATTGTTCAAGCATTTCCGGGTCCATCTTTGCCAGCTTGCCCTGCCTCATGCTGTTGACCTCGCATCTGTCCTGTATTTGGTGCAATCTCGCCTCATCTAAGTTATATCCCATGAACGCGCTGAGTTTGCGCATCTCTTCCACGAAATACTGAGGTAAACGAAGAGTAACTAAGATACCATATGTATAGTTTTTACAGAAAATATATTTTGGTATATTTTGCTTATTCGGCGTTTATGTTTATCATAGGTTTGAAAGGGGACTTCCGCGTTTTTGTTAATTGAAAAAAATTAAACGCATTTTTTCGGAATCGCAAATTTTCGTTGTAGTTATGACATTTGTGAGGAAACAGTAATTTTTAAAATTTACCATGATCTAAAATATCAATTACGTACATCTTTTGACGAAATTAAAAACATGAACATTATAAAGCGCTGCAACGCGAAACGATTGAATAGTTTGGAAAGTTCTGTTGTCGTTATATTTTGTTATACTACGAGGATTGCTTATATAAAGTATAAAATACACCACTCATTGGAAGGCCGAGTGGACTAGGTGATAGACTTTTACTCAAGGGGCCAGTGGTACGAGCCCAGTAGATGGTTACTTTTTCAATTTATTCTTTTTTTTACACTGGAGCTTTTTGGATCCAATGTTTACATTTATCCATATAATGGATTTAATGACAAACTTAAATACATGCAAAAATCTGTTAAAAGGTCCCTTTAATCTCTCTCATAAGTAGATTAAATTTTGAGAAACCAAAATTAATAAATCCAAAACTCCATAGGGTAATATGGTAGAAATTCCCATAAACATTTGCTGTCTATCTTGTTAAAAAAGAGCGGGAAATCAGTTGTTAATCAGACCCATCTGATCTTATAAAATACATCACACTTTGAATTATGAAATAAGTTCATATTATCATTTTTGTCGAAATATTGTTAAACATATACATGTCACCAAATTTTATATCGAAAATTCATGTCTGCAATGTCCACCTTAAATATGCATTTTTTGACACACGACATTTTTTCTGAAAAACAAGGATAGGAAACTCAACCTGCCTCTTTTAAGTCCTCGTAATACATCACGTGCATGGGAACATCCGGGTGCTCGTCCATAAAATGCTTCCACTGTCGAAGGTATTCCGGATATCCGCCATAGTCCACTGGAAAATAAGAGCGTATGCAAGACTCAACTGCAAAAACGCGAATGTTTTTTTTAACTTTGTTGGATTTTATTGAAGAACAACATCAACAACCAACAACAAAGAGATAATCATAGCTGGGCTGGCTAGCTGGGTAAAGCTCTGAACAACACGATTGAGGATCGCGGTTTCTATCCCCGGCCAAGTGACACGAATTATGTGCGGATTAGTAATACGATATTCCAAACTGGAATCACCGGACTGGAACGATCAATTATAAGCATTTGAGGATTAAACCGGTCAGAGGGCTGGCCGAACCTCACAATGACATATGAAAAAAACCATAAAAGCAAGCCCCACAGGATAAAAACTTATATTGGCAAAACATTGCACCTTCTCCGCGCATGAACATCTGCAGATAATTCTCAAATTTTCCGTTGTATTCATAACCCTTGATGCCTTTTGTATGGTTGTAGAAGGATACGGCGGTGTCTTTCGGGTTTCTGGCGATGAAGACACACTTGTGGTTGCCTGTTGAAATCGCCTGAAGCACACACATTTTAACTGCACAAACCATCGGATACGATTAAGTTATCAGCTTTTCCCCGAAAGTACAATGACGATAACGACGGAGAAGCAAAATATGGTGATAATGATAACAACGTCAACAAAGTCTTTTTTTCCATTATGGCTCGGTTAAAGATTATACTGGTGCTACTGCTGCTGTAGATGAATGAATTTTATGATGATGATGATCATCATCATGATCATGATGACCATAGTCAGAATTATTTATGATAGCATACATATAAAATCAATGAATGTACCAGTAGCGAGACTCACTTTGGGCAGATATTTAGGAAGAAGATGAGAGTTGAGGATCCGGGGGTCCGGTAGCTGGTCCGCCATAGCGACCGGCATCGCCTCGACCATGCCATAGCGTTTGTCGCTAGTTGAGACTTCTTGCGATCCCGTCGTTACCATCGTCATGATTTCCCACAACCAGTTCGTGCCTGTAACATTTGTTCATATATTAAAACAAATTCCTTATGTATCAGTCAAAACACGCTGTAATGAAAGTGACACTAGTATAATATTATAATTAGAATGTCATTAAACAAATTAGTGTCAATTTCGCAATGGAAATCGATTAATAAACAAAGAAATGCGAGTCTGCGCAAGATTTAACATTGCGTAAGCCTAAATACATGTTCTTTTATAAACACGTTATTGAACAACGAAGATTGTTTTACATTAACTTAACGTGTTCATGAAAAATCATGGTTTAAATGAAAAACATGTAACCTGTTTTCGGATACGATAAAATAATAATATCTTTTTCTCGACACTTGTAGTGTGGTAAATTTGACATGATCGCCATCTTTTTCTCGAATGTGTCATGCATGAAGACGCCAAGTCTGTAAGGAACTTCTGGTTTTTCATCGATGACGTCAAAGAGAATAGTATCTCCACCCGGTACATCGTGAAAATAATGTCTCGACATTTTCCTGTAACCAAAATTTTAAAGGGCATTGTTCACAGACTAGCTAAACCAATGTTTCGAACAAAACGTGTAGTGTACAATACTATTATGCTATATATAAACTTCGAACAACAAAAAGAGCCGTTCTAATTACAATAAGAAATATTGGTGTAAACACATTAAAACACAAAGATTCTGCAACTTTTCCGCATCTTAAAATCGTTCCACGATGTCATCTCGTTTCTTTTAACGGATGATCTCCATTCCGGATCGGATTCATTTGGTTTAAGTTTATTTCTGATTTTGGAACGCATTTGCCTGTGCTTTTTCTTAGGTCCGCGCGCTATTATAATAAACAACGAGCAACTTCAAAATCATGGAATAATCCGATTCTTTTCTTGACGAAGTTAAATTCAGTATTGCCCCGCATACACTTTCATTTTTGCAAGCTTTCTTTCTTTTTTACCGCAGCTGAATCGCTAAGAGAAGGGCGTCCTCGCTTAGACTCCGCTAATTGATAACGTACTGATTATTTATGAGAACTACGTCATGCTTCGGATTACAAAGTCATTCCTATATTAAATGACACATAAAGAACACCATAGAAATAACACACGCCGCAATATCAATAATAAGCTCAACTTTGAACTCCGGATTTTGCAATGTACCTTACATTCGAGCGATTTCATGTAGCTATACTTGAATATATATATCATATGATCATGCGTCGGGGTGAGCATTTAAACCGCATTTAATTATAGTTTGACCAACATTCGGAGTCAGTTCGCTGCAAATTCTCGGACACCGATAACTTTTTTTTCAGTTAAATTCAATAGATGGAGCCAGACTGCGATCAGTCTAAAGTCGGTTAACAGATGAAGGAGAAAAACCTAATCATCAATGCATAAAATCATTCACTTAGTATTCAACACACTGCCACTCAACGTTATATTGGTGAAGTTGATATGGTGTCCTCCCTGTGGCTGAGAGGTTCCAGGTTCGACCCTCATATGGGGAGCGTTCTCAGAATGTTTCCAAAGGCACAAAGAACTGATCTTACGAGAAAACCGACTCTATTTTCTCTATAATCCAATGACAATCAATATAATCGAGCACAACTAAAGATTCAAACTACATTTAACTATTAAAGCCTATACGCCCAACAATTAAATGAAGCAAACAACTTGTCAATAAAAATATGTAAAAACACGTTCAAAAACATGTATAAATACATGTGTTACAATATATTTATTAACGAAATACCGCATCATCTGAATAGAAAGCGAATATTCAGCGATATAGAGGTTTATGTTCAGTAGCAATATATGTACGCAAACAAGTACCTTATTTATCAACCTTCGTCTCGCTCGCACTGCGTGATAAATTTATTGATGAAACATCTACGTTATATATACAGGTTTAATCAAGCAACTTTTCACGCGAATGTCGTCAGAAATAATGTTCAGTTAATTTTATTTTTAGACTCACCTTAAACTGTTGAGGATGCATAAGGTGACTGTTACGCGTGACTTAACGGCTTACGTGGCCGTTATAATGTTTATATCAAAACATAGAATTTGATGAAGATTTGTAATTTTCTGTAACATCGGTTGTTGATAGATAAATAAATCAAAGTCCTGTTTTTTCCTTGGTGTTTATTTTAAATTGACCATTGCACAACATGCCTATTTCAACTTTCGGTTCAATACACACAAAAAGGCATTCAAATACAATATTTAGTATATGAGTGAAACAGTGTATACACGTACATCTTGAAATATTTATTAATCATATGGACATTTTACTTCATTTCACGCTTACATGTCTGAGTGATAATTTTGGATCAATTACAATTTAGAACATCATACATTAACAGTCCTAAATTGCATATACATATTTTATCAAAACGTATCCAAATGTTTCATGAATTATCAATGAATATGATGGTAAAAAGAAAAAAAGTAATCAAGTCGTTTAGTTTGAAACTAAGTCAGTTGGATACAGGCTATGTAGAACAGATATTTCTCATACTCCGTTTTTTTCATCAGTTGCGAATTCCCTCTAAAGGGATTGACGTTTATGTATACTGTAAACAAAAAGCAAGGCTCTTCCATAAATGGTGTTAAATCTATCAACAGGTATATCTTTATTCAAATAAGCCTGTATTTTAGAATAATCACTTGTTGCAAACAGACGCTTATATATGCACGGTGCCTATACCACGTGACTTTTTAAGATCTGTGTGGGGAGTAAAATATCAACAAAAGCGCGACGAAGGTAAGATTTTTAAGGATAACTTTTTTAATATGTCACCATTTTTAATGGGATAAAGTGATGAGCCCGCTCATTCATGAGAGTTTTCTATAGGTATCATGATTTTATCAAACAAATAAGTATTTTTTCAGTAAAGTGCAACCGCGCGTTTGAACGGTTAGAAAAGGGTAGGATCAGTGTGGGGACATTATTTTTTTTTACACAAAAACATCACCTCTGGTGAAATTAAGAAATAAATTTTATGGGCGGAGCTTACACTATATCATTTTGCATCCATTTTCAGGTTTCTGTTATTTATTTACGAAACAAAATTTAAGAAAACTATTCTTACAGTAATATGATCTGTGTGGTATACGTTTTTCAACGGATCTGTGTGGTATACTGTTTTTAAGTTCTATTTAGTTGTTTAAAAAAAATGCTTGTCAACAATGTATTTGAAACGGGATTTTTAAATGCGCTAGCTTGTTAAACACATAATGGCTATACACTACGCTTGCACCGCTTGTTGAACTAATACATAATTATGATTTACAGGCATGCTGTAAAATCCCCATTATACTATTAAAATCTTACGCTGGAGCATCTTAAATCGATGACAAGTCCATGCTTACCTTAAATAAGTGTACACTTTATGTTATTGTATCAAATTCCATTTTTATTTTGGCGCCAAACACTACTGTCAGGTGAAGTAATGTATCGTTTATTATTTTTGATATTATATTTGCTTTAAGGTATGGCTCAATGCTCCGAATGCGGAAAAATGTCGAAGACCAAAGCTGGGTTATTGCGCCACATTAGGGGACACGCTAACTCTGGAAACTATAACTGCTGTGGGAAAGCATTTCAGGTAAGATTAAATACCTTAAAAATAGTTACATTTTGATACAGTTATGCTAACCAGATGAACGGATTTTCTTGAAACAACACAAATATACAATATATCTCATCTCTCAGGTTATCATATATTTTGAAATAACTCAATAATCGTCAAATCGTTTGTAATTTAAAACTAACGAACGCGTGCCCTCAGATACTAACATTTTTTAAATAGCGTGTTTACGCATTGAAATGTCACGTGAATAAAATATGTGTTTTTTTTCTCAGGATGCCTACAATCTTAGAAGGCTTCAACGAACAAAGGACCCCAATGTCACGTGTGTGTACAGTGCGGCAGGAGCTTTGCGGACAAGTACCTACTCGTGGCTAGAGAGAAAAGTGCAAAAAAGAGGGATTGGTGATATGTTACCAGTGTGGGTTGGCAGTTAGGAGTGAGAATGACCTCAGAGAGCACGTCAATACCCACATGCATGGCAAGTGTTACAGTAGTGAGGAGTGTTTCAAAACGTACAAACGCAAAACAAACCTTTCTCGATACGTGAGGACTTCACATAAATCCGTGAATACTGATAAAAAATCATAATGGTTTACAGTTTGTCTGTGTAACTTCATTATCGTTTTACGTTATTTTATTCGTTGTTTTGTTTACTTTTACTTTATTTTTCAAAATGATTCTAAAGTTATCCGAATTTGATAAATTTTTAGGTTTCGTTTAGTTCGTTTGTGTGTTTGAAATCATTCTCAAATAATTGTGCAATAATTTGGATTTACGTTATTCATTAATATATCGCATCTGTGATTTGTTTTATCGAATCTGTGATTCTTTTTTAATTATAACTTGATTAAAGTTTTGCGATGTTTTTTCGTTGGTTTCAATTTTAAATACCGCTGTCACGAGCTAGTTCGATAATCATAAGCAGCCAGGGTTTCTAATACTAGGGTTTTACACGATTGCTTTACATAATTAACTGCCTGCTTATAATTACTCTAGGCCGTGGTAATTGACAGTAAACAATGTATGCAATGTGGTTGTGTATACAATACAATACTCCTTAATTCGAAATACGTGTTGACATTCTTCAGAGCTGCATCCATCCACAACACAGAATCGTACATATATAATCATATAATATAATATTTATTCATTTACTTTTTATATTCTCTTCAAAATAACTAACGCTAAAGATAAGCATACACTTGTTACACTGAAAACAACGACATAATTTATAACATGACATTATCACCAACACATTGCGAATGATTGTCAATATCTATACTATGTAATAAACTAATGCAACAATATGAATTCCATATATGAAATAAAACACACAAACACACACATATATATATGTTTCTACTATGACCAGTATTTTGTTTTTAATAAACATACCGTTTACCTTAAACTTTAAATAACAACAAAATGACAAGCCAATACGTCTGGTGGATTCTGTTTTATCAGTTTGCATTCCAAATTTGATTTTAAAACATACGTATTACTCGGGAAAGAACATGCCTTTGCTTTTTGTCAACCTGCGTAATATTTGACACACTTTCTATTGCAGAATTTGTGTCAGAATTAAAATGTCCTTTGTGTTCGTCTATCCGCATTCTTATTGTTGGCAACAGTTTGCTATCGTTTCGTCTCGCCCGCTCCCACCTTACTCCAAGTGTCCCCTTCTGTATAGCATTCATGTCTCGTGAAACTGTTTCCTCTATTTTTTCTTCCCTTGACCCTTGTCCGCTCACTAGTGCCAAATAGGTGATTACTGAAATGAATGAATTTTTAAATAATAATAATAGATCTACTACTACTACTATTACTACTACTACTAGTAGTAGTAGTAGTAGTAGTAGTAGTAGTAGTAGTAGTAGTAGTAGTAGTAGTAGTCGTAGCAGTATAAGTATTGAAATTAATTAAAAATATATATATTGTCGTTATTATCTCAATTTACACGTATACCACACAGATCATATTACTGTTAGAATATTTTTCTTGATTTTGTTTTCATAAATATATGAAAGAAACCTGAAAAAAGAATGCAAAATGATATAGTGTAAGCTCCGCCCATAAAGTTTATTGCTTTATTTCACGAGAGGTGATGTTTCTGTGTGATAATAAAATAATGTCCCCACACTGATCCTACCTTTTCTAACCGTTCAAACGCGCGGTTGCATTTTACTGAAAAAATATTCATTTGTTTTACAAAATCATGATACCTATAGAAAACTTACATGAATGAGCGGGCTCTCCACTTTATCCCATTGAAAATGATGACATATTAAAAAAGTTATCCTTAAAAATCTTACCTTTGTCGTGCTTTTGTTGACATTTAACTCCCCACACAGATCTTAAAAAGTCACGTGGTATAGGCACCGTGATATGTATGCACTGTCTATAAATGGTTATTAAAATCTGCATTCTATACAGATGGTGACGTCACTACGTTATTGTCAGACCGGTGTGACACAATGTTAAAATAGTGTTGTAACTTGTACGTAATTCGCAAGTTTTACAAGTAACCGATATATTGCAAACACACACACACACGCACGCGCGCGAACCCCCCTCTTCCCACACGCACAAACAAGCAACACAAATACCGTAATGAAATACTTGTTGAAATAGAACACTAAATGCATATTTAAACGGATAATCGAGATTTTGAAACACACACTTAATAAAACAACGTTTGAACAAACCCCGCAGATAGCTGCGTATTGGGTTACGTAAACACTGTTCTGTATGTGAACTGGCGCTGACGTGAGTAACTGTTTGCATATGACGATTCCAATTTCATTTTTTTATATATTCAATTCTTAATCCGTCATCGTAAGTGAACTCTATGCTAGTTCGTATACAAACGAAGATTTTAACTTGGAATATATATATGAATGATCATATTAGCAACATTTTGACTAAACGCAGTGAAAAGTGCATATTTAAATGGTTTCCTCTTTTGAGAAGACCTAAAATGACATTTGGATTAAGTGATTGAAGACGCTAGAGTAACAATTTTACGACTTTTTGTAATCATTGTCAATAAATAAGATCCCTTTAAACATATTGTTTGTGTAACGATAAGTAAAAAATTATTTATTTATTTAGGAAAGTACTTTATATATAAAACACACACAATACAATTGTTCTCAGAAAAGCGTTGAAAAGGACAAAATGATTCTTTTTTCGGCTTCCCCGGGGGAATTTTAGCAGTGATTAAACAACAATATAATTTGGTTTATTCCAGACATAGAAAATATTGGTGATAAATATGCAAAGGTTCTGAAAGGATAAGGACGTCGGACGAACGCTTGTTGATTCGAGGACATAGACATCAAACCACAACTACGTCAAATAACATCGCTAGTTATTCTGGAGATTCTTTTATGTATTGATAATTTATTTGATTAAACTGGTTCAGGATTTTGATCGTACGCAAACCTTTTGCGAACTGACTATCGACTTTTATAAACGTAATTTTTGTATGACATGTCACTGAATGTCAGTTCATTTTTCAGACTCTTCGAAAAAATATATATCCTTAAATACACACAACTAGACAAGACAATACATTACCATTAGTATTTCTTTAATTGAAAAATTAATTAATTAATTAATTAAGTAAGTTAAATTACGTGCAAGTGCATTCATCAACGTCTATGTCGGATCGTACAGCATGTTCATTACACGACGATACAAAAACCATAAACGATGGCCATTTGTATGTAAATACTTTTATATACGTAAATGATAATACAAAAACATCAAAATATTTTACGTCAGCTGGTCTACAAAAATGAACAACCTGATGCATATTTTAACAGACACGGCATGCATGTATTTAAATAAATATATACAAAATGTTAAACTGCGGCTGCAACAGCCATGTTGACCATTCGAGCGACCTGGTCCATACTAATTGACCTTTCAACAGCCGTAAAAGCCTCACCGCCGACCCCACCGCCAGTGGCGGAATGAAGAATAGGTGCATCTGCTATTCGCATTGACGGACGTGAAGCCATTTTATCGAAAGCTGAAATACGACCACCGATAGGAGAAAGCTTTCTCGTTAAAGTTCCACCTGTCGATCCTGCTGAACTTCCCTTTGTGAAAACATTCCTAGCGTCCGCCAGTGAAGTGGTCGCAGCAATGGCCAACGCACCAGCGCTTGGCCCTTCTAAGGGTTGGTTATTTCTAAGCAACTGTGTAGTTTGTGCTCCTGAGTCAGATAACCTCTTAAATACTGATTGTGTTATTGCATCCTTGTTAGGCTGTGCCCCGCTCGCGATCACTTTCTGCACTTCATTTTGAACATCTTGGCTGAATTTGCTCAGCGACATTTCTTCTCGTGCACCTCCGATGATCGCGTCAATGAGCTTCTGGGGATCTGTCAATGGGATGTATTGACCACCAGCAATGTAAGCCATTGCCATAAAGAAGTCCTTGTAGGGTGAAATCGAGGGTTCGCAGCCCACCGAATACAATTTCACACCGAGCTTTGCGAACTTGTGCGCCATGTCGATGGGATCATGTCCATTCGGACTCCCTCCAGGGAACGACCTGTCTAGCGGCGGATCTAGACCATGGGGAGGTGCATCAGCGACCAGGACGGCGATTTTTACGGCGTTTGGTCTCCATGACAACGAATTCCCGGCGTGTAGGGCATCTGCTACGGCTTCTGGCGTGTCTCCGCCACCTGACGCCTGGGAGGCGTCCAGCCACGATTTCATAGTAGAGACCAACGGCGTGAAGTCATGTTTTCTGAAGACGTAGGTGTGGTCCTGTGGAGGGTGGTCCCTGTATTCGACAAGCGCGAACTTGATATCTTTGTTTGAATCTGTTGATACTTCGTCGACGACCCTCTGTATGTTACGTCTGGCCGTCTCAATGTAAGATGACATACTACCAGTTGTGTCCATTATAAACGCAAGATCCAGCGATTCTCGTCTTATCGTGAGATCCACGGGAACCGGCTTTGAGGTAATCATCACAATCGGAATGTTTGGCCGAAGCCGTTCCGGAGCCGCCTTCATTACACCGCGATTAAAATTGTTACGAAAATCTTCTAGTGACACCGGCAATCCTGCACGTGCGCAGTACACAAGCGACGCAAGTATAGGCAAACACTCTTCGACCCGCATGTTGATGGTTTATTGTATACCTTACTGCTTCTTAACAATCTAGCGTCGTTTATATACTCACGTTAAACCGCAAATGACGTAAACGTTTTCATTAACGTTGCGGATGCGGGAATGAATACTTGGAAATGAAGTTTATTACCTTACAAAACCGATGCGTTACGGCATTACGTGTGTTTACATCGTAAAAAAAGCCGTGCGTATTAATGTTTACGTCCTCAGCCTCAGGGGTCGTATTCATTGTATATTATATTGTAAATTTGTACGTTATTTGTTGATTAATTTTTTGACGTAGGGAGTGTTGCGAAATGCGTCTGACCCGAACGATTTCGAGTTTTAAGTAATCGATATATCACAGGTGTGTACCAATATTTTATCGTATGTTTGGTTTGCTGCAATTAAACGACATGCAACCTGTCAAGTAGGCAAAGTAAACCAGTCCGTGTTGACCGTGACGGTGGTTGTTGACAAGGTTTCGGAATCAAAGCGCTGAAGGCACTGAAGATGTTCGCTATTGCATAATTTAACACCGGTTCATTTTTCAAAATCAATCGCAAGTTTGAAATGAACACACGCCATTCAACTTTATAAAGTGTGTGTCATAGAGCACGGGTCGAGTTTTGTGTGCACTTTTTATCATCCTTATTATTTCATAGAAAAAACTTAGACAAAATAAAAACAACATGATTTTTTGGACGTACTGAAAGCATAGAAAGTATGATGAAAATGGTAATGAGAACTTAATATAAAGAAAATTTGCAGTCACCATCATATTAAAGGAATATTTTTTTCTAATATCAAATAACTATCTCACCAAGAATATAAATTCATAATGAAAGTTCCGTGTACAAAACTTTTGATTTTTGACATCATATACAAAATCAAAATATACAATAATCTTCGTATCTTGTATATGGACGAATAAAAGTATATAAACATTGCTGTTTATGCGTTACTTGGTTCCCGAGCAGTTCACACGGTGTCAACAACGCTGACATAAGCATAGGTACAGAGCACTTATGCAATTTTAGGCATAGCTGTTTTACTCAGTTTTCATCTTAGTGACTTTTACATAACGCCAACAGACACGCATGAATATTTTCGAATATTTAATAAGCTGATTCGAGATACAACCTCTGAATTTTTGCTACATCACTGCGTATGTGCTCAATTCAAAGGATATAGCACTGTTCAGTGCAAAGATTTTCCAAACTACTCTCTGTATTCTCAAACGACACAAATTGTGGCCCTGTTACAATTACGCGTTACAATCCATCTCGCAGAATTTCACTTTCGCTTCCAAGATGAGAAAACAATCATTAGCGAAATACTATAGTGTCACGATAAGAGAAAATCGTTTAATTATCATACCACAATGTTTGCCGTACTTGGTCAGAACGTCTGGAAATCATTCCTTAATGTGTGGATAAGCTGCCATTATTAACAAGTTTGCTATTTTGAATTCAATTTTGTATCGAAAAGCATTGTTCTTAAATGTGGCATTTTCAATTCGCAATGAGATTTGTAATGACCCTCGTCATGCGAAAATGGGTCTTATTCCATATGCGCCCATCATATAAATAGCCCACTCAGCTATCTCTCCTTCTGGTAAGGAGAAACATAACATATTGAGTGATTTTATAGCGAACAGCATCGCCTATGGCCTGACTGTGCAAAAGCACATGTTGGGTTTAACAAACGCTTGCCGAAACGCATTAGACCCATTTTCTCATGACGGCGCTATTGACGTGTGATTTAAATGTGTCGAAAGAATACTGCGTTTAAATCAAATATTAACATACGATATATTTCGATAGTGAAGACATACTCATAACAAGGCATATGAGGACACATATGAAGTGCTCTCCCGTAGTATATTTTTTTATCTACTCACACTAATGTGTGGGTTGACAATGCTAACACACATTTCATGCGGTGAATAAGCAACTTACAAGTGAAAAACACAACACAATAGTTTAACTTTTGCTTAATTGTATTTATTTATTTAGAAAAGTAAATTTTTAAAAGATATTTATTGTTATAAAAATATTTAATATAATATATTTAATTGTTTTCGGTTTTAGCGATTATAAAGCATTTTCGAGGTTGCCTACAGTATGCCTGTGGTAATTGATGAACTCATATCCAACTGTCTATGTATTGAGAACTGTGAATATAAGCAAGCTAAACCTTCTACTAACCTTCTTCTATTGCGTTGCTAGCACCCGTAAATACAAAAGATCGCCGCTGTCTGTTGAGAACCAAAGAACGTTTTCCAGAAATACCCGCTGTAGTAGCATGAACGAGGTTACGAAACAGGTCATTCGTATTATTATTATAAATTGTTTGTTATATTTGGGTTTAGCGATTATGAAACATTTTGTTTTTGTCTATCGTATCGATGCAGTTATTGTTGAACTTATGTTCAACGTTTTAAAATAAGCGTTAACTTTTTCCCGAATCTATTAATATCTTCTGATTGGTTCATATTCAAATCAGTTTCATGAGATGGCTACAGGTCAGTGATTGTTTTGCGATTTAAGCACAAGTTTAACTGAAGAATGTATGCCTTTCCAACTTCAATTCGACGATATTTGAGGTAAAAATGGACTTCTGAACTAAAACTGAATGAGTTGGTAATGTTATTTTGCAATTTTACGCGAATCGATGAAAATTTAAACTTTCTGGTTTCCAACACACGTTTGACTTTTCTTCAATAAGACGTTCCAAAGAATTTAGCCCATACACATAGTATCTCTAAATTCTTTACGCGTCTTATAAATAAGACTATGCCTATTACTGAAAGATTGTGGAACACTGGACGTGACCTTTTTCATCGAAAACACACATTTTCCCATGCAGTTACCGACAAAATCCAACTGGATTCGTTAAGACAGTAAAAGCAACGTGATTACACAACTAACCGATCTCCTGCTCGGAAAATAAATTTAATATTCAATTAAATTCGACTTTCTCGCTACATGTCCGTGTTTTGCTGTCATATTTTGTCGATCGAATACTCGGTTCTAAAACGCCATATCATTGGCCAACACAATGAGAACAACCAACCAGATGACGCGTTATAAAATTAAAATGGTGTACATGTGTAGATGAAACACCGAGTGACATATGGCGAGAAAGTCAAATTTAATTGAATATTAAAGTTATTAGCCGAGCAGGAGATCGGTTAGTTGTGTAATCACGTTGCTTTTACTGTCTTTTAACGAATCCAGTTGGATTTTGTCGGCAACTGCATGGGAACATGTATGTTTTCGATGAAAAAGGTCACGTCCAGTGTTCCACAATCTTTCAGCAATAGGCATATAGTGCGTTTCATACCTTGTGTATATATAATACCTATACGAGGGTTATTTTTTCAAACTGTGTATTTTTGTCAATATTCGTTGTTGAAAAGTCAAACCATACACAATAGGTGTACATTTAACAATCTGGAACCCCTGGGGTAAGCTCGGGGGGGGGGGGGGGTAAATTTATGATACTGCTGCCTGTGTTTCACATTCGCAAATTTTCGGTTTAGTTATGATATTTGTGAGGAAACAGTATTACTGAACATTTACCATAGTCCAATATAGCCATTATATGTATCTTTTGACGATTTGAAAACCTAAAAATTACAAAGCGTTGCAACGCGAAACGATTGAATAATTTGGAGAGTTCTGTTGTTGTCGTTTAAATTTACGAAACTACGAAGATTGCTTATATAACGTATAAAATACCTAACATGCGTACAGGGGGGCACACGTATACGGGAGCTTACCGCGTTTAAGTGAGAAAGTTGTTGCAAAACTTCAAAGATGGCGTCGTTTGTTGGATTTTCTTAGGGGAAGGGAGGATATTTTCACCCGGTAAGCTCCTTTGTTTTTATAATTTTTTTAAATGAATACGCCGTTTCGGCTCTCCGATGTGTGTGCTTCCCTCGGTTTTTTGTTTCAAGATCGTAGACGTCGGGATAAAAAAGTTATTGAAGGAAAACCGTCCACAAATCTGTTGTCTACTTACGGGACCTTCGAGAAATTGGATGTACAAATATCATTTTCTCTTATAATACACAGTATTGACACACGTTAACAGTAAAATATAAATAAAATCATGATTATTTCATTTTACCGACGCCGTTTTATCACTGATAATAAATTTATTGGCAAACATTATTGGTTTAACCCCCTTATTTGGAACTGACTTCCTTTTAAGCACATTTTGGGACCTGACTTCCAAATGACAAACAGCTCTTTCATATGTAAAAGAGCTTGACATGATATACCAACCAATCTTAAATAAATGTATATGTGTACTTCAATAGTATAGTTTTATAGCATGTTACGTGGTGCAATATAAGTGTTTTCTTAATCACGTTACTTACTGTAGAATAATAATAATGCTGTTCGAAAAACCGGCCGACCAATTGAAACAATTCACCTATTTTCAAGAAGATGGGTTGTGTGGTGGCTGATGTACGAGATAATAGAACGTTTATCTTTCAGTAATATTATAATTATTTTCATGTATTTTATGACGTGTCGACCTTATTCTGCTATGAACTTTTTTTAACCATTCTTTTACTGTCTTTTCAGATGATGCAGGTTAAAGGGCGAAAATAAGTGCATCTTTCGTTGCAGTATATTTAATGAGGAATTTAAAATCAGGGTAGGATGGAGATATCATGCCCCATTCATGGACCACATGAGTTTAAATGTAGAATATGCAAGAAAGAATCCTTCAACAGAGCCGGACTAAAACAGCAAATAAAAAACACGAACATAACAAAACATGTACAGCTGATGTTTGTAGTGTTTTTGTTTTATTTATAAAGTCAACATAGACGCGTCTGACATATAATTGCTATGAGTGCTACTTACTTACACGTTTTATTCCGCATATGTCATGATGCTAGTTTCTCACTTTGTTATGAAAATAAACCATTATCTGTGTTACGTCATTTCTTTCTACGATGTCTCTGCATAAATTTTCAATTGTATTCAGCACTTACATACATGATAAAAACAAGATGCGTTTGTGAAACACAATGTCCCCCAATATGACGTTTGACCATGTAGGATGACCTTGACCCTTCACCACTCAAAATGTGCAGCTCCATGAGATACACATGCATTTCAAATATAAAATTGCTAGTTTCAATTGTGCAGAAGTGACATTACATGAGCAATTTTGACCCATATATTTGACCTTGAAGGATGACCTTGACCTTTCACCACTCAAAATGTGCAGCTCCATGAGATACACATGCATGCCAAATATCAAGTTGCTATCTTCAATATTGCAAAAGTATTCATAAAATAAGCGAATTGGGCCACATATATTTGACCTCTGACCGAGAAGAATGACCTTGACCTTTCACCACTCAAAATGTGCAGCTCCATGAGATACACATGCATGCCAAATATCAAGTTGCTATCTTCAATATTGCAAAAGTACTCATAAAATGAGCGATTTTGGCCACATAATAGGACCTCTGACCTTGAAGAATGACCTTGACCTTGACCTTTTACCACTCAAAATGTGCAGCTCTATGAGATACACATGCATGCCAAATATCAAGTTGCTATCTTGAATATTGAAATACTGCAAAAGTGTACATTAAATTAGCGATTTTGACCCATATATTTGACCTTTGACCTTGAAGAATGACCTTGACCTTGAGCTTTCACCACTCAAAATGTGCAGCTCCATGAGATACATATGCATGCCAAATATCAAGTTGCTATCTTCAATATTGCAAAAGTTATTGCAAATGTTAAAGTTGGCGCAAACAGACAGACTGGCAGACAGACAGACAGACCAACCAACCAACCAACAGACAGGGCAAAAACAATATGTCCCCCACTACTATTGTGGGGGACATAAAAAGATTTGGGTCGGATTTAATTCGTTATGCATTTGACATATAAACATTTGTTACGATTAGAAGGCAATGTTAGGAACAAACGAAATAATCTTTCTAAGTGAACCAATACTTTATTCCCTCAATACAACAGTCATAAATAATATGTATTCACATAGGTATAAAAGAGAAAAAACATACATGTATAAAAATTATATTGATCACTTCTACTGAAATCATATCGTGTATTGCATTTGCACAAATCTTTTTATCCACTACAAATTCACTGTTTGCGATTATAATATAGTGACCAACTCAGAACTGGTTTAAAAGAAGGTCGTCCAAAATGTGTCACATCAAAGTCACATACATGTATCAGTATCGTTATGGTAACACGCGTCAAATGTCATTGTATTAAATAAACAATTCATATTTAAGTATCATTAAAAAAACATCCACCGATATGCATCTTCTAAGCAGATGTCAGGTATTCCAAATCGCATCATGTATTCCGAATCGCAACAATGGCAGTATTTGGTTACATCAACCTTATACTAGTATCAAACCGGCTTTACCCTCTTCTGTTTTTCATTACACTTTTATCGCACGTATATGTGATTGTTTGGCAAGGTACTTCGACGTAATCTTTTTTGTTTGATTGGTGGGTTTTCATGTACCGATCGCATTCTAGAGCGGTACACACTTCGTTACGCCGTCTTTTTTAATCTTGGCATCCTCCACATATATAACTGGCGTCTAGATATCTGGAAATAGTAAGCATAGTATTCCGTTGGATGCATATTCAAACATAAGTACATGTATGTCCATATGTGTTAAAATAAACAGGTAAGAATTACACTGTGTTTATAATACCGTCGAATGTCTTATATTACACACACTAAATGTTAGCGTTAAGTACGCGATAAAACATGTAATAATACAAATTATTATAAAACAATAGAAAAAAGAAAACTCTTGATTTCTTCAAGTGAAAATGTTTTCCAATACATTCGCACCAATGCGGAATTCATTCACGAAAGTTATTTCGCATAAAACCTTGTAACATAGGAAAGAGCTGTTAATCATTTGGAAGTCAGGTCCCAAAATGTGCTTAAAAGGAAGTTTAGTTCCAAAAATGGGGGTTAACACGTTATAATTCGGCATTAAATGAATTAATAGACATAACAACGCGTCGAGATAATAAAATATTCGTTACTGTACACATGCACAAATACTGTTTATAATGAGAGAAAATGATATTCGAACATCCAACATCTCGAAGGTCAAGAAATTAAACACAAATTTGTCGACGGTTTGGCTTCAATAACTTTTTTATTCCGACGTCTACGATTTTGAAACAAAAAACCGAGGGGAGCACAAACACCGTAGAGCCGAAAGGGCTTATTCATTTAAAAGAAATATAAATATAAACTGGCTTACCGGGTGAAAATATCCGCTACTACTTCACGAAAAACACTTAAACGACGCCATCTTTGAAGTTTTGCAACAACTTTCTCACTTAAACGCGGTTAGCTCCCGTATACGCGTGCCCCTCTGGCGTATATCTGATGGAATAGCCGAGAGGGACAATGCGCTTTTACTCCAGACTAATTCCAGGACTCCGGGGGTCACTGGTTTGAGTCCTGGTACCGGCTACTTTTTTTCCCTTTTTTAATTTTATTCTTGATTTTTTACTGGAGCTTTTAAGATCCAATGTTTACATTTATCAATACAAAGCATTTAATGACAAACTTCAAAATATGCCAAAATCTGTGAAAAGGCCCCTTTAACATCATAAAGTAAAAAGATTACGATTTTTTAAATACAACTTCATCCGAAGCACACTGCTGTTGAAATAACGCGAGTTCCTTTATTTATGGTAAGTGACTTATATCCAGTAGACAAACAAACAACGAATGAAACTTTTAAAAAATAATTAAACTTGGTCTATTACCTTGGTACGATCTATGCACTTCATTAACTGTTTAAACCAGTTTTATTTAACTCCAAACCTCACACATGGTCCGATTAATTCAGTTAAAATTAATGACTTTCGGCCAAATGATTGAAGTTCTCCATGATAAAAGTTGTACACGAGAGACAAACTTCTGAACGAAAACATTAACTTTAACATAATCACATATTACATCATAGTCAGCTATGGTTTGTTTATATAATATTGTTTTAGAATATGACAACGAGTTTAAATATATGTGCGTAAAGTGTCGTCCCTAAGTACCTGTGACGAAACATAACGCACATGCATTAAATCCCGTGTTCACATAGCGCATTTGTTTGCATGGCAACTGCTTGTGGTGCAACGTTAGCTGGCGGAGGGTGGTACTACGACCCGTGAGCCTGCTGCAGCTGTCAGAGGCGGAGAGGCTTGCCCTAAAAAGTTGTCCTCCGGAAGTTGAGGTCGAGCTGATCTGCCCGTGAACGTCAATAAAGATATTAATCAATACTTTTTTTTAATAACCAGTATACAAAAATAAAAATCCACGCCTTGTTTTTTTTTTTGTGCATGTTCGTACAAAGCTCCAATATTGTAATATCATGCTAAAATCCTGTCTGTTTTGCTTAAGTTTATTTACGACAAGAAAAACGTGTTGCAATCGAAGTGGTCTTTGTCGTTTTCTCTAGGTTTTCCCTTTACTTAAGTGTTGCACTTAAATCTAGTTCGGGGTTTAGCGGTTGTATTATTAAGAATGCGAATGTCTGATCAAGATCGGGCGATCAAAATGTATACTGCATACAGGCGTTTGTCAAAGTTCACTTGAAAGGGCTATATCTCGTGTGTACTTGGTCCAATCGTAAAAGGCCAAAGATTGTATGGCAATACTCACAAGTTTTGCCAGTATTGCGTAAAACTGAAGTCTCTATTGCGTTCATCTTGGGATTTGTTAACGCCAAACGGACCACAGACGACGCATACGAACAGCTATACCAAAGATCGTCCATACCAAACAATAGGGTCAAACTAACAGTGAATTAGAGATCCTCTATACCAAACAATAGGGTCATACTAACAGTGAATCAGGGATCCTCTATACCAAACAATAGGGTCATACTAACAGTGAATCAGAGATCCTCTATACCAAACAAAATGGTCATACTAACAGTGAATCAGAGATCCTCTATACCAAACAATAGGGTCATACTTACAGTGAATCAGAGATCCTCTATACCAAACAATAGGGTCATACTAACAGTGAATCAGAGATCCTCTATACCAAACAATAGGATCATACTAAAAGTCAATCAGAGATCCTCTATACCAAACAATAGAGTCATAATTACAGCCAATCAGAGATCCTCTATACCAAACAATAGGATCATACTAAAAGTCAATCAGAGATCCTCTATACCAAACAATAAGGTCATACTAACAGTGAATAAGAGATCCTCTATACCAAGCAATAGAGTCATAATTACAGCCAATCAGAGATCCTCTATACCAAGCAATAGGATCATAATTACAGTCAATCAGAGATCTCCAATACCAAACAATAGGGCCAAAATTACAGTCAATCAGACATCTCCAATACCAAACAATAGGGTCATTATTACAGTCAATCAGAGATCCCAAATACCAATAATCTACGTGCATATTTAAACCTTACAATATCATGTATGTTGTTATAAGTCATCTTAATGCTACCAATAAATAAAAATCCCAAGCAAAGTCAGCTAAATTAACGTAAACATACCTATTAAACCCTGTTAATACACTCCAATAAAAAATGTGTTTTTAACAAACGCATAAGTATTCAAATCTTTAATTGCAATACCCCAGTGGCGATTGTAGAACTAAATTACCCCCATCCATGCTAAAATGACTTATGACTCAGGCGGACGTAGGCCGAGAGCATTTTTTAATCAAACGAGAGTTACTTTTGATTGATTTGTGTGTTGTTACACTTGGTAGCAATTGTTCATCATTAATGAGAGAATTGTTTATTAAAATTAAATTACAATGATATACTGATATATAATGATAATACGTTTACTGAGAAAGACAAAATATATAAAAAAAAAGTATAAGTAAGCTTGAATACGTGTTAGTTTTATGTTTATGGCTTGAATTATTTAATCATGTGTCTACAGTTAATTGATAAATGCTACAAATATAACCAATTAAGCACTATTTTCGACAAAATATGAACGTAAATGTACCTTTTTGAATGAGGTTAGGTTTGAATGTTGTCCAGTTTTAAAGTGATCAATAACCGCAGAGACGTATATTTCTGCGTCTTTTATCTACGTTGTTAGAAACACATTCACTTTATTAACGTGAATGTGTTTCATACAAGATACAAGATACATGATTCAAGAAACTTTATTAAAGTCGGGTTTTACAAACAGTTAACATTAGCTATCAAAGCTATTTTCCGACAAAAACAAAGTCTTAACAACAAGATAAACAAACACCTAGATAAAAAGAAATGCAGATTATCACATAATATTTATTGACATATAAAAATGATCGCTAAAAACAAAATCCTTATTAAAAGTAATTGACCAGAGTATTCAAATAGATACACAAGACTTTTAAAATATATACTTGAATATACAAATATATATACACAGATATGCAGAATAAAAACACATGGAAATTCACTGTCAGTTTTGCAGGGCAATACTGTATGTATAGTGATACAACGAAGAAAATGCTGGTGAGGGTTAAATTCATATCAACATTAAAAAAAAATCTTCAGATCGGCATACGATTTATTGCATTCGTCGTACGGAGGTTCCGGAGATAGTTGGTGTATTACGTTTGACCAAGTGAGGTGTAGCCTATTCGATAGACTTTTTGCGAATCTTAATTACTTTTACCATACCGAAATTTGCAGACGTACTTCCGCTTTCATTTTGTGTGTCTCAGTTGATCGTTTACAATGGATATGAAGTATTTACTGTATTTGTTTGCAATTACTTGTTCATCCAACGGATTTGAACAAGACCTTACAGTTGAAATTGGTGCGGGTAAAATGGAATGCTTTTATCAGGCTGTCAAAAATCCAGGCAGCGTTGAAATAGAATATCAGGTACTTGCCCCACCCACATTGCTTGAACTACATGTGTGATGTGTAGAATACAGATACTACTGCACAAACCACTGACTCATCAGCTGGGAACTGCCTATCATCAAGTGTTTCTATCCTTTAATCCCAGGACACTCTCCGGGCAGTGGATCCGTAGTGTTGGCCAAACACTACGGGTCAGTGGTTTAGCGTCCAGCTCTTCTCCTCTCGCATCATCCACAGCCAGTTGGATGCTTTTTCTGCAGCTTGTCCAAGTCTGCCTACAGCCCTCTTCCTGTCACCTCCCTTGATCCCAATGTTGCTGAGCATTCTCCATACTGATTGGGCTGGAAATCCTCTGCACCCTATTTCAACGGGGAACAGCCAGGCACTCCAACCGCGACTTTTACACTGTTCTTGTAGCTCAGTGTACTTTCCCATTTTCCGCTCGTAGGCCTCATCACACCTAGTCTCCCAGGGTACAGTGAGTTCTATCATCACCAGTTTCTTGTCCTTGGGAGACCATATAACTATGTCTGGTCTCTGTGTGGTATGGACTATGTCTGGGAATACCAGCTGTTTTCCTAGGTCGACCTTCATCTCCCAACGCTCTGATTCATCAAGGATAGATGTTGCTGCGGTTCTTGCCTTCTTGGCAGTTTGTCCTTCCTTGACGAATTTGATTGTTGGTACTGCCTTCTTGTTGGTAGGTCTTGTCTTCCTTCTCTCCCGCTCTAGTATGTCTGCTTGAACTACAGATCAATGTACGATAAGAATTTTAGATACCTAAGTCCTAGCGGTATCGGAATTAAAACTTAAAGTTACATGTATGATTTAAATGTTCATTTTAACTCACTAAAACATTCTCGCCTTGACTTTTGTCTACATATTCTAGAGTCTGTGTGAGTTGTCCATATAAACGGACTCTCAAAGTCTTTGATAATTTTGTTGTGACTACTCTGGAAGCCCATATAAAACACTAAATAAACACAACCACACTTATCCGCAGCTGATCAGTGTCCATCCCTTAACAGACCATGTTTGTGAAAATTAAGGAAAGCGATTAATAAACTTCAAAAACACATTTAATTTACTTAAATGGCAACATACGGATCTAGTGAGACTATCCTTTGAATTCACCCTAAAAGAACACGGCAATGTTTAGACACACTATTCTTGTTGACATTTTTATGTTGAAATTTGTTGCAGTTTAAATATTCTACAATTATTAATGACTAAGACTACATCACAAATCACGATGTGCAAAAGATTGGTGTACTGCAACCTAACTGATAAAAAGTGACACTTTAAGTCAGCAACATTGCGACTGTTCTGAATGATTGTGGATAGAGATTAAAGAAAGAAAAACAAGGTAAATAATTGTTGATAAGTGTTTGCAGTTTCAGTGTCCCTTAGCCCTTGCATTGGTGGTCAAATTTTGCACTTTTGGAAAATGAACAGCGCATTGTAACTCTCAGCATACCCTTATTTTAACTACCTGTGTAAGGTGCCTTATTAGTCCCCTACCGGTGAAACCGGAGGGACTAATGGTGTGCGCGGTTGTTTGCGCTCTATGTTTCTGTCAGTCTGTAACACTTTTCTGGATCCTGTGATAACTTTAAAAGTTCTTAATATTTTTTAATGAAACTTAAAACATTGACAGATGGCAATATGGAGATTATGCACAACATTTCATTTTGTTCCTACATCAAGAATTCTGGTTGCTATGGCAACAAATAGACTAGAAATATTGCTGAAAATGGTGGATCCTGCGATAACTTTAAAAGTTTGTCATATTTTTTCATGAAACTTAAAACATGGATAGATGGCAATATAGAGATTTATGCACGTCATTTCATTTTGTTCCTACGATAGACCACCATGAATGTGATTTCACAATCAGACAGTGTTTGGCCTTTCCTGCTATATATTATAGTGTATTGTTGTAAGTTTAAATGCAAATGCACCTTTGTTTTGTTTTTGTAGGTTATAGACGGAGGAGATTTAGACATCAACTTCTTTGTTCAAGCCCCTGATGGCAAGGTGCTGATCTCTGAACATAGGAAAACAGATAATTTCCACAAGTATGCTTTCCTCCATATTTTTGAGTGATTAATAGCTTTTAAATAGGTTAGCTTTTCTTATTGCCATAATTCCTATTAGTGATTGAATCTAAAATTCTGCAATAAATTTCATTAACAAAGTTTCCAATAATATTATTAACTAAATAAATTGAGCAGTTTTCTATCTTAAAGGGATCTTTTCACGCTTTGGTAAATTGACAAAATTGAAAAAAATTGTTTCAGATTCGTAAGTTTTCGTTTTAGTTATGATATTTGTGAGGAAACAGTAATACTGAACATTAACCATGCTCTAATATAGCCATTATATGCATCTTTTGACGATTTTAAAACCTAAAAATTATAAAGCGTTGCAACGCGAAACGATTGAATAATTTGGAGAGTTCTGTTTTTGTCGTTGAATTTTGTGAAACTACGAAGATTGCTTATATGAGGTATAAAATACGTCAAGAATGTGTACACGGCGGAATAGCTCAGTAGGCTAAAGCGTTTTACTTCAGGACTCTGGCAGGACTCCAGGGGTCACTGGTTCGAAACCTGCTCCGGGCAATGTTCTTCTCCTTTTTTTTTTTTTTTTTCTTGATTTTTTACTGGAGCTTTTACGATCCAATGTTTACATTTATCAATATAAAGCATTTAATGAATAAGTTAAAAAAATGCCAAAATCTGTGAAAAGGCCCCTTTAAGAAGAGCCATTTGTAATGTACTGAACATAAATAACCAGTAGATATCATTATCATCATATGGGTAAATTACTAATAGATAATCATCTAATACAATATAACATTAAACAGGACTTGCAATCAGCATTTTGCTTGACACTGTTCTTTTTACACATGTTTTTTGTCAGAGTTGCGTCATAGGAAATCGATTGGTTAACATTATTAACCTTAAGATTAAGACATTAAGTGATCTTAAGGTGGAGTAACACTGTCATATTGGCAAAGCATTTTTGAGTGGCGTTTCCCTTTGTCGTATTTAATTTATAGAAATGGTTGACCTGTTTGAGCTTGGGGATAGGGCTTGCTTCTGATGACAATATAATTTTACTACATTCAAATTGCTAAAATAATCAGTGGAAATGTACACTATGTGGTGACTGTTTACATTTTTTTTTCAGAGTCAAAACTGACATATCTAATTGCCTATTATGTTAATTGATGCAGTTACTTCTTTTTAAAGAGGAAATTTCGAACTAATACATTCCTCGTTTTACTTGTGAGTGTTTGCTGTACTTAGTTTTTATACAAAAGTAAAGATCTATGATATATGTGCTACAAAATGTGTTTTTGGATATAATATGCCAATACTTTCCATCGGGATAATGTGATGTACATGTCAGCATTATCTGTGGCAATGCATATTGAAATAATAATGAGGAAATAGACTTTTAAAAAGTTCCTTATAAATTTACATTATTGTATTGCAAAATTGCTGAAGTTGGCAACTGGAATATTTTCCCAAATGTGAAAGTAGTTGATAATTTTGTTGAAAATTAATAATACATTTTGAGATTGTTAACATGTATATTAAATAATATTTTAATGGCATATATTCTCCAAACCATCGTACTGCCTCAAAGCTATGAAATATATTTTCAGGCATATGAAAAAATCAACACCCTCAAAATGTGGTATTAAATCTTAAGTCTTTATCAATTGTTTAAGGGTTGAAATCAGGACTCCAGGAGATATGAAGGTATGCATGGATAACACATTTAGCCACTTTGCCACAAAGCTGGTTTTCTTTGAACTTGTTTCTGATGATGATGAGGATAATGAAGACAACAACAAGTGGGATGGGGCCCAAGAAGAGATTGCGCAACTGATGGATATGACTATTGAGGATCTTAAGGTAAGTTCGTAACATATACACTGAAATCAAGTTCCAGAACTTGATATCTGCAATACATACATATAAGCAATTACTAGTAATGCATTCTTGAAATAAGGTGGTGATGTATGTTTTAATTAAAAGTAGAGTTAGAAACTGATATTTTGGCTATGGTTGCAAACCTGTGTTATTCCATTTCTTATTGTACAGAGGTCATGTGCGTTTTCTCGGAAAGTCACTATTTGTTCCCAGTAAATACCATCCCTGGTACAGTGTTTTTATTGTTTTAGGTGCAGTAAATTTTCTGGTATAAGCACATTTATAACCATTTTTGTAGGGTTTAATCATAAACCTACAGGATCTGACCAAAACATATTTAAGACCAGAACCACGAGTTATTTGTCATTACACCCGAGACACCTAAACGGGCGTAGCTAGGCCGGAGACATTTATGATGTTATTTGCCATTTTTGCAGAGTCACAATTTAATTCTGTATGTCCGCCATCTTGTTAAAATCATGATGTTAAGCGACAGGTGCGCATATCAAAGTAAAATTGTACAATACGTCCTAATACGTAATTCGCATTTTGTTTAATTAGTATACGTCTCAGTTATTATTTCAATAATAAATTATCTTAAAGACGATAACAATAAAGATTTATTTTTTTGTGTTTTTAAATGTAAATATGCGTAAAAATATATGTTTTGATATAACTGAATTATGCATGAAAAGCACAATTTCCACGAGGCTAACATCGAGTTTTTCATCAAAAGTCTCCGAAGTAACAGTCCACAATTTTATCGTGTTGGAGTACACATCACAGACCGATAAGTGCACTTGGTATAACATAGCCTCTTACATTATCAATTGATATTGATGCAGGGTTATTCACACATGACTAATTCACAACTGCGCGAATCTTCGCTGCCTTGGGCCATAATCTGATACTATCCGGCTTAGAAGTTTGGTCAAGGGGCAATTAAGATGTTATCAATAAGGGCGGAAAACATCAGGTGCTCATAAAAGGGCAGGGAGGCAGCCTTTGGAAAGGGCAGCGTGGCGCTAAATGTTTTTGAAAAGGGGCAGCGTGGCGCTACAAAAAGGGCATGGCGCCGCGCCAGGCTCAAATGGCCTGGGAAAAACACTACCGGCCATTGAATGTTGCTGCACATTGCCCTTTATCTTGTGAATGTTTTGTTTCTTTATTTTGCAGACCTTGTTGGAGAAATTGGGACAAAATCTTGACAAATCAAGAAATCTGCAAACCATTTTGAAAATGTATGAAGCCAGAGATAGAAACATTATGGAGAACAATTTTGAAAAAGTAAACCAAATGTCTGCCATACAGGTGGTGGTTATGATAGTTGTAGGCCTTGTACAGGTTTTTGTTATAAGGCACTTATTTGATGACAAAAGTAAGGTGTCTGGTATCCTGAAAGCCAAAACGTAGTCTCGCTTTCTGTTCATAGTAAAACATGATTTAAGCAATTAAATAAATAAAATGAGGAGATATTATTGTCTTGAAGTGATTTGAATGTGTTTTTTTGGTTTGTTTACCCCTTATTATATTTTTTTGATTAACATCTACATGTAGTTTGTGTGGTAAAGTTTGATGTAAGAACAAAAGAAACAGAACAAAAGAAGAGCTCTGTTGGAGGAGCTCCTAGTTCAGATGTAAATGGTCTAACTTGTAATTCTTGAACTGGATGACATTATTTTGGGGTTATATTATTAAATGATTTCTGAGTGTATATAGTATTGCTGCTCTTTTCGTGATTAAGCATTTTATACAAACTATCATTTCATTATCCTACAGTGGTGTATGTTTTGCCATCTCTCTGGTTGGGTAGATCATAATTTGGGTGTTATGTAAACCTTTATTCGTGGTATGCCTTGTATAGCACGTTTATAATAAGAATTGTTCACCCATTGTTTTGTTTTTATCTAAACATTTACATAATATTCCTATTTCTGTTAGTATTTATGTGATGCATCAATATTTATATAATTGTGATAACATTATGAACAAATGTATTTTTTCTTTTAATTTTGATAACATTTGTTTACACTCAATTTTCTTTACGAAGAGGTTGTACTGGGATAAAAAAAGCTTATCAAAGATTGAAAAGGTCTTAATTCAGAAGTGAGGAATATTTACAAAAATATTTGTTTATATACAACTGTTAGAACATAAATATATATATTTTCTTCATTTCAACTGTTTTCCTATGGAGGACTTAACTTTTCAGATAAATAATGATAATTTACATTTGTGTGTTTGTTTCATTTTAACATATATTAGATGTTATAATTTGGCTTAAAACATGATTGGCCATCAGATATATAGATATACATGTGTGTATTTATTGTTGTTATTGCGGGATGATTTTTTAGATGAACTCTAATGAAAGAATTAAAGGGGACTGTTATTTATGTTACTACAGCAATATATTCACTATGTGAAAAACATTATGATATGGATGTCACTAAGCAGTAATTTTAAGCAAAATAAAAAGTAGTGTGTTTTGGTATTATATAAATAATGTGTAGTTTATAGGAGTGGGGCATTTTGGAACAATTAAAAACTGTTTCTTTGCCTCATAAGTTATGTTACTTTTACACTGTTGGCATGTTATCCATTATTTGTCATTTGAATCAGATATATGTGTACCAGTTTACATTTTGCTTCATAAGCATTGTTTTCATAAGTTAAATGTAGAATAGAATCACAAGCATAAACAATACTGGACCTTGCTTGCAGACTTTGATCTTGAGTTTGAAAATCATTTGGGCCGTGTTCTGAGAAAACTGGGCATAATGCATGTGCGTAAAGTGTCGTCCTAGATTAGCCTGTGCAGTCCGCAGAGGCAAATCGTGGACAACACTTTCCGCCTAAATTGGATTTTTGCTAAGAACAGACTAAATTTAAAGGAAAAATGTCATACAAGTGGAAAGTGTCGTCCCTGATGATCTGGGACAACACTTTATTCACATGCATTAAGCCCAGTTTTCTCAGAACATGTCTCATTTAATGGTTGGTGTACAATTAGTACAATGGATATTGGTAATGAGATCAGGACCATCACGGTACGTAGAGCTCTGGACTGTGCATTTGAGGATCACGGGTTTGATCCCTTGCAAGGCCACACAATTGGTATGGAGTTTGTACATGTAATCATTTCTATGGTCATTGCTCCTGACATTTGATTCAAGAAGCCGAGTTGCCAGTTACTGGTGCAAGAATGTGCCCTTAGTACTGGTAAATCAGCAAACCACGGGAAAGTGTGAGATGGTTTACTGACTGCCATGTTGTGACCAAAATATTGTTAACAATTGGGGAAAATCCAAGTTAAAAAACACAATGGACCATGACATGAAAATGTACATCCTGAATGTCTATGATTTACTATTTTGTATTACCAGTATATGACATACCATTTAATGTATATGAGCAGGTTTTAAACCATGTGTTAGCTTATCTTTCAAGTTGAAGGAGCATTTTTGAAAAATATTATTTTGATGCATTTACTGTCAGGATTTCTTTTCAGTATTTCTGTTTTATTCCTTGTTGTTTGCCATTTGTAAATATACATTCATGAATTTGAAATTGTGCTAACTCACAATAATTTCTATGTATACATTTATTCGTCATTATCATGTGTATTAGCAAGCATGCTCTTACTGCTGATATTTTGAAATCCAGATTGTAAAATGACATTCAATATTTTAACAGGGTAGTTATTGTTAATCAACCTGGATATTTTCCATTTTCCATGAACAATTTTGTCAAAATAAGGGAACATATTCCTTTGCATGTTTATAGTAGCAGAAAAGAAAGAGCTCCCTGTTAGATAATTAGAGGTATACTGCACCAAAAAACTGTGTGATTTAAAGCAAATATTTACAGTATCAAATAGTGATATTTTTCAATTTCAAAACATCATTGATATTTTTTGTTTGTTAGAAAAGGCGATAAACATCAGTATTTATTTCTTCATGGAAAGACAGCAACTTATGGGATACTTTTCCAGTATTATACACTAGATTAGCATTGAATATTATTTGTAATGCATACAAACATGAGCCACACTCCAAAGCGCATTGGTCATGTTTACCAAGTCTTGCTTTATGAACTTCTTTCAGCTAAATTTCTTTATGAAATCTTCCCATGAGCTTTGAGTTTGCATCATGTGTCATTCTAAAACATGGGTTTTCAATTTATTAACAAAAGCTTAATTGCCCAAGTCCGTTTTGGGCTACTATGTTGCAAAATGCTTTTTGAAAACCTTATTTGTAATACAATCTTGTTTCAGTATTCTTTATTTGTGGGTTAAACCTATGCAAAATATGTTAATATATACCGGTAATCATCCTATTCATTAATGTCCCACTGCTTAAATGCTCATCTAGTCTCGTCATTTCTCGTGTATTGTATATGTCATTATTTGGTATCCCATTACACTATTGCTATTTTGTATTTGATGGTTTAGATGAATGTTACAACGAATTTCATATCACCATTTACATTTGTAATTTGAAATTTGACTTTGCCGATTCTATTGAACTGTAGAATTTTTTGTGAATTGTTGAAAGACCAAATTTCACTCTTGATTTTTTGTAGTAATGATGTTCAGCACATGTTCAAACCATTACACATTTTTTTTGTAATAAGATCACTATGATCAGTTGAAATCCTATGACTGTGAACTCAAAAGCATTCTTGAGGAGTTGTTCTATAAGATTGTTGAGGTTATTATAATGATGTGAATAGATTTGGTAACATGAATTTGTTGACATATTGTTGTATTTGTTGATGAAGAAAATTACATCATTAAAATATCTAGTTTGGGGTCAACAGATTCAATGAGTCATGTGGAACAAAAAACATTTCTAATCAACTTACATTTGTATGCTTTTACAAACTGTGAAACATTTTTATGTTATATACTTGTTGTTCTGCTCTCATTTGTCTTCATGTTTAGGGTCCTATTTTGGATATTCTTGAATTGATTTTGTGCTTAAATATTTATGGGGTGAAAATAAAATATTGTATAAAATTCTGGTTTACTTATTAATTACCTGGGCAATTAAGTTAGCAATTGTCCATTTGTTTGGTATAAGATATATATATATAAATATTAATACCTGTGGCAGTTGTATTTGGCCAGGATCTAATGTGTGTGTTTGCGTTTTTACTTTGGAAATAAATTGTTCAATTATCACCTTAACATTTTAATGCCCCCGAGGGATGGCATATAGTGATCACACTGTCCGTCTGTCTGTCACACTTTTGCATTAAGGTTTCAAAAAATGCTCATAACTTCTATGTCACTTCAGATGTAACATTTATATTTGGTATGTATGCGTATATGGACAAGGCCTTTCCATACGCACACAAATTTTGACCTTGACCGTAGGGTCCGCGTTTAGGTTTCAGAAAAGCGTTTTTCAGGGGCATATGTCTTTCGATGGAGACAGCTCTTTTTTTAACCAATCTTCACTAATTTTGCTGACAATAACTGACACAGTGAGTTTTAATGCAACTCGATACTCTCAACACAAGATGAAACTATTTATGTATTTATCAACAACATAAAATTAACCCTTAACCAGTAGTAAGGAAAACCCATTTCGTAAAAATATTTTAATTAACCACAATTCCTGTTGTGTTAGTAGATCTTGCTAGCCTAAACTTTAGTACGAAAACGTTTCACCAGGGAAAAAAGTAAACAAAGCCAATGCAGAATAACTACCAAACAACAAGGGCTGTTTGTTAAACATGCATGCCCCCCATATGGGCTCTCAGTTGTAGTGACAGCCATTGTGTGACTAGTTTTTTTGTCAAAGTGACCTTTACCTTTGACCTAGTGACCTGAAAATCAATAGGGATCATCTTCGAGTCATGATCAATGTACCTATGAAGTTTCATGATCCTAGCCATAAGCGTTTTTGAGTCATCATCGGGAAACCATTTTACTATTTCGGGTCACCGTGACCTTGACCTTTGACCTAGTGACCTGAAAATCGATAGGGGTTATCTGCCAGCCATGATCAATGTACCTATGGAGTTTCATGATCATAGGCATAAGCGTTCTTCAGTTATCATCCGGAAACCATTTTACTATTTCAGGTCATCGTGACCTTGACCTTTGACCTAGTGACCTGAAAATCAATAGGGGTCATCTGCCAGTCATGATCAATGTACCTATGAAGTTTCATGATCCTAGCCTTAAGCGTTCTTGAGTTATCATCCGGAAACCATTTTACTATTTCGGGTCACTGTGAACTTGACCTTTGACCTAGTGACCTGAAAATCAATAAGGGTCATCTGCAAGTCATGATCAATGTACCTATGAAGTTTCATGACCCTAACCCTAAGCGTTCTTGAGTTATCATCCGGAAACCATTTTACTATTTCGGGTCACCGTGACCTTGACCTAGTGACCTGAAAATCAATAGGGGTCATCTGCAAGTCATGATCAATCTACCTATCAAGTTTCATGATCCTAGGCATAAGCATTCTTGAGTTATCATCCATAAACCATTTTACTATTTCGGGTCACCGTGACCTTGACCTTTGACCTTGTGACCTGAAAATCAATAGGGGTCATCTCTGAGTCATGATCAATCTACCTATCAAGTTTCGTGATCCTAGGCATAAGTGTTCTTGAGTCATCATCGGGAAACCATTTTACTATTTTGGGTCACCTTGACCTTTGACCTAGTGACCTGAAAATCAATAGGGGTCATCTGCGAGTCATGATCAATCTTTCTATCAAGTTTCATGATCCTAGGCCTAAGCGTTCTTGAGTTATCATCCGGAAAACATTTTACTATTTCGGGTCACCGTGACCTTGACCTTTTACCTAGTGACCTCATAATCAATAGGGGTCATCTGCGAGTCATAATCAATGTACCTATGAAGTTTCATGATCCTAGGCACAAGCGTTCTTGAGTTATCATCCGGAAACCACCTGGTGGACGGACCGACCGACAGACAGACAGACATGTGCAAAGCAATATACCCCCTCTTCTTCGAAGGGGGGCATAAATATTTGTCAATGGACATGTAAACCTAAACCCAGCAGGGAACAATGATGGTTTCCCACTGAGATAACAAACTGATGATAGATTATCAAGTCGTACTGTTTATTTTCCACCAAATCTTACTAGGTCACTGCTCTTATGAAACCAACACATACATCCAATACATGCAAGATACATATGAGAATACAAAACTGGTACCACAAATAAAAACAAGAGATTGCCAAGCAATATGGTCCCTTACCGGTAAAACTCCACCATTGTCAGATTTGTTTTATATTTTTATATGTGTTGCCATAGCAACCATAATTATTGACGTAGGAACAAAATGAAATGACGTGCATAATCTCCATATTGCCATCTATCTATATTTTAAGTTCATGAAAAAATATGAAGAACTTTTGAAGTTATCGCAGGATCCAAAAAAGTGGGACGGACAGACTGACAGAGCGCAAACCATAAGTCCCCTCCGGCTTCACCGGTAGGGGACAACAAGGAGCAAACTTGACGAATAAAACATTAATGACGGACAAGATTGGAGGTTGCATAGCATTATTGAACCTTTAAAAATCCAATTTTATTGACTTGTGACTTAGAATTTGTGATCAAGGGACCCAGCTACAATGTGGTATACTAACATGCTCAACAAAGTTATTTTTTTAGTTTGATGATAGGTGTGGATTTTCAACATTTGACCTCGACAGTTGACCTTGGACCTAAATATCAATTCTTGTGCGGCACTTTTTATAATGCAGTTATTAGAAGATCCAGCGAGGCTAGATAGTTAAATTATGAAAAAATTGTTTTACTGTAAAACATAACCTTGACATCTGACTTCAGGACCAGGTACCTGCATGCTACAGATGCTCACAGTGCTCGTTAGTCTCCCAAGTGAGTTAAAAATCCTTTAATTCTGGGTAAAGTTGTGCATAAGATGAAAAATATTAGCAGATGCTTGTATTTTAGTGTTTTTTTTACCTTTGACTTCCACTTTGACTTTGTCCTGGTAACTATTTGCAACACAGTCTCACCATTTTTTTCATCTTTTCCAAAGCAGATTAAAATACAGCGATGCAGGCAAATGATGCATCAAGCAAAGCATTTAGGATTTATTGCTAGTACCAAACTTACAAGGGTGACCTTCACCTTGTTCATGCCTTCATGATCAAAGTATTAAATCTTATTCAAGCCAAGAACATGAATTTGGAAATATAGTCAGCATGAATAATGGTAATTCTACATGTATTTATCAACGTAATAAAAAACTCACATACATACAAACAAGTTTATCACTGCATGCAACAAATCACTTTAAGCCAAAACAAGATGTTCATTGTAAACCATTTCACTGCAAAGAAAAACAGCATCAAAATATCAACCTGACCAAATCTACAGAAGTCGCGTTCTGAAAAACTGGGCATAATGCATGTGTGTAGTGTCGTCCCAGATTAGCCTGTGCAGTCAGCACAGGCTAATCAGGGACGACACTCCGCCTAAACTTGATTTTCGGTAAGGAGGGAATTCCTTGAAACTAAAAATACCACACAAGCGGAAAGTGTTGTCCCTGATTAGCCTGTGCGGACTGCACAGGCTAATCTGGGATGACACTTTACGCACATGCATTAAGCCCAGTTTTCTTAGAATACGACTCACATGAACATTACTGCAATGATAACCATAAAGCGCTCACTTGAGTTCAAGGTGTTTGTCGAAGACTTGACATGATGATCTAGTGTTTTACCACACTTGATCCATATTTAAACCTGGCTTTGATATTCTCTGACTAAGTTTCATTGAGATCTAGTCATTAATTAGGATTTAAGTGGTAACAAAGTTTTCCAAAGATTTGACTTCATAACCTAGTTTTTGGACGTATATGACTAAGATTAAAAACTGGTCCAGATATTGGTAAAATGAACAGTTTAACAAAATTATATTGATATCATCGATGAATCATACGTGTAGGGCCTTAAAAGTGGTAACAATTCTTTTACATATTTGACGACGTTACCTGGCTTTTGGATGCACTTGACCCAAATATGAATTCAGCCTAGATATTTTAAAGACAAGCAATCTGACCAAGTTTCATCACAATTAGCTTATAACAAGTTTTGTTTTAAAAGATTTTACCTGGTGCCCAAATTTTCTGACGCCCAAGACCCAGATTTAAATTTGGCCTCAAGATTAACATTCTGAACAAGTTTGAATAACATTGAGTCATAAATCTTGCATTTAAATTGGTTCTTAAATATTTCATTTATTTCAGTTTATCTTGAGACCATTATTTTTAATGAACGCGTCTTAGATTTGACCAAAATAGCTCACCATGCGCACATTGTGCTCTGGAGAGATAAAAAAAAAAGGAACACAGATTTGAAATTGTTCAATCAAAATCTCTCAATATATAATCCATGTTGATCAAAAACACAAAAACTTATGATCAGACAGATTAAGAAGTAATCAGGACTTTTTTTCAAAATGTACATGGTTCAATCACGCAACGATTACTCAAATTTTCCATTAGTAAATGTCTCAAGAACACTCCGAACTGATTTCTTTTGCAGACGAAGTTTCAATCGTTCCGCCAAACATGCTGGGCTCTGAATAGACACTGGCTCAATAGCAATGGACTGACATGCATAGTTTTCTTTTTCGATCACAGTTCCATTTTCCTTAGATTTGGTATAGTTTTCATCAGGCTTATTAACACTTTCACATACCCTAATATTAGCCATATCAACATTCTCAATACCTTTGTCCAGTGAAGTCTCACCACCTGCATCTACAAATATTTCCTCATCAGCAGATTCATACTTCTCTGTCAACTCATCATCGAACTGCATTTTTCCATATACTGGTAAGCTTTTATTATCTCTATGTTCATGACCAATGCTATGCAATGATAAATCTTCAACTGTCCAAATAGTATTATTTCTGTCTGGACTTTGGTCTGGTTGTTTGCCTTTTTTTACAATTTCAATGTCATCAATGTCAGTGAGACTGATTTTCTTTTCATCAATAACCTTACTTTCTTCATCTGTGAATGCTTCTTTTGGTCGTATCAAACTGAAAATCAGATTATGAGTTTCCTTACTACATGTATCAGCATTTACTTTCCCGATTTTTTGAAATCCAGCGTTTTGTATCCCATTCTTGTCATCTGCTTCAAATTGTTCCTTCATTTTGTCAGTTGATGACTCATGATAACATATCATACCAACATCATTGGTCTGATCTAGTGCAAAGCCACCTTGATCACTCACATCTGAACCTTCAAACTCTGAATCAGAGTGCTCAACTTGGTCAGAATAAGCAACATAATGATCTGCACCCTGACCATTTGCTGCGAAAGCATAATCTTTACCCCAACATTCATTTTCTTCACATTGGGGTTTCACTCCTTCTTTGGTATTTTCTTCCAATTCTTCCCAGTGACTGCTTGAAGTACTCTTAGCTTTACCAAATTCATTCTCATTGTCCCTAACATCATCCAGATCAAGAATTTTTTCAAAGTTAGGCAAACAAGACTTGTCAAATATATCAACATCTTCCAAACCAACAGGGATTGATGTCTTCATATCTCTATGAACAGTCGCCTCTTCATTGTTATCACTTCTTTTAGAAGTTTTACTAGGCTGACATGCAGTTTCAAGTTGTAGAACTGGGGCAATTTCAGTCACTACATCAGTCATGATTGAGGATATTTCCTTTTCTGCCAACATCTGCCTAGCCTTCAACAATGTCAGTCTGATTGCCTTCTCCTTTTCCACCCTTACTCCTACCAGTTTACTTGACAAGGATTCCAGTTCAAGAATGCTCTCATCTGCTGACAAATCAAAGACTGGAGAAGCTTTCTGTATTACTTTTTCTCCCTTGAATTTTTCTAAAGCATGCTTTAAATATTCCCCGCATAAAGGCGAACTGGTAGAAGCTGACATATTGACCAGAGATGAAGCTTTCTTTACTTTCTTCTTCTTTTTCTTCTTTTTTACAGAAACTAAATCACCAGAGGAAACACTGTCCATATCAGCATCCTTCTTACGTTCATCTCTGTCAAACAACCCATCCATTTCACTGAGAATATTTTTACAAATACTAGGAGAGGGAAAAACTTTCCCAGCTCTTTTGGCATCTTTTTGCGGACTTGTAATGGGACATGGTGATTTACTGACTGTAAAAGGTGCCATAACCAAACCTGGCTTCCCAATATTTGGTCTAGATTTATTTTCACTCGCACTCTCTGGACTATTATGTGCTTTGTGACAAGAATAACTGGTCGAGCAAGGCTTTCCTGCAGACTTAAGGGGTTCTTTTCCATCTGATTTAGCTTTCTGTTTCTCTTTGGAATCTGTAGTTTCCCGTTTTAATGTTACAACCTTTTGAATTTCACTGGCTGATTTGAGGCCATTTTCAGCAGCACATTTGTTTGAATTCCCTGTTGTTGATGGTGCTGCCACCTGTGATTTTGTAGGAACTGTTTTATTCTCTAAACAACTAGTTACATTTCGTGTCTCTGATTTGCACTTTGAGGTATTTTTGTCTTTGAGCAAACTATTTGTCTCTATTGAAGATCCATTACTTGATACACTTCTGGCACTTCTATCATTTACTTTGGAACACTCAGTGCTTTTACATTTGTCTGGTTCAGTTTTTGCAAGTGTCAAATCAACCTCATTACTGGAAAGTTTCCTGTTCCCTTCACAGATATAGTTGGTGGTACGATTGGCAGGTGCTGCCATTTTCTGTTCACTCAAAGACATATTTTCATATTTACCAATATCAACCTTTTTTCCTTGCTTATTCTGTGTTTGGTCACTGTGATTGTTCATAATGCGTTGTGACATATTATTTAAATGGGCTATATCTTCCAATGCCCTACGTTTCTCTTTCCTTCGCAGCTTTTTCCTTGCAGACTTGGACCGTGCTTCTACATTGTCAACAACCTGTGCATCACCCACCAGTCGGATGGGATCTAAGGTCACAGCAGTCTTCATTTTCTTCAGTTCACTAGAAGCCTTTTCTATGTCAGAAAAATCAATTGCACATGCTAATTCATCCACTACTTGACCTTTTTCTTGATTGCTGTTGGGTATTTCATCGTCTTTGTTTATTTCATTCAATGTAGACATCAAGCTTTCGTATTCCTCCTTGCTCATCGAGACACCCTTTGGTGTTAACGCCTGAATCAAACTGCTGCATAGACTATTCAGGAGTGAGGTCTGTATCTCAAAGTTTCCAAACTGACTTGCATCCAGGCCAAGACTTGAGAAATCAAGCAAGGACTGATTGACTGATTTTGTTGTTTTCGCATAGTCTTTCACACTTGCAGAGATTGGAGTCTTTTCAGTTGAAGTATTACACTTTGGCAATGTTTCAGCTTTATCAAAGAATGAGAAACTCTTCCAGTCATTCTGTTGAGGTTTTCCAATTTTCATTATGCCAGACTCAAGCCTGGCAGCAATTTTTTCTGCTGTACACTTCTCGGCAACATGCTTATGCACATTTGGTGTCTGTTGTGAAGGACTATCTGTGGTGAATGAAAAACCATTTACAGACGGACTACTTTTGGGAATAGGGCTCTGTCCACCAGCTAACAATGACTGTTGTATATATGACATTGGGCTACATGTGTTGGCTGAAAAAGGACTGGACATTTTCTGAGCAATAGAAGACATTTCCCTAGTGTGCAAGGTGTGTTGATTTGCTGCCTTCAACTGGCCTGTAACTGGTGTAAAATGCAATGGGTACTTAGTGTTTATCTTTGAATTTGAATTCACAGATGGCACTAAACATTTAAGTTTGTTTTCACTAAGTGATACATTTTCAACTTCTTCCAACAAAGAGCTCAAGTCACTTAACTCAGATGTTTTTGGATTCACACATGATACAGCCTTGTTTTGCATTCTCAACTTAACTCTTTCACTCAATGAAATGTAACCACCATCTGATGTTGTCAAAGCTTTAAATTCGGTTTTAGCAGGTTTTGCAAAAGCTTCAACAGGATTTTTGTCAAAATTAAGGAAGCCTTTGATCTTATTTTGGTCGGATTCAGACCTCTTTGTACAGGTTCCTTTAGGCTCTAATGCAGTTTTTGCCGAGACGGACTCCAATGTTAAATGCTTTGGTTGTTTAGCTTTGGTCACCAGATTGCATTCGCTGTAAGTATTAAATTCTGTTGGCAAGTCTTTGACAGTTTGTGCAAGTCTGTTTGTTACTTCTGTCAAGTTCATCTTGTTAAAATTGAAAGACAAATTATCAATAGCTGTGGATGCTTCTTTCTTTTTCTTCTTTTTCTTTTTCCCTGCTGTAAAAAAAACAATTTTATAAAAGCATTACATGCATTTTGACTGAAAAGAACAATTGATAAAGTAATTAAATTATAAAATTTGCAATACTATTATAAGGTAAACTGAATGTAGTTAAAATTCCGAACAACAAGCATGTAAACTGACACTGGGGGCTTTACAGAGTTTGAGATTGTTGTAGAAACAGTCAAAGAGGGTTTTCTTGCTAACTTAATTTCATTACTTACACAAGGCCTGTAGCAAACAATTCAAAATAAAAATTGACTTAAAAATTCAAGTTTGATGAAAGAAATATGCAGGAAAACGATTGTAATGAAACATCAACTCCACTCTCACAAAATAAGTAAAAATCAAAACAAATTTGAGCCTTTTGGAAATGACTATATTCTTTTTTAATGACTAAATTTCTATCTTGTACTTTCTATCTTACACTGTCTAATCTTATTCAAAATGTCACAATCAACGGACAACAAAAACATAATTATGACTTCTGACAAAACTAATTGATTTTTTTATCACATTTGGATACCTTTAGCTTTGTTTTTTGAATCGGTCTCTCCAATATAGCATTCCACAATATGTGGGTAGCAGCGTGAGAATATGTCCTGACACTCCACTGTTACATAAGTACTGCCTTCGGTGAGGGTGTCCGTCACTAAAAATGAGTTGGCCCATTGTATAGATAGTCATATAACATTTTGTTCATACCTGTATTAGCCTTGTCATGGGAAATCTGAGCTTAATTCATGTGGGTACATTGTCGTCCCAGTTCAGTCTGCACAGGCTAATCAGGGACGACCTTTAACACCTAAACTGGATTTTTGCTTAGAAGAAGCTTCCTTGAAATGAAAAATACAATGAAAGTGGACAGCGGGGTTCCAGATAAGACTTTCCAAACTGCACAGGCTAATCAGGGACGACCTTTAACACCTAAACTGGGTTTTTGCTTAGAAGAAGCTTCCTTGAAATGAAAAATACAATTACAGTGGACAGCGGGGTTCCTGATAAGACTTTCCAAACTGCACAGGCTAATCAGGGACAACCTTTAACACCTAAACTGGATTTTTGCTTGGAAGAAGCTTCCTTGAAATGAAAAATACAATGAAAGTGGACAGCGGGGTTCCTGATAAGACTTTCCAAACTGCACAGGCTAATCAGGGACGACACTTTACGCACATGAATAAAGCTCAGTGTTTGAGTCAAGATATACTTTGAGAATTACTAACTTTGTCATTTTCATTTTTTAACTACACAAAAGGTTCTCAAACTATTCTTAATAATTTTTAGATAAAGTGAAAACAGGTTAATAAAATTCTGCCAAACAATTAACTATACATGCCCCCCCCCCCAAGATTAAACCTCAGAAACTCCTCTTATGTAAGAAAAGCCATTTCATGGTCAACTTTCACATTGGCCTCTAAGTGTGAACTTTGAGGTAGATAGAACGGTTTTACACGAGACACGTCGCCTTAAGATGGTGGTCATTTGTGGTAATTCATGTAAAAATCTTTCAATAGTGCAAAGATATAGCTATACAAGGAATGTTCAAGCTGTTTATATCAAAATATTACCGTAAGGGTTTGACCTTTGAGGTAGAGAGATTTGTGTTACATGCAACACGTTTTCTCATGGGGAATGACATGTGTAACAAGTTATTTAAGGTAGTGCACCTCTAATGATTTCCCGCAATTTATTTTACGATCAATGCTGATCTTCAATGATCGGTTATTTCCGAGAGATGCATTATATTTTTTTCAAACTTCGAATTTTGATATGTGTTTACCTAATTCATTTAGAATACATTTTTTTCACTATAAATATTGACTTTGATCCAATTATCATCTAAAAAATACGATTTCGCGATTTCTCCAAAGATTGACTAGACTTTTTACCTGCTTACTTATGAATATCTCATTTAAAGTTGCACTGATGTGAAGTTGTCATGGCCGAGTGGTTAAGGCGATGGACTGAAAATCTTTTGGAATCTTCCCACGCAGGTTCGAATCCTGCCGACATCGCATTCTTTTTGCGACGCGTTTTATTTCTTTTCTAACGTAATTTGATTTAATAAAGCATATAAGCTATGTTTATTGTTAAATATGTTGAAAATTGTATAGACATCCTTCAATTTTTAAAATTAAAACAACGTTATGGCTAAATTGGGTAATTTACTGCTGAAAATACGAATGATGCATGTTGCATTTTTATTTTTATTTCAAAAAGTAAACGGTAAATCTGTCTATTTCTTGGTATTTTTGCTGTATATAGTGTTTCTATAAAAATTAAGTTTAAACTATAACTTAAATGATACTATTTTAAATTTTACGACACTTTGTTTTTAACTGACCCAATTTTTACTTGGCTGAAATCACTTACATTTCATGGTGCTATTCCATAGATAAAAATTTATAAAAAATAAATGTTTGTAAAAGAATACTTATTTCATCTTGTTTAAACTTAAAACACCTTTACTGCATTTGTACACACCAACTGAATGCCCATATTTGGAAATTTGAATGAATTATTGAACTTTTATATACCCCAGGGGTGAAAATAAAATGGACAAAAGCCGAGCGTGAGGGTGGTTTTGAAAAAATCGGTATATTTTTTTAAAAGCATGGAAAGCCTACCTACAAATTTGCATGTAGTTCAGTGAAATGATGCTGATTATGAAAATAATTAATTAAATTATATTTGGATATGTGCCCATTAGAGGTGCGCTACCTTAACAAGAGGGCCAAGATGGCCCTATTTCGCTCACCTGAGAGGGGTCGGTTCATTCAATCTTAACCTTATGTCAAACTTGACCTAGATATTGACCAGACAAACATCCTGGTCAAGTTTCATCATTATTGAACCAAAACTCTGGCGTAGGGAGTGTTTTTGTTTTTGTAAGATTTGAAATGGTGACCTATATTTTGAGTTGACCCGCCTTACCAAACATCAAACTTTGCTTACAAGGATTTTATATAATATAATGAAAATTTGGACAATCTACAGCGGACAAAGACCAATCCTAAAACCTCACCTGAGCAATCAGGTGAGCTAAAAAGTGTGTCTCACCGATCTGAGCCATTTTCCAACTTGTCCAAGAAATCAATAAAACCAATGTATTGACTAAGTTTCACGATGATTAGGCAAAATATGTGACTTCTATAGTGTTCGATCACAAGGTTTCTCTATATAGTCACCCCACCCCCCTGGCAGCCAAATTTATTGACCCATCGGGACCATTTGCAAACTCATCTGAGATATACATAAAACCAGTCTTTTCACCAAGTTTCATGATGATTGGGCAAAAAATGTGACTTCTAGAGTGTTCACAAGCTTTTTTTTTACTGTATAAATAAAAGAAAACTGGCCCCCCCCCCCCCTGGCAGCCATGTTATTCAACTGACCGGAACTATTTTCAAACTCAACTCTCGTATCAAGGAAACAAATGTTCTGACCAAATTTTATGAAAATTGGGCAACAAATGTGACTTCTAGAGTGTTCACATGTTTTCACTATATACATATATAGAAAAATGCCCTCTGCCATGTTTTTTCACCGATCTGGACCATTTTCGAACTCATCCGACACATCAATAAAAGCCATGTTTTGATTAACTTTCATGATGATTGGGCCAAAATTGTGACTTCTAGAGTGTTTACAAGGTTTTTCTATAGCCATATAAGGAAAACTGCCCAGCCCACTGGCGGCCATGTTTTTCAACGGACCAGAACCACTTTTGAACTCAACCATCATATCACTAAGACAGACATTTAGACAAAGTTACATGAAGATTGGGCATTAAATGTTACTTCTACGGTGTTTACAAGCTTTTTCTTTTTTTTTGACCTAGAGACCGTGTTTTTGACCCAGCATGACCCAGTTTCAAATTTGATCGAGATATCATTTGGACAAATCTTCTGACCAAGTTTCATGATGATCGGACAATAAATGTGGCCTCTAGAGTATTTACGAACAAATGTGAACGGACCGACAAAGACCGGTCACAAAAGCTCACCTGTGCAATCAGTAGAGCTAAAAAAACATCCATCCTCGAATAACAATTATAACATAAATGATACACACAACTACACTGCATTATAATGAAAACATTAATAATCAAAGGGGAGTAACTACTGTAAACTTAAATGCAATATTTAGAAGAGCTATCTCGCATGTTACCTGACCTTAATTCATGATTGTTTACAAGCCTTTTTACTATATGAATATAAGGAAAACTGCCCGTCCCCCTGGCAACCATGTTTTTCAACGGACCGGAACCATTTTCAAACTTAACTCAAGTATCTAGGAAACAAAAGTTTTGACAAAATTTCATGAAAATTGGGCCAAAAATGTGACTTCTAGAGTGTTCCCATGTTTTCACTATATACATATAAAGAAAAATGCCCGGCCAACTGGCGGCCATGTTTTTTCACCGATCTGGGCCATTTTCGAACCCGTCAGAGAAATCAATAAAACAAATGTTTTGACTAACTTTCATGATAATTGGGCAAAAATTGTGACTTCCAGAGTGTTTACAAGGTTTCTCTATAGCCAAATAAGGAAAACTGCCCCGCCCACTGGCGGCCATGTTTTTCAACGGACTGGAACCACCTTTGAACTCAACCAATATATCATTAAGACAAACATTTTGACAAAGTTACATGAAGATTGGGCATGAAATGTGACTTCTACAGTGTTTACAAGTTTTTTCTTTTTTTTTTGACCTAGTGACCTAGTTTTTGACCCAGTATCAAACTCGACAGAGATTTCATTGGGACGAAGCTTCTGACCAAGTTTCATGAAGATCGGACTAAAAATGTGGCCTCTAGAGTGTTTACGAACAAATGTTAACAGACGGACGGACGACGGACATAGATCGGTCACAAAAGCTCACCTGAGCAATCAGGTGAGCTAAAAATCTATAAATATACTGAAAACAGACTGTATAAACAAGAACCTTTGCACAAATGTACAGAAAACAAACAGAGAGTGTTACTCCCGATATTCTGCCTTCTTCTAAGGGGGGCATACAAAGAAGTTATCTTGGCAAGATATCAAACCACATAGCTCTCAGTCGTGGGCCATTCTAATTTTTTCTCAACAAAAAAGTGACCTACTACAATTGAAGAAGTTTTAACAAAGCTTAAGACAGTATAATATTCAATAATATCTAAAAAGGTCATTAGAATATAAACTTTTACCAGGCTTGCTCCATTCAACTTCAAAGCATGGTTCACCCTGTCGAACTCGTGTTTTCACAATTCTGAAAGAAATTTATTATATTTGATAATGTTTTAAACAATATCATATATCAAATTTATCACTTAGTCAAACTTAACTGCTCAACATTTATCCGACTGAGCAATAGATAAATTAAATGACTTAAATATACAACAACTATAATAAAAGCCACAAAATAAAAGCATCTTAAATATTGGTTTAAAGAAGAATATATAATTACATGAATGCCTGACATTCCAAAACATTCACATTAAAAAGTGGCCCAAATGTTTAACAACATTAATGATGAATGAATATTTTTCCCAATGCCCAACACAATATTTATACGAAACCTAAACTCAAATAACATATTATATTTCTCTAATAAACTGTGAGAATGTTATCCAGTTAACCAAGCAATATTACCTGCTTCAGCTTTGAATTCACAAAATGTGGTATATGCTTCAACTGTAAATCAAACCCATTGAATGAATAACCTAACTGATTTACTTAAAACCTAAGGCACAAAAACAGCAATCGCTATCAGAAAGGTAGAACAATCTATGTCTGCTTTCTGGTAAACAAGCTTGACACTACCTGTGTGGTTTCAGATGCTGATGGCTGGAAGGGTTGGTGGACTGAAGAATGTCCTGCATGTCCCACAGCGTTGTCAACGGTAACACCTTCTCCAGCGTGTACTCTGCAGGCCACTCAAGTTTCAAAAGTGCAAACTCCTGAATAACAAACATGCAAAAACATATCGGCCTTGCTCAGGCAAAACAGGGCTAAAAACATGTCCACACAGGCTAGCTGGGACCACTTAGGCTAAACACACATCCACACAGGCTAGCTGGGACCACTAAGGCTAAGCACACATCCACACAGGCTAGCTGGGACCACTTGGGCTAAACACGTCCACACAGGCTAGCTGGGACCACGTAGGCTAAACACATGTCCACACAGGCTAGCTGGGACCACTTAGCTAAACACATGTCCACACAGGCTAGCTGGGACCACTTAGGCTAAGCACACGTCCACACAGGCTAGCTGGGACCACTTGGGCTAAACCCATGTCCACAAAGGCTAGCTGGGACCACTTAGGCTAAACACGCGTCCACACAGGCTAGCTGGGACCACTTGGACTAAACACACGTCCACACAGGCTAGCTGGGACCACTTAGGCTAAACACACGTCCACACAGGCTAGCTGGGACCACTAAGGCTAAGGGCATGTCCACACAGGCTAGCTGAGACCACATGGGTTAAACCCATGTCCACACAGGCTAGCTGGGACCACTTGGGCTAAGCGCATGTCCACACAGGCTAGCTGGGGCCACTTGGGCTAAACACATGTCCACACAGGCTAGCTGGGACCACTTCCGCTAAGCCACGTCCACACAGGCTAGCTGAGACCACTTGGGCTAAACGCAAGTCCACACAGGCTAGCTGAGACCACTTGGGCCAAACACACGTCCACACAGGCTAGCTGGGACCACTAAGGCTAAGCACATGTCCACACAGGCTAGCTGGGACCACTTGGGCTAAACACACGTCCACACAGGCTAGCTGGGACCACTTAGGCTAAGCGCATGTCCACACAGGCTAGCTGAGACCACTTGGGCTAAACATACGTCCACACAGGCTAGCTGGGACCACTTAGGCTAAGCGCATGTCCACACAGGCAAGCTGGGGCCACTTTGGCTAAACACACGTCAACACAGGCTAGCTGGGACCACTTAGGCTAAATGCAAGTCCACACAGGCTAGCTGGGACCACTAAGCCTAAACACACGTCCACACAGGCTAGCTGGGACCACTTAGGCTAAACGCACGTCCACACAGGCTAGCTGGGACCACTTAGGCTAAACACACGTCCACACAGGCAAGCTGGGACCACTTAGGCTAAACACACGTCCACACAGGCTAGCTGGGACCACTTAGGCTAAACACACGTCCACACAGGCTAGCTGGGACCACTTAGGCTAAACGCAAGTTCACACAGGCTAGCTGGGTCCACTTAGGCTAAACACACGTCCACACAGGCTAGCTGGGACCACTTAGGCTAAACACACGTCCACATGGGCTAGCTGGGACCACTAAGGCTAAACGCAAATCCACACAGGCTAGCTAAGACCACTTAGGCTAAGGGCATGTCCACACAGGCTAGCTGGGACCACTTAGGCTAAATGCAAGTCCACACAGGCTAGCTGGGACCACTTAGGCTAAACACACGTCCACACAGGCTAGCTGAGACCACTTGGGCTAAACACACGTCCACACAGGCTAGCTGGGACCACTTGGGCTAAACCCATGTCCACACAGGCTAGCTGGGACCACTTGGGCTAAGCGCATGTCCACACAGGCTAGCTGAGACCACTTGGGCTAAACACACGTCCACACAGGCTAGCTGGGACGACTTGGGCTAAACCAATGTCCACATAGGCTAGCTGGGACCACTTTGGCTAAACACATGTCCACACAGGCTAGCTGAGACCACTTAGGCTAAACACATGTCCACACAGGCTATCTGGGACCACTTAGGCTAAACACATGTCCACACAGGCTAGCTGAGACCACTTAGGCTAAACACATGTCCACACAGGCTAGCTGAGACCACTTGGGCTAAGCGCACGTCCACACAGGCTAGCTGGGACCACTAAGGCTAAACACACGTCCACACAGGCTAGCTGGGACCACTTGGGCTAAACGCAAGTCCACACAGGCTAGCTGAGACTACTTGGGTTAAACCCATGTCCACACAGGCTAGCTGGGACCACTTAGGCCAAACACACGTCCACACAGGCTAGCTGGGACCACTTGGGCTAAACACATGTCCACACAGGCTAGCTGGGACCATTTAGGCTAAACCCATGTCCACACAGGCTGGCTGGGACCACATGTCCACATAGGCTAGCTGGGACCACTTAGGCTAAACACATGTCCACACAGGCAAGCTGAGATCACTTAGGCTAAACCCATTTACACACAGGCTAGCTGGGACCACTTAGGCTAAACACATGTCCACACAGGCTAGCTGAGACCACTTGGGCTAAACCCATGTCCACACAGGCTAGCTGAGACCACTTAAGCTAAACATATGTCCTCACAGGCTAGCTGGGACCACTTGGGCTCAACCCATGTCCACACAGGCTAGATGACACCACTTAGGCTAAATACATGTCCACACAGGCTAGCTGGGACCACTTACGCTAAACACACATCTACTCAGGCTAGCTGGGACCACTTGGGCTAAACACACGTCCACACAGGCTAGCTGGGACCACTTGGGCTAAACACATGTCCACACAGGCTAGCTGGGACCACTTAGGCTAAACACACGTCCACACAGGCTAGCTTAGACCACTTGGGCTAAATGCATGTCCACACAGGCTAGCTGGGACCACTTGGGCTAACGCAAGTCCACAGAGGCTAGCTGAGACCACTTGGGCTAAACCCAAGTCCACACAGGCTTGCTGGGACCACTTGGGCTAAACACACGTCCACACAGGCTAGCTGAGACCACTTGGGCTAAACACATGTCCACACAGGCTATCTCAGACCACTTGGGCTAAACGCATGTCCACACAGGCTAGCTGGGACCACTTGGGCTAAACACACGTCCACACAGGCTAGCTGGGACCACTTGGGCTAAACACACGTCCACACAGGCTAGCTGGGACCACTTGGGCTAAATGCATGTCCACACAGGCTAGCTGGGACCACTTGGGCTAAACGCAAGTCCACACAGGCTAGCTGAGACCACTTTGGCAAAACCCAAGTCCACACAGGCTAGCTGGGACCACTTAGGCTAAACACACGTCCACACAGGCTAGCTTGGACCACTTGGGCTTACACATGTCCACACAGGCTAGCTGAGACCACTTGGGCTAAACGCAGGTCCACACAGGATAGCTAGGACCACTTAGGCTAAACCCATGTCCACACAGGCTAGCTGAGACCACTTGGGCTAAACACCTGTCCACACAGGCTAGCTGGGACCACTTGGGCTAAACACACGTCCACACAGGCTAGCTGGGACCACTTGGGCTAAACGCATGTCCACACAGGCTAGCTGGGACCACTTGGGCTAAACGCAAGTCCACACAGGCTAGCTGAGACCACTTTGGCAAAACCCAAGTCCACACAGGCTAGCTGGGACCACTTAGGCTAAACACACGTCCACACAGGCTAGCTTGGACCACTTGGGCTTACACATGTCCACACAGGCTATCTGAGACCACTTGGGCTAAACGCAGGTCCACACAGGCTAGCTAGGACCACTTAGGCTAAACCCATGTCCACACAGGCTAGCTGAGACCACTTGGGCTAAACACCTGTCCACACAGGCTAGCTGGAACCACTTGGGCTAAACACATGTCTACACAGGCTAGCTGGGACCACTTAGGCTAAACACACGTCCACACAGGCTAGCTGGGACCACTTGGGCTAAACACATGTCCACACAGGCTAGCTGGGACCACTTAGGTATCACTCCTGAATATAATTAATTAATCTTAGGTATGCCCCAGTCATCATACATTTTATTATTTTCCTTTTTAAGTAAATCTAGGCATTTATTGTAAATAATATAGCAAATATAATCCTCATTTCCTTAATAATAAGATGTATTACCAGGGAAATTATACATGTTTGATCTAACCTGTAGTTTAGCAGGAACCGGTCTTTTCCATGGTGACAGTCTAGATGGGCACCTGTCTTTGGGAATCATAAACTCGTTGATTACCTGAAATTCAGGGTATATTTTCATTCAAGAATACAAGGGTTTAATGTGCTTATTAAGAAGAATATTGCTTAAGGGATCACAACCATTCAAAGCATATTGTATTATTATAATAGCACCATAGCAAATAACATGGTGTTTGCTGAAAGAAAGCAAGACACTCCCTGCACCTGGGACCACTTGGGCTAAACACACGTCCACACAGGCTAGCTCTGTGTTCTGTGCAATATTGCTTAAATAACATCAGGGATAAAACCCATGTTTAAAAAAAATATACATAACAACACAATTTTTTATATCAACTGAAACTTCCAGTAAATCAATTTGATCTTGACCTGTCAAGACCATACTGGCACTTGTCCATCAAAAATTGACTTAACCAGTCAATAGGTTAAATACAAATGGAAAATAGCACATCACTTCATATGAAAAAAAATCTGCTAGCAATTTTAAGACCAAAAACAGCACGAAAACAGAACAACTGAATTCTAATCTTGTCTATAGGTTTATTCTATTTACAGTTTAGGTATTTCCCACAAAAATGCAAAGATCCATCCTAGACCAAGCCCGACACTGGTAAAGTTTGACACAAGGTTGCTCAGATTCTCAGTTTTAAAAAGATAGGCTTGCCACATTTTCTTGGTTTCAAGCAATAACAAAAGAATTTGGCTTGCTGGTGGGTTCAAGTGCTGATTTCGAGGACTGAAAATGGGGTGTGATACACATAATACAATAGCTAGACCCAAACATGTGAATGACAGTACATGTATTTCATATATAAATGTGAGTCGCGTTCTGAGAAAACTGGGCATAATGCATGTGCGTAAAGTGTCTTCCAAGATTAGCCTGTGCAGTCTGCACAGGCTAATCAGGGACGACACTTTCCGCTTTTATTGTATTTTTAGTTTCAAAGAAGTCCCTCTTTACCGAAAATCAAGTTTAGGCAGAAAGTGTTGTCCCTAATCTGGGACGACACCTAAAGCACATGCTTTATGCCCAGTTTTCACAGAACGTGACTCATGTGTACCTTTATCTGTGGAAAGTCTGACAACCCCAGCGCTTTCCTGCGTGTGGCCACCTCAACCTGGGCTAGGCAGCTACTTTCTGGCATACTTCTCCATTGCTGTAACCTAACATCAGAGACCATCAACATGGGATGTTTAGTCAAAAGTTTATCTTTCAGAAAACTAATTAAAAACATAAGATTTTGAAAAATGTGTTTGGTTTCACTGACATATGTTAGCCTGATTTTTTTTTTATGATTGATGTATAAAATTAAAAACTAATCTTTGACATAATTTTTTACTATCTGAGCATTATACCTTTCTAACACGTCTGTTCCCCTAAGCAACTCCAACAGCTTGACAGCGTTTGCTGCCCCTATTCCTGGGACCCCTTTTGGCACAAAATCGCATCCAATCAGCAACCCAAGTGCCACTAATCCTCCCCTATCTATCCCAAGCTTTCCCTCAACGTCAGACATTTTATACATCTCCACATGAGGATCCTATAAAATAAGCCATTTTTGCATGTAAACATCTATAATTCTTCGCTTGAAAGCCATAAGATTTATTTGCACATACGCTGATCAGCTCTTTCGGCTTTAATGTGATTTTGTCCATCGAGAGCCATAATATCTAACCAGCATTTTGTTGACAATTTCAATAAGACATTTTGAATTCAATGTTATGTTGTCATTAAAGAGCCAGAAGGTCTTATTAGCATTTTTATATCTTTTTCAAAACAACTTTAAAGTGGCTTTAAAGTGATGTTTTCGTATGAGTTCCAGAAGGTCTTATTGGCCTATTTCTGACACACTCCAAAAGGACATTTTGGCTTTAAAGTAATGTTGTTCGGTAAAACCAGAATAGATAATCAGCTGCCTTTGCATCTTTTAGCTTCTCAATAACAAGCTGACTGATACCAATCATAAATGTATATGAACAAATATTGATAGCAATCATTATTTAAAGAAAGCTAACTTTGAGCTATTGTCTGTATTTTAAGAATGTACTTTACATTTCATTTTGTAATGTATAACACAATACATATTTTATCATTCTAAAATCATCTGAAGGTATGTTATTATTGTCAAGGAATATAATGAAGTACTTATTTTCAAACAATTAGAACAAGACTATTGCCAAGCAATATTGTCCCCTACCGGCTCCACCATTGTCAGCAGAAATTCCACCATTGTCATATTTTTTTTATTTGTTGCCATAGCAACCAGAATTTTTGACGTAGGAACAAAATGAAATGACGTGCATAATGCCCATATTGCCATCTATCCATGTTTCAAGTTTCATAAAAAGATATTAAGAACTTTTAAAGTAATCGCAGGATCCAGAAAATCCCCATTTTCAGCAGTATTTCTAGTCTATTTGTTTCCATAGCAACCAGAATTTTTGACGTAGAAACAAAATGAAATGACGTGCATAATGCCCATATTGCCCTCTATCCATCTTTTAAGTTTCGTGAAAAAATATTAAGAACTTTAAAAGTTATCGCAGGATCCAGAAAAGTGTGACTGACTGACTGACAGACTGACAGACAGAGCGCAAACCATAGGTCCCTCCGGTGAAACCGGTAGGGGACAATTATGCACAGCATTACATGTACTACCTTTGCATTCATTGTAAAATTCCTGTACACTGTAGCAGCTCCGTAAAGAAAAGCATCACCATCATTTGTCAAACATCCATCTACCAACTGAAACATGGTTATAGATAATACATTGAAATAAAATAAAATTTAATACATTTTTACCACATTAAAGTAGATTCAATAGTTAAATTTACAAAAACAAGTACAGTGGAAACCCTCTAAACCGGATCCTCTCTATACCGGAATCCTCTCGAAACTGGACAAATTGTCCGGTCCCATTTTTTCCCTATAAAACCATGCGTAAAATATCTCCTCAAGACCGGAATCCCCTCAATTCCGAATACCAGTCATTCTTTGGATCAAAATTGGGTAATTCCATACGTAATTGTACCTCTCTAAACCGCTAAGGGCCGGTTTATTGCACCTCAGACCTAGTGTCAAAATGTTGTGAATAGCGGATTAAAAACGCGTGAAATTAATGAAGGTCGTCTGGTGGTTGAAAAATGTGCAAACTGTAAAAATCGCAAAACAATTTAAAGATACTGGTGATGTACATATCTCTCAATAGATGTGATAATACTGATTATAATTACTGATAACAAACATTGAGTTCTTTAGTGTGTTTTGTTTTTGATAGAGGAAAGCCCTGCTAAATTTTAATAATCTTAATGCTGTTAAATTTTACGTTGCTTATTACAATTGCTTATTTAATGTCATATAAAATGGTGATTTGCAGAGTTCTTGACGCAGTTGCATTTAGATATTCATTTAGATTTTCAAATTGGTAATTAAGATAACTAAGACTAAAATTGTCCGAACCTCCTTCTAAGCCATAGCATGGAATTTTATTGTCTTTAGAAGACAAAATCAAACTGATAAAACAGTCAGAGATGTTGCCAAAACCTACACTCAAGATGCTGGCAGAGAAATATCGGGTAGGAAAGTTGACGATCGGGATATTGTGCGAAAAAGTCGGCGTACATGTTTTTCAGTGTGAAAAGGAACTAAATTCACCCTACACATAAATGCATGTATACAATTTTTTGTTTTTCAGGGTGCACTGTTTGATCTATGTTGTGACTGCTATTGCTTTCGAATCAACAGATTAAGTGACATGTTTTTCTTATGTGATGCAATATGAATGAATGGTATATATAAATAAACTATGACAATTAGCTGAAAGTGTTTTTTCCACATAAGGCTATGTTATTGACCTTCTAAAAGTAAAAAAAGTCAATGTCCCCTCTAAACCGGAATCCTCTCTAAACCGGAATTTCCTCTCGGTCCCGGGGATGTCCGGTTTAGAGGGGTACCACAGTACCGTATCTACTCAAAGTTTGGGACACTAAGTTTTCAGCGACCCCCTTGTTTGGCCAAAATAATTATTGTTCACGACTTAAAATTTTCGGACATGCCCGTTTTCGTCTACCATTAATGACTCTACATTTTTGTACAGTATTTTTTACACGCGCTATTTTACCAGATTTCGGCACTGTATTCCCTTATCTTGTGACACTTTGATCATGGGGTTTTACAAACGGATTAAGGTCATAAAACCTGGGAGACGCATGTCTGAGGGCAATGGACCATAACATTTGCGTAATTGGGTAAATAACCATGTATACAATCGCTTCACCCAACAGCATTTTAAATCATATCTTTCTGCTGAGAAAGCAGTATGTTTAATGTTTTTCCTTTTTTGTTCTGTATAATTTCAGGCAAGAGTACGGAAAGCCCTGAAGTTGTTTTTATTTTAAAGTAGAAACACTATTTTTGCATTGATTTATTGCTTTTATTTCAATAAAATTATAATTTTTAGACATTAAATTTTTGTTTCTAAATTTTCAGACACCTGTATATTTTTTTATTTTTTTCTTATCTAAATATTGAGACCCTAAAAAATTATTTTTTTTAAGCGTCCGAAAACATAAGAGTAATTACGGTAATCTGGGACGACACTTTACGCACATGCATTATTCTCAATTTTCTCAGAACACGATGCTATTAAATTCATGAGCATTTTGTTTAAACTTATTATTGGCAATTCACGTGATAGTAAAAAATTGCCTTCAGTTTTTGTCCTTTTTTTGAAATCTTATATCTAATCTGTAATTTGCAGATCACATATCTTGTAACACAAACATCACAGAGGGCAACATACCCCAGCAGAATTCAGCAGGGCACACATTGCTTCAGCCTCCCCTTTGCTTTGTACGTATGGAATCCCAAGAATGTCTAGCAGTTCACAACACTGCAAGAAATTGACACATAAAGCTATGGTTTTTGGGGTCAAATTTGGGTCCATCATTCGGCCTCAATCTCAGAAAGTACATTTTTCTCACATCTGTCTAAAATTCACAATCTTTAATTTCCAAATTATTATTATTTTTTTTATGTTGTTGAAACATAGAGAATAATAGGTTAGTGTTGATTATAGATCAGGTTTATTGTGCCGAGCATAATTAACCTGAACTAAAATCAACACTTATATATTATTCTATTTATCCCACTTTTTATTCAGTAGACCTTTTTATTTAAACAAAATTAGTTTGACTAATTTCGCTGAATTTATGACGTCATTTTGTCGAAAAAATAAAGTCATTTGGTGCGGTGGTTTATGGCAAAAATATTAATCAACGGGCTTTAATCAACCAAATTCGCTTTTAAAGTGGGATAAAATCAGTTAATATATTTAACACCATTTTGTTGCACCTCAGCAAATATTATGTTACAAAAAACTTAGGCGTTCTTTTCATCATTAGCATTATATATAAAACAAATTTGGGGTGTGTGTGGAGGTGGGTGGATAAATATTTTTTGAGATTGGAAATAGGGCAAAAATCCGGCCCAAACTTTGACAAAACAAACAAACAACACCAATGGTATTTATGTAAAGTATGTATGCAAAGAAGACCAATGGGCCCCATTGACTTCCATAGACCGTTACAAGTTGTATTCATAGCTGCTCAATTCAAAATCACCTCTTTTAAGCACGCATTAAAGTTTCTACGGTTCTGGCTGCCAGCAGGCTTGGACCCTCCACCAGCCTTTCCCTGGCGGCCAGGGAATCTCGTCTGCTGCCTCTTCATCATTGTCTCCCATTTGATCTCGGGCGCTGACCCTTCAATGACGAACACCAGTCTAACCCCAAGCTGACTCAGGTGCACAATCCGGAAGAACAGATTTCTGTAATAAAAGATGTCCAATCAAGTCCACACAAAAAAGTCATGTTCTCAACCTCACTGCATGTGAATGAACCCTTTATTCCTCAGATATGCAATTGAGGCTTTTGTAGTCCCTTGGAATAATCAAACAGCAATTGTTTTTGCCCAATTGGTAAATGTACCGGTACCAGCCCAATTGGGAAAAATGTGCAAGAAAAACCCTGAAATTGGGAAAATTCGCATCTTGAAATGTTCATATTGGGAAATTGGTATATTTCATTTTTTGCTCCCAAATACTTTAAAATTGATAACTAAGTGTTGTCAAGTTGTCAATACTATATTTACTTACGTTCAAGTCATAGAGCTGCATATGGAAACTTACTAAATTATATTTGAATCAAGAGATGTGTTTGTCAGAAACACAATGCCCGTGTATTTCGTTGTTTATGAGGTCCCTTCGCGCCTGAGGCTGCATTATGTGAGGACCCGGAGTGTGTCCCAGCACTCCTACCTAATCAGATTTTAGACTTACTAAAGTTGGGACGTATTTTGAATGAGAGCTGCAATATCCAGCTATTTATTGTTAACTGAATTATTTTTAATTTTGAGGTGGTCTTGTGCTGTGGGGGGAAACCGAGTACCCGGAGGAAACCCCACCTGTCCGGTATGGTGACCACCAACCAAACTCACAAGCGCCAGTAACGGGAATCGAACCCGGGTCGCCTAGGTGAGAAGCAAGCGTGCCAACCACTGCGCTAGCCGGACAACAAACACAATGCCCCCTATTGCGCCGCTTTGAAATAATATTTCAATATATCATTTGGCAGATTTAGAATCTTCCTTTTAAAGGTTATTACTTCCCTTGGATTGTACTTTTTTACTTTTGACCTTGAAAAATGATTTTGACCTGACCTTTCACCACTCAAAATGAGCAGCTTCATGAGATACACATGCATGCCAAATATCAAGTTGCTATCTTCAATATTGCAAAAGTTATCGCAAAACTTTAACCAAGGTTAAAGTTTTGGGACAGAATGAAAGACAGACAGGTTTAAAGTTTAAGGACAGAATGACAGACAGACAGGCCAAAAACAATATGCCCCCGATCATTCGATCTGGGAGCATACAAATATAATAATAATATTTTTTTATTTTTTGGGGAAACCTTCAATTTAGGAATTTTTTTTACAGTAATTGGAAAATTTGTAGTTATTTCCTAATTGGGAAAGTGCAGATTTCCGGTACTTTATAAAGAAGGAAAATAATCGCTGTCAAATGAATTCAAAGACCTTTCTTGGTAGATTTAACTTGTGGGGCCTTAATTTCCAACTCTCTAAGATACTGGTAAGCTGCAAAAAGCAAAAAGAAAACAAACAGCCTGCAAGCTACTTGCAAGCTGATATGGTTTTGTGCTGGTTGCATATAGCCATTTTCACTTTATTTCTGAGCATGAAACAGTAAATAACTAAGAAGTGTACACTGGCAGGAAAATCACTTTAAGTAGACGAAGCAATAACATTAAAAGCTTGATGACATTGTATAAAAGCAACAGGTAAAACTTTCACTGATCTTATAATATACGTGCAAGTATTATGTAATAAGACATTTTATGTAGGGGGGGGGGGGGGGGGGGGGGGGAATTCCAGACAATTGTTAACTTTCAAAATTACCTCAGAAAGGGCTTGCTGACAATGCCCTGCATCTGCTTCACACACTGAGTTTCGCACACCCATATTGAAAGGTCAACTGCCAGTGTTTGACCTCTCAAAGCAGTTAGCGGCTTATGCTCAGCCACTGGGGCCAGAATTTGCCAAAGTTGTGTAACTCCCATCTTCTTGCAAGAAGTTCTTTAGTCAGATGTCAGGGACATCAATAAGTAATTTTTTCTTCTCAATCATCTGAAAAAAATATAGTTGTTATAATAAGGTACTGGACAAGAGAATTTTCTTTCCAGGACAGGTAAGCAGTTGCCGATTAGCTAGGATAACAACAGATTTTAAAGTGAGATTATACGATTTTGTCAAATATTTATTAATTTATTTAAAATGTGTAAAAAAACTTATTAAACATTTACTTCAATATAAATAAAAATAAAACTTAAGATGAACATGTGTCGGAAAATGCTCAATAAGCCAGATATTTAATTCTGAAATCGAAAATGTCTGTACAGTCGAATTCGTCAGCAATTAAATCATGCATGTACGATGTGAATCTAAATTAAGTTTAACGATTCATTTTAAATTCCTGCAACGATATCTATTCATACGACACACGAACACTAACTAAAAAGACTTCGGTTATTGTATGAAAATATGTACGAAATATCTTCAACACAATCGGCTCAGGGCGCTAATTTGTCTTTGCTGCTGTATTTTATGAAATTTGTCTTCAATGTTTATTTTTTTCTTGCCTATTTTGTGTTATTTTATCAATTTATTACAATTTAACACATATAAAAACTTGTATAGTCTCGCTTTAATGCCAAGTAATAAACATATGATAAAAGATCTGTGATGTAAATTCATGCTAATTCTTCTGTGTTATACTTTTCATTTGCAGAAGTGCCAGGTCCAAACAGTTAAAAATTGCATTTACTTATCAATTAAAAATAAATAAAGAAATGGCAAAACCAAAACTGCTCACTTGAAACAATATCATTTTGTAGCCGTGTAGTGTTTAATTTGACTTCCCCTTGACCAAAGATATGTTACTTTGAACATTTACAGAAACCGGCAGAAAGACTGATAGTCAGACAAAGGGACTGACCAACAAGCAGACAGCACAATTACTTGTGAATCGAAGCACAAGGACATTAAAAAAATATCATTTTTTAATACAAAAAAATTACTGAAACAACAGTGTTGTTTTTTGTTCAAATGTTGGGCCTGTAGAGAAACCCATTCAATTTCACAATGGAAAAAAGTTTACATTTCTCCAAAATGGGACCTAGAAATTCCTGATTGAAGGTTTCGAAAAATACTTTACATTATTTACATGCTCTATTTTATTTAGTTCACCTTCACCTCTCTTTCTTTAATTTCAACCTTAGTAATTGCAATATTAAATTCACATTTGTTCTTAATTTTAAAGCATTTGTAAGCCAAAAAACAATGACTTATTTCCAAATATTAGCAAAACAACAAGATTTTTTTTCCAACATTAAAAACTTAGCAATTTAAATCCAGTTCATACACAACTTCATTATCAATATAACTAACAATCTTGTTTCAATGCTAAATAAATGAAAAATACAACAAAAGTATCCTGTTAACATACAAAAAATTGTAAATGCATAACAAATAGTGCATTGTAGCCTTACATATAACCTTTAAAAGAATAAACTGCAAAGAATACAAAATAAGAAGTCTTAAAATAAGGTAAAAGCATCAAAACGCACACTAAACTCTAAGATATCAATACAAAACATAATTCTTTATTTTAAATAGCCAGCAACAGCTTGTGATACCTCATTTCAAGAATAGATAACACACTGCGATCCATCTATTTTCAGACATAAAGGGAGCCTACTCGTGCTCGCTCGTGCATTCATTGAAAGCAACCAATTTATTTGCTGATAAATTTAAACATCTCCCAAAGCATAACACTTAAAACACGTGCATTAATAATGGTTAGTGTAACGTTTTTACAATATTTGAAATATATTATATAAGAAAAGTTGACAATAATACCACGTGATACAAACAGTTCATTAGTTGCGCCATTTTCCATTGATGCGCGCCAGATTTTGAACGGTAAATTTCGGCGAATTTTTATGGCTATATGACAACATGCCACTCTTAGCGAAGCGAATATTTAATTGTTCGAAGCCTTTGGATGACATTAAACCAGATGAAAAGGTATATACCATTCCATATACCAAAGAAAACTTCCGTTCTCAACAGTATCCTTTTGTTCTGTTTTCATCTAAAATCCAAAATGGCGGCGCCCATGGTTAACGAATGTTTACAACGTTAAAACATGCAAACTCCGTAATAAATAGGGATATGCGCCTAGTTCCTCAGTAATAAATTGTTAAATATGTTGTTCGTCAAGCATTTGTTGATTTTAGTGTAAGAACATTCGAAGTTTCATTCATGAATGTTCGTTGCAAGTCGAGTTTTTAGGAAAGCGATAACAGCCATAAATAGCTAATAGAACATACTAAAGACAAATTTTATATAACATCATCAATGAATTGTTAATTTTTTATGATTATATAATTGTGTGACTCATTTCAATTTGATAAACGACATTGTAAATGTTGATAGAAACTGTATTACATGGCAGCCATCTTTGTGACTGCTTTTGCTTTTGCCACATCAACTTGATCAAGGATGTCATCAATTCACCATCATGTACTATTCTTTGGTTAACAAATTTGGTTCCAAAGCTTAATTTAATCAAAATGGTGAATATTAATAAAAATTTGGAATACAGATCACATTGTTATTTAGTCCAATTGATGTGGGTATGCTTAAGCTATTATGTGGGACATATTGAGGTCAAAGGTCAAATGCTTCATTTTCTGTATTTACACAAAAGAGAGACCATCTTTTTGTTGCATGTATTTCATCGAAGCTACTCTTTAATATTTCTTGAATTTGTTTTGTTAATTTTATCTAAAAAATTGCTGTTTAGACAGAAACCAATGACTCCAACTTCTCCCGTTGTATTGTATAATATAATTACTCTGTCTGTGCATAAGATATGACACAGTTTTATTAAATAATACTATTTATTTGTTTGTTCTGCAATAGACATGGTCAAGTAACTTTCAACTACCAATTGTGTTGGTAAATACAATAACATTTTGGGACAAAATTGACAATTGGAATTATTTAATTTCCTTGATTTTCTTAGAAATTAGAAAACATGGAAAAACTGTTGATCTGTTGTTGGCATTCTTTTTTTTTTTGCTAATCATCTGAATGCCAGACAAAGTTGTCAACTCAAAATTTATTAACAATCAAGTGAGTGCGAAGTTTAGATCTTCCAGATGAATGTAGATACACTGCCTTAACCATCACTACAGTGAATATGAAAAGCGCATGCAATTGTACAAGAAGAGAATCTGGACTTGCCAAAGCACAGGTCACGTTAACCTGACACACGAAGAGGCCTGGAAATCAGAAAAGGCAGTCATGAAAACATTAAAGGAACAATTCCCTCCATGTTATGACAAACCAGTGTTAGAACTTGTTCACCACTGTAAGTGTTTACTTGTCGCAATGTAATTTTTATATATTATAATATTATAAATAACAGTATAGCAACTGATTTTAAGTGCATGTTTAACTGCTTTCTAAAATCTATATTATAAAGTACTAGGGAATTAAACTGCTGTATGATAAACTCAATACACCAATTATTGAGTTTATTTTAAAAGTTTGACATATTTTTGGGGGAATTTTGGCCAGATTTTGGGAAAAAATGTTAATTTTTTCCATTGGGAAACGGCCTTTTTATGCCACCCGAAGGAGGGCATATCGTGATAAGACTGTCTGTCCGTCTATCCGTCACACTTTGCGTTGAGGTTTCGAAAAATGCTCATAACTTCTATGTCGCTTCAGAAAGCAATTTCATATTTGGCATGCATGTGTATATGGACAAGGCCTTTCCATACGCACACAAATTTTGACCCCTGTGACCTTGACCTTAAACTTAGGGTCCGCGTTTAGGTTTTGAAATCTGCGTTTGTTTCGAAAAAAGCTCATAACTTCTATCAAGCGTTTATATGGGGCATAAGTCATCCTATGGTGACAGCTCTTGTTTACTTTTTATGCCCCCCTTCGAAGAAGAGGGGGTATATTGTTATGCACATGTCGGTCGGTTGGTCGGTCAGTCGGTCCTTCCACCAGATGGATTCCGGATGATAACTCAAGAACACTAAGGCCTAGGATCATGAAACTTCATTAGTAGATTGATCATGACTGGCAGATGACCCCTATTGATTTTCTGGTCACTAGGTCAAAGGTCAAGGTCACAGTGACTCAAAATAGTAAAATGTTTTCCGGATGATAACTCAAGAATGCTTACGCCTAGGATCATGAAACTTCATAGGTACATTGATCATGTCTGGCAGATGACCTCTATTGATTTTCAGGTCACTAGGTCAAAGGTTAAGGTCATAGTGACAAAAACGTATTCACACAATGGCTGCCACTACAACTGACAGCCCATATGGGGGGCATGCATGTTTTACAAACAGCCCTTGTTACAATTGGGAAACAGCCTGTAAGAGGCTGTAATTTTGTGCAAAAAAACCTCACTGGTTACATAAAATTTCATCATGGTTGCATTGTTTCCACTGCTTTTTAATATCAGGGTTTTTTTTTTAGAAAAAGGGGAAGACGCTGGACGCTGAGTAAAAGGGGAAAAATGAGTGCGAAAGAGACATATTTGGGGAAAAAATAAAAACTGTTCATTTCAATGTCTATTACTCGCCTACAGACTTCAGGTTTTATTTTTTTAGAAAAAGAGGCATGTCTCTGACCTTTTTGTTCTTAAACACATGAACAAGTATGATATTAAAGTCAAAGTCCTAAATAAAGTTGCAGGGGTAGATCCAATAATGGGAAATGTTTTCAACTGGGGCCGGGTAACGATGTTAATAATGTGATTTCAATTTCATGATGAATGGGTTGACGATCTAGATCGGCTACAGTATTGGAAGGGAAAGGTGCGGCAGCTGCAGATTGCCTACTTTCACTTTCACAATAATCCGACAGTATTAATCGATGTTGATTACATGTACCTCCAAATCCTGCTGGGTTTCAACGTTTTTTGATGATTCATTCTTAAAAAATGCGTCAACGCAATTAATATTTTCCGAGTCCGAACGTTTTATTTTGTTCGTGTATGAACGCAAATTGTGAGACTTTTTTCTGTTTTAACGTTTATATCTTGGCTTTCACATAACCTGGATGAAAATTCCACTGGTTTCCGGTAATTAATTGACGAAACACCCCTCTCGCGCAAGACCGGAATCCAGTAAAATAGTCACATGATTAATACGATTAATTGCCCGGTTTCCATGACGTAATTTAAGAGCTATATATAGAATCACTGGGATTCCCAGATTTGAGTGTTCGTAGGGAGAGAGAGAGAGCGTGATCGTTGTTCATGGTACAAATTGGATAAGTGTCGACTTCCCAAAAGAAAAAAACAACATTTCTTTGAGGGTAAAATATTATATTTGGTGAAAAATTATATTTTTGGAGGGGAAATGGTAGTTTTAGGGGAAAAATTCTGGTAGGGGAAGACGCCGAATATTGGCGTCACTTTCTTAGTAAAAAAACCCCCTGAATATTGAAGTCTCTAATAATATGAATATGATATTCATGCAAGAACATATTGAAATAATGATTTTGTCATATGTTCTTGAATGATTGTTTTTAATCAGCGCTTCCGCTAGCTTTTAAAAGTTGAAAGTCCTGACTTCCAAGCCTTAAATTTTGGACGTCCAAGACATACATTTTGTACTCCCACTTTTATTTCAGAATTTTAATATACGTACATGTTCAAACTCTATCCATTACTTGATAATCCAGTATCATTACGATTTCTATTTTCAAAACCAAAATACGGCCAATATTGACGTCTTCAAACATCTGCCATTTTACGCAAGTGCATATACAAATTGAATTGTGGGATAGGGGAATTCCAATTGAACATGCGTTCACGTGACGCGATTTGAGAGCATAGAGCACTGTTAAATTTAGTAATGAAATGTGTTAAATGAATTATTTGTTTACTTTATTCATTGTAGTACATGTTTTGCCATATTGTTTTACCCCTGAAAAGTAATATATGCAGCGTATAAAACTATAAATGAGGATGTCTTAAGTTAACCCTTTTTCACTTAAAGTGAAAATGGCTATGTGCAAACAGCATAAAACCAGAATAGCCAGATAGTAACTCGCAGTCTGTTAAGGTTTTATGCTGTTTGGTGCTCATTAGGGCCCAAAAAAATAGGTCTGTTTCTGGTCTCCTTGGGAGAAAAAAAAAAGAGGCTAGGTAGGGATTTTTGTTTTCTTTCAGGTACTAGAAGTGAAGGCTTCTTAAGCTAAAAATAAGAAATACATGTATATATATGTTTTGTTTGCATGATATTACATCTTAAATGAACTAAAATGAGCGGTTTTTTTTTGCGACCCCAATAAAAAGTTGAGGGTCAGCGCCGATTCGGGAGACATGGTCGGGAGACCCGAAACGGACCTTTTTTTTTGGCCTAGTATAGAAAGGTTGGAAATAAAGCCTTTAAAACTTGAATTTAGTAAGAAAGGTATTTAGTTGAATGTAACTTTCTAATGTACTATAAATGCATCAAAATACGTATCTAAGTGGTAAAGGGTTAACAGTGTATCTCAGTATTAGACAATTTTTGGTTGTATTTTGTTTTAGAACATTTGCAATTAATACATGACTAAACTATTGTTTCAGCAACCAAGGCTTTAGAAACTATTGTAGATGAAGCATGGTTGATGTTACAGCAAGTTTTTGTGGTTGATGAAAAGGTTTTGCTGAAAGTAAAATCTGGAGGGAAGTCGTAAGTTGTTTTTTTTATGACCGTTTTGTGCCTCACTGATTGGCAAATGTTTTCTCGACATAAATACAACACCATATTTTATTCTTTATGAAGTGTTCTCTAATGTTGGAGTAGATGAGTCAACAAAATAAACCTTTCCTTAGTTATCTGATTAATCAGGTTAAGTGCACTTATGTATTCATCCGACAACTACCCTAAGGAATGTTTTTATCTCCATTTTTGGAATGGGGCCAGGTTCCTTTGGATTGGAAAAATTCGCTGCATTTTGTCTAATATTGGGAAAATTAGTGTTGATGTTTTGAAATGCTTAAAAATTTTAAATTAATGTTTTCAGTCTTATATATAATATTTTACTAAGGTTGAACTCCTTTAGCTGGAAGGGGGATGAACATAATGTTGAGTCTCGGTACCATCTCAATTGGTAAAAGATAGCTCAAAACCCCCTGGAATTGTGAAATTTTGAGTTTGGAAAATGTTCTGATTGCTAATTATAGATCTTTTTAATTGCTTGGTATAAATTAAATAAACCAAATCAAATATTCATTTGGATGCATTTTGGCTTGAAATCATGAATGTTTCAGTGCTCTTTTTATTCACTTGCAGATAATGCACTGTAGGGATGAAATTGCAGAAATTTTCCTTCCTTATGAGTAATTTTCAGACAGCCTTTTATAATTTGTAGTTTTCCTCAATAGAGAAAGTACCTTTTACCAAAGACATATAAAATACATGTATTTTATAGGTTTTTGCTTTTACGGGTAGTTTATAAAGAATACAAAAAATTGCGGATTTTTTTTCTGATTTACAATTTCCAAAAGCCACATGCAGTAAAGTATAAAGCACACAAATCACAGACTTATTCATTGTTATGCTATGTATGTGTGCCACCATGCTCAGAATTTGTCTTAAATGTTTATCTATTTTGCAGTATGAAAGCTGTTATTGTAAAAGTTGACCCAGCAGGATATGCTGTAAGTGTTCTAGTTTTGTAGTTGCTTAAAATTTCAGGGTTCATGCTGCCATTTGCAATTGTCGCCAAATTCAATGTTTTAGAAATCTTTCAATTCGCAAAACAAGTGACCATTCAGGCTTTTTCCGCCCTATGCCACGGGTCCGAAATTCGGCCCCATTCCCAATGCAAATCTGGTTGTTTTTTTTCCCAATTGAAAAAAAAAAATCCCAATTCCAAAAAAAAAAAAAAAAAAAATTTTTTTTTTTTTTTTTTTTACCCTTTAAATATATAAGTTGACCTGATCTGGTGTAGAAAATAGAAAGTATTGCATAATTAAATTATCTGTTGCCTTGAATTTGTTTTAAGAAATGTAAAATATGTTAATGATTATTTAAGACTTTCCTTATTTTCCTCAAAATCCGGCGCTTCCCGCGATTTTTTTCACCTCAAAAAGGCCAAGCCTTTTCCCCAAATTCAGATTAAAAAACCTGCACTAATCACACATGTTCATAATATTTTGTAAAATTTTAATAATAAGTTATCAAAATAGTCGTTATTTACCAGTTAACGGCTTCTTTGAAATATAAGAAACACTGTTTTAAATAATTTACATGCGATAATTTTTCCCAATTGAGCCAATTTTGCGATTAATTTTTTTCCCAAAATGGGGGTTTTCGCGACGCGAAATTCCCAAAATTCCAGTGTGGCGTTTTCCCAAAATGGAGCGGAAAAAGCCTGCCATTTGAAATCAATTAGATTTGGAGAATGGCTGGTCAATACATGTCGTGTAAAGTTGGGCATTGAAATGGACAGTTGGGAGCCATTAGACTTCTTTAAATTGCACCATGTAACTACAGGCTTTTTCCGCTCAATTTTGGGAAAACGCCACACTGGAATTTTGGGAATTTCGCGTCGTGAAAACCCCCATTTTGGGAAAAAAATTATTTGCAAAATTGGCTCAATTGGGAAAAATTATGGCATGTAAATAGTGTTTCTTATATTTCAAAGAAGCCGTTAACTGGTAAATAACGACTATTTTGATAACTTATTATTAAAATTTTACAAAGTATAATGAACATGTGAGATAACTGCAGGTTTTTTAATCTGAATTTGGGGAAAAGGCCTGGCCTTTTTTGAGGTGAAAAAAATCGTGCGAAGCGCCGGATTTTGAGGAAAATAAGGAAAGTCTTAAATAATAATAACATATTTTACAGTCTTTAAAACAAATTCAAGGCAACAGATTCTTAAATTATGCAACACTTTCTATTTTCTACACCGGATCAGGTTAACTTATATATTTTAAGGTAAAAAAAAAAAAAAAAATATTTTTTTTTTTTTTTTTTGGAATTTGGAATTTTTTTTTTCAATTGGGAAAAAAACTACCAGATTTGCATTGGGAATGGGGCCGAATTTCGGACCCGTGGCATGGGGCGGAAAAAGCCTGAACTATGTTTCTGCAGTTACTCTGTGGCCCATATTGCATGCAGCCAGTGAATGTTTATAGTGTCATGACCACTAACTTTGTGTGTGACAATATATACCATGTGAATTTCTGCGATGATATCTGAACATTTACATGCAAAGGCGAGATTGACTACGGGCAGCTGATAAGAACTACGTCATGCTGCCGAAAACCAGTCTCGAAATTGCTTGTAAATGATTGGATAACTGTTGCAGGAAATTCCCATGGAATATATTGTGACACAATAAATAAAAACAAGCATTTTGTATCTCATTAAATCTATGTTACCTCACCATATATAGCATTGACATTTTAGCTATTGCTATATGGTAACCTGATTTTGTATGGGCTAACTTTATTTTTACAAAATATTTATTGATTTTGATTATTTATGTGGCTTTAAAGAATTTATTATTTTTATTTCCATATATTTATAAAATTTATATAAATGTCTGTGTGCCATACAAAATTGATAAAGCTGTGATTTTCAAGGCTTTTGTTACGGATTGTAATTTAAAGTGTCCTGTGTTTTGAACTTGCATATTAACTAGTCCAAAGGCTTATTCGTATGATATCATAAAATAATATAATTTTGTTGTCTGGCTTACTTGCACAGGGCAACCCTACAGTTAATTGCAATTCACCATCAAGTGACAAAGAAAATACAGACTCTAATTCATCACCAAAGAAATGGATACCACCTAAGGTAATTATTTTGAATTACCTCATAACCTTACAATCATGGATCATATTTTTTTGGTTTTGTCGGTCCTAGACCGATTGGGGTCATGAAAGACCGATTGAAAATCCCAAACAGTCGGTCCGATTCTGTTTGCTATTAAAATTCCAATGTCATGAAATCGATTACACAGTGTACATGCTAACACACCCTAATGACATTCTTATCTCGATAAGGTGTGATAAACCATTCGCTGCAGTCTCTAAACCGGTCAGGACAGGTTTATTGCATGTCGGACCAAGAATAAAAAACTTGTGAACAGCAGATTAAAGACGCATCCGAAAAGACGCGTCTGAATGCACGCGCTGTATCTAAACAAAACATGCCGATACATTTTCCACCAGCGTAATAATCCGGTAATATAATTAAGAATGAAAGTCGCGGATCTCGACAGAACAGCCGAAAGTTATTTTTATGGGCGGAACTTCACATAAAATAGTACACAAGAAAAATAATATACATTGAATAAATCTTTAGTAAAACTGTGTTAGAATCGAAATAATTCGTGTACTTTATACTTTGTTATTGAATAACTCATGACCGGAAAATTAGATGCGTGGTTTCAAATGCTTCGCTCTCGTGATTAAATCCCTACGCATCTAAACTATCGGACGTGGGTTATTTGACAACAAATTATTTCTTAATTATTTGGTTTGTAGCCAACCTACGCACAGACATTTGTTTGGTTCAGTGCATGTTTGTAAGATATTATCGGGTCGACAACAATTTAAAACATCGGTATAGACTTACACAGATTAATAATATTGACAATGATAAAAAAAGTCTGATAAAACAGCACACGAAACAACAATGAAATACCAAATGATAAAACCAGTTGAGAAAACTCGTTCCGTTTTAAAAAAATGCCTAAGGGAATTTTACTTGTACATGTATTATACCACCTTGGCAAAATCAATGGTATATATTATAACGTAATTTGTCATGATTTCGGATACACATTTTCGGATACTTTTCCCCATTTATATCCGGACTGATTGATGTTGCGGGAAAATATGATCACTGCTTACAATAATTCTAGCAGCTATAAATTTAAGTTAAATTACAGATGTTTAATGCAAAACATAACTGTAAAACAATTTCATTACATGTGTGCAGAGTTTTATGTCCCCCCACCACTATAGTGGGGGACATTTTGTATTTGCCCTGTCTGTTGGTTTGTGTGTTAGTTTGTTTGTTTGGGCCAACTTTCACATTTGCAATAACTTTTGCAATATTGAAGATAGCAACTTGATATTTGGCATGCATGTGTATCTCGTGGAGCTGCACATTTTGAGTGGTGAAATGTCAAGGTCAAAGGTCAAATATATAGCTTCAAAGCGGTGCAAAAGGGGACATAGTGTTTTTGACAAACACTTCTCTTGTTTTGCTCATAAAAGGTTAATACCACTGCAATACTGTTTAATGCACCAAAAAAACATTGTGACACTTGCACAGAATATTTTTCCTAAGGATATGGCTGCATTCTAAAATGGTCTTTGAAACATTTTGAAAGCTGATCCAAACAGCTCTGCTCCTTTGAGGACCTAATTTTTAAGTCTGATGTTCATGAAACTTGGTCAGAACCTTCTTTTATACACTAAAATGGGAAATTGGAAATGTTAAATTTGGTAAATTTAGGAACAAATATTCTTTTTAGCATGTTTTAAGAAGAAAACATAATTGTCATTCTAAATTTGTTGTCCTTACTGCATTTGTACACCTTTATTTCTTAAGTACCATTGAACCTATTTTTCAGTTACTTCCATATAAGTACAGTATACGGTTCGAAAGTGAAGACAGTGTGATACATTCTGTACCAGCAGAAGACCTCAGGTAAATGGGAAACCAATATCTAGCTTTGTCTAAGATTCAAATGTAATATAACTTCAACAATGTTTGTTTTTTACTGCTTCAATTTGAAGCAGTTAGCATCCCAAAGTGATATTTCTTCATAAAAAGTCAGAAAGCTGTATGAGATAAGTAAAACAATTTTTTTTCCCCTGCAGAGGTGGAGGGATATAGAATAGGCGTTGACAGTTCGTTTGTCACAAAACTTAGGGCTATATCTCAGAATTAATTAAGATATCAACATAAAACTTGATAGGTGTGTAGATATTGATGAGAAAAATTGCCATGCACAAGAAGCATAACCTTACACTGTATTTAATAAGCAGGATTTTTTAATCTGGCCTTTTTTGAGGGGAAAAAAATCGTGCGAAAGACCGGATTTGGGGGAAAATAATGAAAGTCTTAAATAATCAATTTAACACATTTGACTGTTTTTAAAACAAATTCAAGACAACAGATTATTTAAACATGCAATATTTCTCTATTTTCTAGACTGGATCAGTTTAGCTTATGTAATTAAAGGTTAAACAAAAATAAACAAATTTGGTAACGGGGGGGTGGGGGGATTAACTCTATAGGAAAATCCGAGGGGAAAGGGCGGGTCACAAAGATAGAAAAAAAACCTGATAAGAGTTGTTGCCCTTTTTTTTTTTTTTTTGGATAACTTTTCAGGGCTATGTCTCACATGCCATGCAAGACTTGAACATGAAACTTTATGGCTGTACTGATATTAATGAGGGAAGTGTCATGCTTGAGAAAATAATTTTTTTTGTATTATGGAACTTTTCAGGTCAATATTTCAGATACAATACAACATTTCAAAATGAAATGTCATAGGTGTGTAGAAATCAATAAGGAGAATTTCAATGCATAAAAACAATTACCCTACAAATAATTATTGTATATTATTATACCGTATATCAAGGGATATGCACCCATCCATTAACAAAATTTATTTTGTGGGGGATATCAATTCAACGAATTTGCTTGTTTCATTGGAAAATTAAGATGTTAAAAATTGCATGTGTCCATGTACATTATATTCTAATGAAGGATCATTTTTGGGAAGATCTTTGGATGTAAGTTGTATTATGATGACATTAACAATTGTACCCATATTTTTATTAACCAGGTTTTCCGAAGGAAAAAACTGGTTATTAGATTGGCGAATGCGGGCGGGCTGGCTGGCTGGCGGGCTGGCGGAATAAGCTTGTCCGGGCCATAACTATGTCGTTCATTGTCAGATTTTAAAATCATTTGGCACATTTGTTCACCATCATTGGACGGTGTGTCGCGCGAAATAATTACGTCGATATCTCCAAGGTCAAGGTCACACTTTGAGTTCAAAGGTCAAAAATGGCCATAAATGAGCTTGTCCTGGCCATAACTATGTCATTCATTGTGAGATTTTAAAATCATTTGGCACATTTGTTCACCATCATGGGACGGTGTGTCCCACGAAAGAATCACGTCAATATCTCCAATGTCAAGGTCGCCACGACTAAAAATAGATTTAAAAAAAAAAAAAAACTTACAAAGGGGGTTAATTTTTTTTGGTCATTTCAAAAGTTCAGTTTGAGTTTTCTCCCTTTATCAGATTTTTTTTTCACAATGAAAACCTGGTTTTGTGACAATTTTGTCCCTTGTCTTAATTGTCCCCTACCGGTTTCACTGGAGGGGACTTATGGTTTGCACTCTGTGTGTCTGTCAGTGCGTCACACTTTTCTGGATCCTGCGATAACTTTAAAAGTTCTAAATATTTTTTCATGAAACTTGAAAAATGGATAGGTGGCAATATGAACATTATGCACGTCATTTCATTTTGTTCCGTCAAAAATTCTGGTTGCTATGGCAACAACAAAAATAAAAATTCTGACAATGGTGGAGCAGGTAGGGGACATATATTGCTTGGCAATAGTCTTGTTAATATGAATATGTTCTTAAAGTAAAGTTCTTTGAACATTAATTGTTCTTTGAACATACTTGATATTAATTTAAAAAAAAGATGCAGTGTTTTTTTTCACCGTTTTGGGAATGGGGCCAGGTCCCTTCGGATTGGGAAAGATGATTAGCCTGTTCAGTGAGCCTGTACAGTCTGAACAGGCTAATATGAGTCAACAGTTGATGGCATGCATGAAACCTGTTTTCTCAAAGTGATTATCCTCTGTGTGCCTAATTTCGATCAGGTGCCTAAGTTCGATCAGTTTTTTATGATGTGTTTTTGAATACCAGCACTTACATCACGCGCCAGCCTTCCTGCGAAAACTCATAACAGAAGTCGCAATTCCGTCAACCTCGCGTAAAAATGCGGTTTAAACAGGTCTTTATGAATAACAAAGCTTAAATTATGTCAATTATCGATACCTCATTTTTCATGCATTTATTGCACTTATATTCTTTAAATCACCATTAAATTCATAAAACATCCATCAAAATACTCTTTTCTAAATTGCCAGGGACGCTTCAGTATTCAGGGGAGGTAAGACAATTCTCCGTAAATAACTGCTTTGTTTTCCTGTGGCTCATAAGGGGGCATTCATAAAATAGAGAGACGCATTACATTTTAAGATAATAGACGTCCAATTAAGACGTTTATTGTTAAATTTAAGCTCTTTACTGCAGCGCAATTGCCACAAAAAACTGGCTTTAAGAAGGGGTGAGACATTCCTATGTCCACATTGTGTTTAGGAAAAATATCGAATCGTATTATAATGTAAATATGTTTGGTAATTTTACAAATGTGCGTTTATGAGAGTATAATGTTCTTTTCTGTTACCTTCTTAATTGTTAGTTGTTGTTAATTTTAATTAATATTTAAGACGCACATTACAATAATCATCAAAATATATGAATAACCTTTCTTTTCTAAAAAAACATCATTAGAATGTCTCGCTCCTAGCTTAAGTATTGGTTTGAGCAAATAACTATTTATAAACCCCATGTGAGCCCCCATTTGTGACGTAATGAAGACAGCTGGTCAAACTTAGGAGTGCTTCTCAGTGATGTATATCATGTGGTGTAATAGATAGTTTTTAACCATTGACAACCGTTTTGTTTGTTTATATTTCATTTATTTGGCAGATTTGGATACAATTTTGAATACTCTGTCTAAATACCATAGCAAGTTTTCAGTAATCGTTGTTGATGTCGAGAATGCGCAGAGACAAAGTTTAACGTGATCGAACTTAGGCACACAGAGCATACTCTAATGTGTAGAATAAATTTGCACTGTTGTGACTTGCAAATCTTTCAGCCGGGGTGACAAACCACCGTCCAAAGAGATTCTGCGCCTTTTTATCAGAACATACTCAGTACGGGGTGGGCAGGCCAACAGCCCTTGGGTTGTGGATGACATACATGTGAAAAGGCTCGGTCTCCACAGCAAGTTTGAAAGCTTTCTGCTCTCTCCAATTAAGGTCAGTGCTATTACCAGTTAATTTGTCTAAATTGACAATGCGGGTGATTAACTGTCAAATATTTTACCAGGAGTATTTTCTTGTTTAATATTGTTATGCCTCCAAAGGAAGGCTTATAGAAGGCACATTGTCTGTCTTTGGGTATGTATGTGCGGTCTTATCATTCAGTTTTGTTTCTGCTCTGTAGCTTATATATCCCTTGGATTATTATTCCCATGCCCAGAGTATGATGTAAAAATCCCATTCAATGATTGGTCAAGGTGATAATAAATGAATGATTTTGTACACTCTAACTTTTATATTCCTGGGAAGATTTAGCCATACACTGATATGAAATTGATATGATTATTGTCATTTAATCGACTTGTTTATGATAGAATATTTTTTAATGTGTCTATTCCATACCAAGATTTTACCTGGGTTGAGAATGGAACAGATCCATACATTTTCTAATATATGCCCTGAACCATTTTTTGCCAAAGGACAAAAACTCTATTCTAATTGATGCTTTTATTTGCATAAACAGTTAATGCAAATATATGCTTGGGTTAATTTTTTACTGAAATATTTATATAATGAGATACACTGTCAAATTATTGTTATTTTCTTATAGTGGTATCAATGAAATAAATGACCCCCCCCCCCCCCACTATAAAAATCTAAGCACCCCTGGCTAGACCGTATATATGTATGTTCACAAACAATTGTTTCACTATGAACTCAAGAAAATACTTTTAAATAGCTTTAAAATAATAGCAGTTATAAAAATACCTATGTATCAAATTTATATTATAGTGGCGACCAGATGAAATCGCCAAGAAGATCGAAGAAGAATGCAAAAATAATCGTTCCCCAAGTAAAAATTCTCCACGTTTAAAAACAAAAATAGATGATAAAGAGGAAAAACTTAAAGAAAAAGCAAAGAAAACTATATCCAAAATTGAAAAGAAAAGTCTGAAAGCTTTGCAGCTTAAAGAAAAATCTAGTCCTAGTAAAAAAAACATTGTAACATTAGACTCTTCGGAAGACTCATCAGATTCCGATATCGAAAATGGTAAGAAAAAGGATGTCGTGGAACTTTCAGATTCGGATTCTGACACACCTCTTGCTGTGGTTAAGAAACAATTGACACCGAAAAAGAGTGCCAATGGTTCGGATAAAGAGTCTAAAAGTGACCAAAAGAAGAAACTGTCTTCTTCAGTGTCTCTGGCAGAAATTCAGAAGGAACTTAAAAAACAGAAGAAAAGTGGGAAAAAAGAACTGACATTAGCTGAAATTAAGCAAAAACTTGCAAAGAAGAAAGTTAAGTCATTAAAAAGTGGAAAAGAAACTAAAAAATCCAAAAAAGGACTCGATCCAAAACAGTTAACTTTGTTTCAAATGTCGGCGAAGAAAAAAGGTCTGAAAACTCCAGAAAAGCATAAAAGTGAAAACTCTGTGAAGAAGAGTCCCCTTAAAGAACAGAGAACCCCTGATGCTAAGAAAACATTGATGACTCCACCAAAAACACCAATTATTGTGCAGAAGTATGTTTACTTCAATATTTGTTACAGTTGGCACTTTTTTATTTCATTCAAAAAGGCAATGGTTTATTTTGATTTGCATATAAATTCTCAATCCTTCCTAAAATTATACTTTATTGCTAGCCAGAAGTTCCTATAGTCATGCAATCCTGTCCATCCGAAATAAAGTTGATCCTCCGATTTTTCGGATGATAATGTGGAAAATCCGGAAATGATGCTTATATTGCAGGACCTCGTTTTCGGTAATAAAAATATGGCGAAATTTGGAATTCCATAAGCTATAAGTAATACTTTAAAATTGATAACTAAATATTGTCAAGTTGTAAATATTATATTTTCTGCTTAGGGAAATAAACTAAATATTGCAATCTATAAAAAAAATATGGGAAAGTGCCGTTTTTTGGTACTTAACAAAGAAGCAAAAAAAAAAACTGCTGAGAATTAACTTATCATTTAAGAGCTGCAGACTTTTAAAGCTCTCCATTAGATGTAAAAGCAAACAAAAAAGCGTAAATTTTTCCAAACAAAATAAACAACACATGGGATCATTCATTCCCATTATACTTTAAAAATAACTATATACCCACCCCTACCCCAACACAAAAACATACCTTGCTTCAGAAGACTGGCCTTCAAGCAGGCAGTCATAAAAATGAATCCACATTAACTATGCTTTAACACACCATTTTGGAAATATGACCTCAGTGTGTTTTCACCATTTTGGGAATGGGCCAAGGTCCTGTTGGATTTCGAAATATCTCATTGTTTTTACTAAAATTGGGAATAATTGTTGTAGTTTTTTGGCTTACAAATGTTTTAAAGCCTCTATAACGCTCAAAATCAACGAAAATTTCATTACGTATTTGTAAAATAAAGTTAACACCTAAACAATCAAGTGTTCCTTATAGCAATAGCCACAATTTCAACACTAGATGTGGTATGGTTACATAGATTTCTGTAGATACAAAATGCTCGTTTTTATGCTCCCCCCCAAAAAAATTTGGGGGAGCATATAGTCGCCGCTTCGTCTGTCAGACCGTGTGTCCTTGCATCCATGCACAATTTTTGTCCGAGCTTTTTCTCAGCAATAAATGACCGGAATTCAATTAAACTTTATGGGAAGTTTCACTACCAAGAGGAGATGTGCATATTATCAGCCGGTTCTGCATATTATCAGCCGGTTCTGGTCGGATGATTTTTCACAGAGTTACAATGTATGGCCCTTTGAAATTTTCCATTAACTGTACATATAGTGCAATTCTTGTCCGGGCTATTTCTCAGCAACTAATGACCAGAATTCAATGAAACTTTATGGGAAGCTTCACTACCAAAAGGAGATGTGCATAATATCAGCCAGTTCTGGTCAGATGATTTTTCACAGAGTTATGTCCCTTTGAAATTTTCCATTAACTGTACATATAGTGCAATTCTTGTCCAGGCTATTTCTCAGCAACTAATTACTGGAATTCAATGAAACTTTATGGGAAGCTTCACTACCAAGGGGAGATGTGCATATGATCAGCCGGTTCTCGTCGGATGATTTTTCACAGAGTTATAGCCCTTTGAAATGTTCCATTGTACATATAGTGCAATTCTTGTCCGAGCTATTTCTCAGCAACTTATTACGGGAACGCAATGAAACTTTATGGGAAGCTTCACTACCAACAGGAGATGTGCATATTATCAGCCGGTTATGGTCGGACGATTTATCAGAGTTATGGCCCTTTAAAATTTTCTATAAACTGTACATATAGTGCAATTCTTGTCCGGGCTATTTCTCCCCAACTACTGACTGGAATACAATGAAGCTTTATGGGAAGCTTAACTACCTTGAGGAGATGCGCATGTTATTTGTGGGTTCTGGTTAGATGATTTATTTAGAGAGTTATGGCCCTTTGAAATTTTAAAGTTTCTAAACCATCCATCATATTATTTTGTCCAAAGTTATGCCTCTCAAGACGTTTCCTTTTATCTGAATATATAGTGCAATATTGTGACAAAAAAAAAATAATAGTGCAATATTGTGACAAAAAAAACCTTTGGGGAGTATCACCCGTCTCCAAAGGTTTCTTGTTATTTATTTGTGACACAATTGATTCCATTTTAATTTCCCACGAAAATATCTATTCAAAAGACACACGAACTCCATGTTAGTGTTCATGTGTCGTATGAATAGATATCGTTGCGGGAAATTTAAATGGAATTAAATATGTAAAACAAAAATAAAAACAAGCATTATGTATTTGCAAACATTTATTTTACCAGAACACATCTGGCGTTGAAATTTCGGCTGTTGCCATTAGGAACACTGATTTTTAATTGTTTTTCTTTATTTTACGAAATATTGTACACATTGTTTTTTGATTTTGAGTAGTAATGGGGCTTTAAAATTGAAATTTAAAGTGATTTCAGTATTACAATTACTAAGGTAACTTAAACCCTTTAATTGGGATTTTTGAGGTCCCATTTGGGGAAAAAACACTTTATTTTTGTTCCATTTGGAATGGGTCCTTCGACATGCCCTAAATATGAACAAATAACATTGGATCTTAATTACTTAACTGCATTTTAGCGTCAATTTACTCTGAATTGAGAAAAATAATAATTGTTTGTTGTATAAATTTATAAACTATTGGAGGTAAATCTGATGTAAATAGTAAATTAAAAAAAAAACATTGCTAGTAAAATGGATATTATATCTTCAAAACTTTTTATTTCTATACTAAACCTCTGTATTACTTAACATCAAGAAGTCAAACAATCAATTGTGAATTTTAGGAGTTGAATCTGGGGAAAAAGATGCTTCATCCAAAAAAGCCCTGAGTACTGTGGATTGGAAACAAATTTTTTTAATGTGTGTGTACATGAAAATGAGTCGCGTTCTGAGAAAACTGGGCATATTGTGCGTAAAGTGTCGTCCCAGATTAGCCTATACAGTCCGCACAGGCTAATCAAGGACGACACTTTCCGCCTTTAAGGTATTTTTTATTTTCAAGGAAATCCTTACCAAAAATCAAGTTTAGGCGGAAAGTGTTGTCCCTGATTAGCCTGTGCGGACTGCACAGGCTAATCTGGGATGACACTTTACGCACATGCATTAAGCCCAGGTTTCTCAGAACAAGGTTCAAATGTTTGTGATTGCAGACTTCAGGAGGCTATGAAGAAGGGGAAGGACAACAAGATCACGATCGGCATGTATGCAAAGCAGGCTGCTAAAATACTCAATAAATCACAGCGTGACAAACTGCCAGAGGCTGTGAAGGATGTTGTGATGAAGAAGTACAATCTAATGCAGGAGAAGATCTTATTGTAAGGGAACTTTCAGATTATAATATTTATGTCCCCCTTCAAAGAAGAGGAGGTATATTGTTTTGCTCATGTCGGTCCGTCGGTCCGTCCACCAGATGGTTTCCGGATGATAACTCAAGAACGCTTAGGCCTAGGATCGTAAAACTTCATAGGTACATTGATCATGACTGGCAGATGACCCCTATTGATTTTCAGGTCACTAGGTTAAAGGTCAAGGTCACAGTGACTCAAAATAGTAAAATGGTTTCCGGATGATAACTCAAGAATGCTTACACCTAGGATCATGAAACTTCATAGGTACATTGATCATGACTGGCAGATGACCCCTATTGATTTTCAGGTCACTAGGTCAAAGGTCAAGGTCACAGTGACTCGAAACAGTAAAATGGTTTCCAGATGGTAACTCAAGAATGCTTACGCCTAGGATCATGAAACTTCATAGGAACATTGATCATGACTGGCAGATGACCCCTATTGATTTTCAGGTCACTTGGTCAAAGGTCAAGGTCACAGTGACTCGAAACAGTAAAATAGTTTCCTGATGATAACTCAAGAATAATTAGGCCTAGGATCATGAAACTTATTAGGTACATTGATCATGACTGGCAGATGACTCCTATTGATTTTCAGGTCACTAGGTCAAAGGTCAAGGTCACAGTGACAAAAAACGTATTCACACAATGGATTCCACTACAACTGACAGCCCATATGGGGGGCATGCATGTTTTACAAACAGCCCTTGTTCTTATATTGAAAGGATATTGTTTGATTTTGCACCGTACGTCTAGTTCCTTCCTATACAATTGAATGGTTGATTGAAAAATACCTGTGGTGTATTAAACGAGGATTTAGTACAAATCTGTAGCATCTGCTTAGCATTTCAATGTGATATACATTAGCTTTACACTTAAAGTGATATACATTAGCTTTACACTTAATGTGATATACATTAACTTTACACTTAATGTGATATACATTAGCTTTACACTTAAACGGCGAAATGCATTTAGTAAAAACCAGTATTATTCGTCTCACACTATTTTTCGGGATCCCCTCAACTGCGAAATAAAATGCCTATGAGTGTTCAAGTGCTAAGTCTTTTATCAGACGTAAAAAAGCCACAAATTTAATTACAAACAAAAGATTTTAAGTATCCACCAAAGTTCATGCCTAGAAAAGTAAATGTGCACATTTTCAATATTAATACTAAGAATATATGTATTTATATATGTTTCATTTGCCTTAAACTGTACTCTGTAATAAAAAAAGTAGAAGTCAGTATTTTGCAAATAATGTTGAAAGTAGTTTGTATGACACCAGTTTGCATCAGATGCATTGTGCAGATTGTATATTCTCTGTGATGAGACTTTGTCCAATTAATTTGATCTGTACAGATTTGTGGAAATTTAAGACTTAAAACCGCTTGGAATTTTTTTAGATCCAAAATGAGCGAGTCTGAAAAGAAAGACTATTTTATTAAGAAAGCTGAGGAGAGACGTTTGCAGTACAAACAAACACTGAAAGAAAGAGGAAAGAATCTACGAAGGGTGAGTGCTGGCAATACAGTAAATTTTCTGTTTCATTTAGTACCCATCATAGTTTAAGAAAACAATATGATGTTTGCATTTGTTTGAGCATTATGATGCACAATTTATGTGAAAAAAAAGTGAAGTAACAAACTGTGAACAGAAAATTAAGTGCAAGCATATATTTGGGATACTTTTTTAAATATATCGAATTGTGGATGCTGTAATAAGTATATTGTCACATAATCTGTTAATTGAAACTGGTAGACATTATAACATTGTCAGAAATGAAAGAATTTGTACTTTATGTAATCTTTACGACTTAGAAGACGCATATCACTTTTACTTAGATGTCCATTTTATTTAGAAGAAAGATCAAAATATATATCAAAATACTATTCAATAAGACAAAGTATGCATACATTTTTTAAACTCTTAAATAGTAATAATAAAGATACCCTTCGGAATTTAGCAATTTACTGTATAACATGTTTTAAGAAAAGAAATAATGCTATTTTTATTTAACTCTACTTTTATAGTGGTTATTTATTAACCGTTTGATATGAAATGAATATACTGTGTTTTAATCTGTTGACGCCAATTTTTGTTGACATTTTCTGTGTATTATGTAATTTATCTATGTATTTTTGCTGTTTCTTCTGTTGTTGTTTATATATAGTTGAGTATGAATACTCAATTCAGTGTGTACATTAACACACAACACTCTCACAAGTAATTTAGTATTATCTTTATTTACGGTATTTTTTCACGCATGTATGAATCTATGAATATTGATCACGATGAGCTGTTATATGCTTAAGTAAATAAAATATTTGTTCTGTTCTGTTCTGTATCCTTAGTGTAGTAAAAAACTTCTTATCACAGTTTTAGCATAATAACATGAGCCTACCAATTGTAAAGACACTCCAATGTTCGGGCTTTTTTCACCTCTTGGGGTGGGGCCCTTATGCCTTATTGTGTGTAAAATAGTGAATTATGGTGGAAACTTTTAAAGCAGGTGATAACACAATTAAAGTATATATATGAAACTGCATGACTTGTAGAGAGTTGATGATCCGTTTAAAGGCCCTAGCTATAACAGGGAAATAATGTCCTGAATTTGGTTGTGAAATTGGAGTTGAACATAGATGTCATATGAGAAACAATTGTTATGATGATCATTGCTTGTTTTAATTTCAGCGCCGTGAAGACACAGAAATCGAACTTAAGGCTCTTCCGGAACCTAAACTTGTCGCCACACCGGACGGTCTTCCCAATGAGATGTTTGGGGACATTGCCATGGTTACAGAGTTCATTTCCTCTTACTCGGGGCTCCTGTTGGCAGAGAATGAACATCCACTTTATACTGGTTTGATATGTTCATGCAATTACAAATAAACTGTTACAAGGATGAAAAGTAGCACAGCCCTTGAATTCTTCTGTGCTCTAGCTAGGATTTTTAAGGAATGGGTGCTTATTGTCAAAAGTGCAATGTAACATGCGTAGTCATATTATCCTATTAGCATCTTATCCCTGTGGCATTTTCCAAATCAAGCCAAAGGCAAGGGATATAGAATCTGTCAGTCACAAAACCTTTAAGGGCTATATTTCAGAATCTATATAAGATGTCAGCATGAAACTTCATAGTGAAGAGGTGAATATATATCAATGAGGAGATATGCCATGCAGATGAAGCATTACCTTACACTTTCTTTAATAAGAGTTATTGCCCTTTGTTTTTTTGTTTTTTTTTAGTTGATGTAACTTTTCATGACTGTATCACATATACCATGCAAGACATGAAACTTTATGGGTGTATAGATATCAATCAGAATAATTGCAATTCATAAAAATAATTACCCAACACTTAATTATTTTTTTATGATTATTCCATATATCGAGGAATTTGCACCTATCCATAATTATACCCCCATTACCATTGGTAATGGGGGCTATATAGGAGTCACTTTGTCGGTATGTCGGTCTTTCCGGAAATTTCATCCGATCTTCACCAAACTTGGTCACAAATTGTATCTTGATGATGTATACCTAAAGTTTGAATATGGATCATGCCGGTTCAAAAACTAGGTCATGGGGTCACTTAGTGTGTTTAAAACCGAAAGTTTGTCCGGACTACAACTATTTCATTTATTGTTAGATTTTAAAATAACTTGGTACATTTGTTCGCCATCATGGGACGGTGTGTCACGTGAAAAAAGTATGTCGATATCTGCAAAGTCAAGGTCACACTTGGAGTTCAAGGGTCAAATGCTTGTCCGGGCCATAACTTTATCATTTATTGTGAGATTGGCAAATTTGTTCACCATCATGGGACGGTGTGTCGCGCGAAAGAATAACGTCAATATCTCAAAGGTCAAGGTCACATTTTGAGTTCAAAGATTAAAAATGGCCATAAATGAGCTTGTCTGGGCAATAACTATGTCGTTCATTGTGAGATTTTAAAATCATTTGGCACATTTGCTCACCATCATTGGACGGTGTTTTGCGAGAAAGAATTACGTTGATATTTCCAAGGTCAAGGTCACAGTTTGAGTTAAAAGGTCAAAAATGGCCATTAATGAGCTTGTCCGGGCCATTACTATGTCATTCATTGTGAGATTTTAAAATCATTTTGCATATTTGTTCACCATCATTGGACAGTGTGTCGCGTGAAAGAATTACGTCGATAACTCCAAGGTCAAGGTCACACTTTGAGTCCAAGGGTCAAAAATGGCCATAAATGAGCTTGTCTGGGCAATAACTATGTTGTTCATTTTGAGTTTTTAAAATCATTTGGCACATTTGTTCATCATTATTGGACGATGTCGCGTGAAAGAATTACGTCGATATCTGCAACGTCAAGGTCACAATGTGAGTTCAAAGGTCAAAATGGCCATAAATGATCTTGTCCGGGCCATAATTATGTCATTTATTTTGAGATTTTAAAAATACCTGGTACATTTGTTCACAATCATTGGACTATGTGTCATGCGAAAGAATTATGTAGATAACTCCAAGGTCTAGGTCACACTTGCAGTTCAAAAGTAAAAAAATGGCCATAAATTTGCGAAAGAATTCAAGAGTTCAAAGGTCGAAATGGCCATAAATGATTATGGCGTTTTAATTCTTAAAATCACCTTAAATTTGATTCTCTTGTTTTGTGAAGACAGCATGCAAAATAGTCTGTGTCAATGCGGCTCGTGGGGGTATGCGTCACGTCTGTGACAAAGCTCTAGTTAAACTTTATTTTGGGGGTGTATCAATTCAATGAATTCGCTGTTATATATGTTTATGCCCCCCCCCCCCCCCCCTTCGATGAAGAGGGGGTATATTGTTTTGCTCATGTTGGTCCGTCCGTCTGTCGGTCGTTCCGTCCGTCCGACGGTCCGTCCACCAAATGGTTTCCGGATGATAACTCAAGAAAGCTTAGGCCTAGGATCATGAAACTTGATAGGTACATTGATCATGACTGGCAGATGACCCCTATTGATTTTCAGGTCACTAGGTCAAAGGTAAAGGTCACAGTGACTCGAAACAGTAAAATGGTTTCCTGATGATAACTCAAGAATAATTAGGCCTAGGATTATGAAACTTCATAGGTAC